>NW_004444032.1:3324515-3397987 GCF_000243295.1 Trichechus manatus latirostris | reverse complement strand
GCTGCTTCCATGGGTGTTGATTGTGGATCCAAGTAAAATGAAATCCTTGACAACTTCAACCTTTTCTCCATTTATCGTGATGTTGCTTACTGGTCCAATGTGAGGACTTTTGTTTTCTTTATGTTGAGGTGTAATCCATACTGAAGGCTGTGGTCTTTGATCTTCATCAGTAAGTACTTCAAGTCCTCTTCACTTCAGCGAGCGAGGTTGTGTCCTCTGCATAGCATTCAAACACAGCTCTGGGGAGACGGCGATAGAATTAAAAAAAAAAAAAAATCTGGTACCTCGAGATACAAATAGATATAAATCCTTTAGGCATTTTTTTTTCAGTTGCCGTTGAGTCAATTCTGACTCATGGCAACCCCATATGTGTTAGAGTAGAACTGTGCTTTATAGGGTTTTCAATGGCTGATTTCTCAGAAGTAGATCACCAGACCTTTCTTCCGAGGTGCCTCTGAGTGGACTCAAACAGCCAACCTTTCAGTTAGCAGCCAAGTATGTCAACTGTTTGCACCACCCAGTAATACCCCTTTCTCTTAAACAGGGTTCTGATAAAAACTTTTTGTCAGGAATGTTACAGTTACTCTCTAATCTACCTACAGAGACTGCTATTCAAACTCCTGATGAGGACAACCCTAAACATAGGAAATCAGTCTAGCAGACATCAAGACAGCACCCTGTTAATAAAGTTGAGAAACTGAACCAGACCTTGCTGAACCATTTAACCAAAACCTTTCTGAACGATCAATTGCTCATATGCAAGTTTAAGTTGAAGCTGAAAAAAATTAAAACAACTCCACAAGAGCTAAAGTATGACCTTGAGTATATCCCACGTGAATTTAGAGACTGTCTCAAGAATAAATTTGACACACTGAACACTAATGACCGAAGATCAGACGAGTTGTGGAATGACATCAAGGACACCATATATGAAGAAAGTAAAAGGTCATTAAAAAGACAGGAAAGAAAGAAAAGACCAAAATGGACATCAGAAGAGACTCTGAAACTTGCTCTTGAATGTAGAATAGCTAAAGTGAATAGAAGAAATGATCATGTAAAAAAGCTGAACAGAAGATTTCAAAGGGCAGCTTGAGAAGACAAAGTAAAATAATAAAATGAAATATGCAAAGACCTGGAGTTAGAAAACCAAAAGGGAAGAACATGCTCAGCGTTTCTCAAGCTGAAAGAACTGAAGAAAAAATTCAAGCCTCAAGTTGCAATATTAAAGGATTCTATGGGGAAAATATTGAACGACACAGGAAGCATCAAAAGAAGATGGAAGGAATAGAGTCACTGTACAAAAAGAAATGGTTGCTGTTCAGCCATTTCATGAGGCAGCATATGATCAAGAAGTAAAAGTATTTAAGGAAGAAATCCAAGCTGCAGTGAAGGAATTGGTATAAAACAAGGCTCCAGGAATTGATGGAATACCAACTGAGATGTTTCAACAAATTGATGCAACACTAGAAGCCTTCACTTGTGTATGCCAAGAAATTTGGAAGACAGCTACCTGGTCAACTGAGTAGAATAGATCCATATCTGAGCCCATTCCAAAGAAAGGTAATCCAATCGAATGCAGAAATTATTGAACAATATCATTAATATCACACACAAGTAAAGTTTTGATGAAGATAATTCAAAAACGGTTGCAGTAGTACATCAACAGTGAACTGCCAAAAATTTAAGCCAGATTCAGAAGAGGATGCGGAATGAAGGATATCACTGCTGATGTCAGAAAATCTTGGCTGAAAGAAGAGAATACCAGAAAGATGTTTACCTGTGTCTTACTGACTACGAAAAGGCGTTCGACAGTATGGATCGTAACAAGTTATGGATAACAATGCAATTACACTGCGAATTTCAGAACATGAGAATTTCACACTTAATTGTGTTCATGCACAACCTACACATAGACCAAGAGGCAGTCATTACAACAGAACAAGGGGATACTGCATGGCTTAAAATCAGGAAAGGTGTGTGGTAGGGTTGTATCCCTTCACCATACTTATTCGATCTGTATGCTGAGCAAATAATCTGAGAAGCTGGACTATATGAAGAAGAGTGGGGCATCAGGATTGGGGGAAGAATCATTAACAACCTGTGATATGCAGATGACACAACTTTGCTGAAAGTGAAGAGGACTTGAAGCACTTATTGATGAAGATCAAAGACTACAGTCTTCAGTATGGATTATACTTCAATATAAAGAAAACAAAAATCCTCACAACTGGACCAATAAATAACATCATGATAAACAGAAATTATTGAAGTTGTCAAGAATTTCATTTTATCTGGATCCACAATCAACACTCATGGAAGCAGCAATCAAGACATCAAACGCCGTATTGCATTGGGCAAATCTGCTGCAAAAGACTTTTTTAAAGTGTTAAAAAGCAAAGATGTCACCTTGAAGGCTAAGGGGTGCCTGACTCAAGCCATGGTATTTTCAATCACCTCGCATGCATGTGAAAGTTGGACAATGAATAAGGAAGACCGAAGAAGAATTGATGCCTTTGAATTACAGTGTTGGCAAAGAATATTGAATATACTATGGACTGCCAGAAGAACAAATAAATCTGTCTTGGAAGAAGTACAGGCAGAATGTTCCTCAGAAGCAAGGATGGCAAGACTTCGTCTCACATATTTTGGACATGTTATCAGGAGGATCAGTCCCTGGAGAAGGACATCATGCTTGGTAAAGTAGAGCGTCAGCAAGAAAGAGGAAGACTCTCAACCAGATGGACTGATACAGTGGCTGCAACAATAGGCTCAAACATAGCAATGACTGTGAGGATGGTGCA
Source organism: Trichechus manatus latirostris (assembly GCF_000243295.1). Taxonomy (NCBI): domain Eukaryota; kingdom Metazoa; phylum Chordata; class Mammalia; order Sirenia; family Trichechidae; genus Trichechus; species Trichechus manatus. Next base: position 3,395,186 of record NW_004444032.1, on the reverse strand, counting down.
GGACTGGGCAGTGTTTCATTAAGTTGTACATAGGGTGGCTATAAGTTGGAACTGACTCAGCAGCACTTAACAACAATTCTGAACAAAGCAAACACACAGAGGTAGGGCGCCAGAGGATGCTGTAGGCTAAACAAGACATTTTCTTAGGCAGCAGCAAGGATTCTGCTCTGCCACTTAGACGTGTGTTTGATAGAGCACCCAGGAATCCACACCATGCAGGATAGCAGAATGCTTTGAAACTCATAAGTTTTCAAACGGGAGTTACCAGCTTGCTAACCTAGACTATGATAACTTCAGAAATACTCCCAAGGTGCATCTAATTCTGAGTAGCATGGCTTCCTGATGAGGTCTTTGATGTCACTACCCCGCATAGATGAACAAATTGGTTTGTTACACCCAAGTGTTATTTAACATTTGCCAGTTGAACTGCAGAGAATGACTGTCATAGGCAGTGAAGATGTGTATGTGGTTTAAGTAGGTGGTATTTTCTGCCTTGACATCTGTTTTCACCTTAAGTTTATAAGAATGAGAAAAGATATGTATGAAAAAGAATGAACATTACTTAAGTCTGAGGAAAAAGAAAGGTAGAATAATAACTTAATGAGTCTGGCAATGTTTTGTTTTTTAAATCACTTGGCAGCATTTGGCCAAATCCATAAACTAATTTTAAGTACCTTGTTTTGGCCATAGATCATTTCAATAAAAATCTAATAACTACACTATAATGCTGAAGGGTTGATTTAATTAAAATTAAATTCAACAGACTATTTACTATGTATGAGGCCATTGTCATGGATTGAATTATGTCTCCCAAAAAATGTGTGCATCAATTTGGCTGGGCCATGATTCCAGGTATTGTGTGATTTTCGAATATGTTGTAAATCCTGCCTCTCTGATGTTAATGAGGGAGGATGGGTGGCAGTTGTGTTAGTAAAGCAGGACTCAATCTACAAGATTGGATTGTGTCCTGAGGCATTCTCATGAGATATAAAAGAGAGAAGCCAGCAGAGACAGGGAGGCCTCATACCACCAAGAAAGTAGTGCGAGGAGCAGAGTGAGTCCTTTGGACCCAGGGTCCCTGCTCAGAGAAGCTCCTAGTCCAGGGGAACACTGATGAGAAGGCCAACAGAGAGAGAAAGCCTTCCCCTGGAGCTGATGCCCTGAATTTGGACTTGTAGCCTACTAGACTGTGACAGAATAAATTTCTCTTGTTAAAGCCATCCACTTATGGTACTTCTGTTATAGCGGCACTAGAAAACTAAGACAGGCATTATACTAAGACCTGATAAGCCTTCACATATCTCCCAGTCTAATCAGGGATGGAAAGAAGAGAAGAAGGCAGGGGAAGCGATGATACATACCCTAGGAAAGTGATATTTTATTTAATTGGACAAATCTAGAGAGATGTGAAGAAGCCCTGGTGATGCGATGGGTACGCACTCGGCTGCTAACCGAAAAACTGGAGGTTCAAACCCATCAGTGGCTCTTCGTGAGAAAGACATGGCAATTCGCTCCTGTAAAGATTATAGCCTAGGAAACCCTATGGGGCAGTTCTACTCTGTCATATGGGGTCTCTATGAGTTGGAATCTACTTAATGGCACCCAATAACAACAGAGAGACTTCATGGAGGAAGCACTTGGGATGGGTCATGAAGGATGGGTGAGATTCTAAAATATGAAGGTGAGGGAAGAATAGGAAAAACCATCCCAGGCACGAGCCAAGATTCCAGGCCAAAGACAAGGGCATCTGGAGAGCAGCCACTCACTGGTTAGGTAACATTCTGATTTCCTGTGGCAATGAGGTGAGACCCTATTAAAGCCACACAACTAAGGGTTTTGAACGACAGTGTGAGGAATTTATTCTGAACTTGGCAGAAACATAACTGCAATAAAAGAGAAATTATTTAATAAAAAAAAAAAGTATTCAATTTTCTAGCTTTCAGGTGCAATAAGAATGACTATTTCAGAATATGGATAAATACATGCATAGAGCAATGAAGTAACTAAAATTTCTTACTTTTTCTTTTTTTTACATACATATGCTATAGTTGTAAGTATAAATTTATTATAAGATTTTAAGATTAGTGTAATACAAACAATTCTGAGGTTACATGCTCTCAGTTTCCTAGTGCTGCTGTAACACAAACACCACAAGTGGGTGGTTTTAAAGAACAGAAATTTATTTCCTCAGTTCTGGAGGCTAAACATTCCAATGAAGGTCTGAGCCCTGTCAATTCCTTCCTTGTAGGTAGTCTCGGTCATTCCTTGGTACTTGGTTTGTAGAGTATTTCCACATGGCATGTGTCTTCCCTCTATGTCTGTGAGTGCCTCTGGGTCTAATCTGCTCTTTACATAACTCAGAAAGAGTTAGGTTTAGAATCTACCCTATACTAGTAGGACCTCAAGTGATTGATCATTTCATATTAGATTAGATTATAGACAGTGATTACATTGCAGTAGAGTTGATTGAATACACAGTATAGGGGTTAAGTTTCCAACACATATTTTGGGGTACAGTATTCAATGCATCGATGCTTAGATACATGTTACAAGATAGTACTCCAGTACAAACTAATCTAAATCCTAAAGGGCTTGCAAAACAAATGTCATTCTCTAAAAAGAGGATACTAACCCGAATTCTAAATTCATAAAGAAGAAGGTCAACAAAAAAGAGGAAGACCTTCAGTGAGATGGACTGACACAGTGGCTGCAACAATGGGCTCAAACATAGCAATGAATGTGAGGATGGCACAGGACCAGGCACTGTTTCATTCTGCTGTACATAGGGTTGCTATGAGTCGGAACTGATGACGGCACCTAACAACAACAACTTGAATTCTAAATTCATATTCATTATATAATCTGTTAGGTGTCACAAACACTAGAGCGACACATATCCTTCTAGGAAACTGAAGAAGAACTGATTGAACTAAACAAATCCCTCATTACAGTCTGCTATGCCTTTAAACTTGATAGTACAAAGTCAAGTCAAAGTCAAAGAGACACTCTCACTTTTCCTCTGAATCAAAATTTCTACTTCAATTAATAAACTAGATGGAGTAATAATTTACACCATTAGTTACACTATTTATCATTAGACCATTGAGGATACTGTTATATCACCCTCCTGGCAACAAGACATTTATTTATACTCACTTAATTTGCAGAGCCCAGTGAAACTTGGATAATTAAAAGGATATTTAAAACTTAGTTCATTAAAAGAACATTGGCCAAACACAGTTAGTCTTCACAGATATCAAAATAAAGTAGAAACCCATTTCAGGATCTGACCTTTAATTACATTACTTTCTATTTATCGCAGACAAATGTCAAAATAACCACATAATGCCAGTGGAGACCCAACAATTGCTAAAGTAACCATGAAAATGGATTTTTATAATCTTGCTTCTTAGGGATGTAATCTAGTAGAAGGTAGGGGATTTTCATTGGCAGTAAACAAAGCCAGACCCCGGATTTCTGGGCACTGCTAGGGACGAGAGATGTGACTGCGGTCAACCACTTTCAGTGTCTGGCCCAGCTTTCTACATGGGGGGAGAAGAGTGGCAGCCAAGGAGAAAGGAAGAGAAAAGATAACCCTATGCCACACCCATCTGAAAAGATTAATGTAAGGGGAAAGTGCCTTTGCCTCTCTTACAGAATTTCTTTCAATAAGAGTAGTTTTCCTCCTTTAGGAGAAGTAGACACTCTTTGACTACATGGTGACATCCCATGGCCTGGCTGGGTGGTGGGGGTATCCTTGGTGGAGCAGAATGGGCATGCTGGGTATTCATGAACACTGCAGTAGTGGTTCCCACATGCCCACATCCTGCTGCATTTCCCCAAGCAAAAAATATGGGAAAGAACTACAACAGGCCCTTTCCCAAGTGCCACGGAGGCAAGATGAAATGCCTTCACTGATTAGGATTCTTCCCTCCAATTAGGACTGCAACAGAGGCAGCACTGGGGAATGAACCACTGACCAATTCAGTTCCTCCACAGGCCCCAAATGAGATACAGAAAAGGAAAAATGTATATGGTAAGCTTAAAGTGTAAAACGCAAGACTGTTCTTTTGAAGAAAATGCTATATAAAGTCAGGCAATCTACCTCTCACCTAAATGCAACTAGATTTCATGATAGAAACTCCTGGGCCACCTGCTCTCTCAAGGTAAAGCTACTGAACTAAAATAAGAATGTACTGATTTTTAGGGAGATTGTGTCTCAGCAGAAAAGAAAGGTCCTTAGGTTGTAAGACAGTTCGGCTGGAGGGTGGCTATTGAACAAACGCTCCATATTTGTGAACGACCAGGGTATATTTCTACAGACGGCGCTATTTTTTGTTAAGCTGAGATAAAATCATCTTCGAACACAGCATTGTCTCCAAAAGCAAAGTCATTTGTGGATGCCTTTCCCAAGAAGTCACATAAACGCCAAACACAGACACAGCACAGTGAGCTTCCAGGTTTCATAATAACTGTTTTCTTTCTCATCAAAATGTAGTATATTCAGTTAACATATGATAACTTTCCAAGAAAAGTAAGAAATATTAATATTAAAAAATCTGCTCTTAACATATTGTAGCATTTGCAGAATTCAATTACAATTAAACTAAAAGTTCAAAGGAATGAGCATTGTATATAGCTATATGCAGTGACATGCACACAGCCACTCACACTCATCATCTGCAGGCTGAGTCTAGGGTGATATAGGTCTACCACCTGCCCATTTATCATAGAGCCTTAGTCTTCAAAGACATGACTAGATTATTATATACCAAGAAACTAAGCTAAGTAGGATGGAATACTTATCAGTGTTGTTACTCCTGACACTGGGCCCGTTCATGGGGGGAACCAGGTACCAAACAAAAGGATCTTCAGGCTACCTTCTTCAGTGGGCAAGGAAGGGTAAAGGCCAAATCTGACAAGCATCATGCACAGTGGGGTCACTCGGGAATCCTTCAGCCAAGAAGATGGTGCCAACGTTTTCGAGGAAGACCTCATCCCTGCTTGGACTGACAACAGAATAGGTCACAGGCGATGGTGAAAGGAACTATTATTAGTGAATACCTGAGGAAAAATGGGGGATTGGTCAGTTCTAGCAGTTTAAAAGCCAAAAAGATCTGTTCCCAAGGTCTCAAATGCAAAGACCAGAATCTGAGACCAACAAAGAAAGTCTCTGAGTGAAAGGAGCAGTAGAAGAAGAACGGAGACCTGTCATGAAACAGCTGGACCAAGGAGGAGAGGGCAACTAGGCTCAAGTCCAGGGATTCTGAAAGTAAGGCAAGGAGGCCAGCATGGGCTAATTTTAACACCATGAAAGCTTAAAAATAAATAAATATCATTAAGAAAAGTAAGAAAAGGAAACTATCATCTTCAAAATTTGCTTTCTTGTACATCTTGCTCCATAAAGGTCTTTTTGAAAGATCTTTATGATCTGCCTTCGTGATCTGCCTCTGCTTCACTCTGGTGAATCCTGGACTTCTAAACAAAGATGTCACGGGGGCAGTCATTGCTCAGTGGTAGAATTCTTTTCTTCCATGCAGGAGACCTGAGTTCAATTCTAGGCCATTGGACCTCATGTGCAGCCACCACCCGTCTGTCAGCGGAGGCTTGCATGTTGCTGTGATGCTGAACAGATTTCAGTGGAGCTTCCAGAGTATGATGGACTAGGAAGAAAAGCCTGGTGATCTGCTTCTGAAAATCAGCCAGTGAAAACCCTATGGATCATAACAGTCTAATCTGCAACAGATCACGGAGATGGTGCAGGACCGGGCAGCATTTCCTTCTGTTGTGCGTGGGATCACCATGAGTTGGGGGTAGCTAACAACAACAAAGTCGTCACTAAAAGCCTCTCTCCACTCTCCTCCCTTTAAAAATTTTCACTGTACATCACCATAAGTAAGAACAACCTCCTCCTCCACAGTCAGAAATCCATGTGAGGTGTTCTGCACAAAATACAGAGATAAGAAGACTAACCGTGGTCAACAAACCATCCCTATTTTCCACAAAAATCCCTGACTGCTTGCAGATCTCTCATTTACCAATGTATGACGACAGAACCACAGAAACAAGAGTGAAGAAATCATTTCTCCAAAAATCCCTGGAGGTTACTTCTGCTATATTCAATTTTCTCCTTCTTCTATTTTAGAAAATTTATATGAATGATTAAGTAATTTATTACCACACTTAACAAAACTTAATTGAACTGTTTCAAATGAAAACTATTCGAAGAGAGCGGGGCAAGATGACGGTCAGGGTAACAACGTGAGAATTCAGATTCGTCTGGGAAGAAGTTAAACATTTTGGCCTCTCACTTTACCCAAATTTACAACCAAAATAAAATTCACATTTCACACAAAAATAGAGTAACAAATAGACAATGGCTCTACATGATGAATAGTGATAATCAACAAAAAATGCCTTCCTTCTATATCTCATAGCCACTGAGTTTTCTCTCTCTGCTAACTCAGAATGCCCCTTTCCCCTTCTTCCTTTCTGTTAACACAGACTGAGATGCTCTCTAAGACCATCTTTGTTGTTGAAGTTGTTGTTAGTTGCCATCATTCCAACTCATGGAAACCCCAATTTCTCTTCCCTTAACTCTTAAAACTCCCAGTCCAGGGCCTCTCCTCATCCTCCAATTGAAACAGACAAGGAGGGAAGAAAGCATGGGCAACGGTCAGTCCTTCACCTACTTCTACTGCTGCTTCCCAAACTTTGTGTGTGGTGTTACAGACAGAGTCCTAGCCCAGCTTCTTCAATGACTACCCAGAAGACTCACGAAATCTACATTTTTCCTGAAACATAGATGTGTCTTTCTGTAGAAATCTGAATATTCAGTGGCCCACAAATATCTCTTACGAATCTTCACCTTTTTCTAATGAGACTGTGACTCTATGTGAAAAAAAAGAGAACGGGATGGAACCAGACCTGGTTACTTTAGTCCCTGTTTCCAGCAATAGTTGACAGTAAAAACACCATCAGAAAACAGCCAAGGAGCTACGTAATTCCATCAAGAAACCGAGGCAGGAGAACATGAAGTTCTCAGAGGAAGCAAGGAACGCTGCTCTAAGATAGGATGGGGAAAGCAGGACAAAAAAAGAAAAAAACAGAGAGAGAGACGGAATTGGATGAACTGCAGAATCCCAGAACTTTGATAGAAGCTTCCACACGGGCCCTCATCAAATTCCAGAACCATTTAAGTTTCTGTCCCCAGCCCTCTTCCGCAGTAGACGTCCACCAGCCCAGCAGCAGGTGGAGGGGTGCAGCAAGGGGTAGAAATGCCCGAGGATAGGATAACACTAAGGAGAGAGCAGTTCCTGGCACTTCAAAGTTAAAAAGCCCAACACCGACTCAGGATCTCAGGCTGGCTTTAGGATCTGTAGTGCTGTGGTCACAGTTCTTACTTCAGACACATTAAGCCTGTCCAGAGAACTTAATGTTGTTTGGAACACAGCTTCTAGGGCAGTATGTGTGCCAAATCAAGGCAACTGCATCTTAAATGAACTTTGGAAACATGGTCCTTTCATAAGGACGCATACCTGTGGTAAACTTTACATACTGAATCCCATTACGGTCTTGACCTATCTTCCTACAATGCCTTCCTGTTAGAATTCAATGCACGCAAACTAATTTCTATACTCCTGTAGATCAGCTGTAATGAAAAAGGAACACCTGCTTTAAAAAAACCAAAGAATGGGTTCTAAACCCTAACAGAAGGAATTACTGGGCAATCTGCAGTTAGATGGCTCCCCAACCGCTCTGCCCTTGTACTAATTGATAATCAGGAGTCCTAATGGTACAACAGTTAAGCACTCGCTGCTAACCGAAAGGTTGTCAGTTCCAACTCACTCAGCAGTTTCAAGGAAGAAAGACCTGGTGATCTGCTCCCATAAAGATTACAGCCTAGAAAGCCCCGTGGGGCAGTTCTCCTCTGTCACACAGGGTCACTATGAGTTGAAAATCAACTCAACAGCACACAACATCATCATGAAGATAGGTTATTAGTTTTTCCAACCATGGAGAAGATTTTTTTTTCAGTGACATCAAAAACCAACATTCTCTGAGAGTATTCTTATGTGTGAGACATCAGATAAGTGGCAAATGGTTAACATGAAACACCTTTGTCATTTACATTTAAATAAGAAATGAATTGAGTACACTATTTCACCCATGATCTCACAGGCACACTAATGAACACTTAACCTAGCATAAGCCCTTGTCCCCGGCCAATGATCAAATCCCAGCTCTGTTTCTCCTTCCTCCAGTGTAACAGAGGAAAGAGCATGGCCTGAAAACAGGAGAAAGTGAATAAAGGCTTGGCCACTCCCTGGCAGTGCGACCTGGAAAATCTCATTTCCTCATTTATAAAAAAAGGATAATATCACCAACTACTTTATAGGCAAGGAGCCTTGGTGGCGCAAGAGTTAAGTGCTCAGCTGCAAACCGAAAGGCTGGTGGTTCAAACCCACCCAATAGCTCCTCAGGAAAAAGAGATGGCGATTTGCTTCCATAAAGATTACAACTAAAAAAACTAATGGGGTAGTTCTACTCTGTCACATGGGGTGCCTATGAATCTGAACCAACTAGACGGAACCCAACAACAACACTTCATAAACTGTTCTAAGGATAAAATAAAATAACGTATTATCAAATGCCAAGCACTGTTCCTGCACAATAGTAGGTACTCCTTGAAAACTGTCTGAAAAAAATAATACTTGGTCAATATGCTCATTTTTAATTTAAAAAACAAACCCGCATTTATTTGAGCAATATATTTACTAACAGATTTCATGAATAATTTGGTTTTATTTTTTTAACTTGCCACTTTCCTAACTATAACCTGACCTCCTTTAGCTTTTTAAATACAGGCTGCATCTGAACCTATTAGTATGCTGAAAAGTGATAAGAAATAAATGACAGGCTTAGATGAGACACTCATTCCAAAGTGGGTTTGGTTTCCCAAGTATCAAAAAGATCTTTTCATAAGGAAGCGTCATATGTGAGAAAGTATCAAGCAAGCACTAAGTTAAACTGAGGCCTCACTGTGAAAATTCTACAGCTTCACCAAATTTGAAATTATAAACAATACTGAATTACACATTTTCAAAGTTATGTCCCTAATGAAGTGATGGGTTATTGCATTCTCAGATAACTATAATATCTACTACTGTCTATAATATCTTTATGAATTAAATTATAGTGTGGGGGGGTGGAAATCATATGTTTTAGAGACAATGTGCTTTTCATCCCCCATCAGGATGATCCAAAGCCCTCTCTATCATGTCATTTAGAGTAATTATCCTGCCTCTCAAAAAACTCAAACCAGCTATTTAAAAAACACCAAGGTTAGATTTGTTCTTTCTCAAACATGAGGTGATTTTGTTTGTGCGCTGCTTCCACTGACCTCTAGACAAAGTTTGATTGTTCCTCTTAGTAGGCTGGCTTCCAATGAATGTAGCATGCGTATCTGGCAGTGCTTGGTATCAAGCCACTTCAGTTATCAATTTACACCATGCACAGAACGGTATTTGAGAAAACAATCAACACTAATGAACAGGTATGTTGGTGTTGTTGTTGTTGGGTGCCATTGAGTCGATTTTGACTCATAGCAACCCCATATGAAGAGTAGAATGGCCCCATAGGGTTTTCTAGGTTATCATCTAAACGGAAGCAGATCACCAGGTGTTTCTCACAGAGCCGGTACGTGGGTTCAAACTGCCAACTTTTCGGTTAGCAGCCAACTGTTTAAATGTTGCACCACCAGGGCTCCTTAATGAACCCAACCCATTGCCACTGAGTCAATTCTGACTCATAGTGACCCTACAGGACAGAGCAGAACTGCCCCAAATGGTTTCCAAGGAGTGGCTGGTGGATTCAAACTGCTGACTTTTTGCTTAGCAGCCAAACGCTTAACCACTGTGCCACCAGAGCTCCTTGGAATACTTAACTACTCAGTAATAAAAAAGGAATGAACTGTTGATACGTGCAACAACATGCACTGATCTCAAGGCATTATACTTAGTGAAAAAAGCCAATCTCAAAATGTCACATTTCTATATACATTCTTGAAATGATAAAATTTATAGAGATAGAAAATAGACAAGTTGTTGCCAGGGGCCAATGACAGGAGAGAGGGACAGTTACACAGTTCTGTATTCTGATTATGGTAGTAGTTACACAAATCTATATATGGGCTTGTGCCTGAACTTATGCTAAAGCATTCTGGTGGTGCAATGGTTAAGAGCTCAACTGCTAACTAAAAGGTCAGCAGTTCGAACTCACCAGCAGCTCCGTGGGAGAAAAGACCTGGCAATCTGCTCCCATAGGAAGAAGGAGAGTCAGGAAGAAGAGGAGGATATGGAATGTATGGCCAATTGCCTCCACGAACAATTGCCTCCTTTGCCATGAGATCAGAAGAATTGGATGGTGCCCAGCTACCATTACTGACCATTTTGATCGAAGATTCCATAGAAGAATCCTGATCAAAAAGGGGGAAATGCAAAACAATTTCAAATTCTCATGGACTCCATACTTTCTTGGGCCATGAAGGTTGGATGAACCCCTGAAACTACTGCCCTGAGATAATCTTTAAACCTTAAACCAAAAATATCCCCTGAAGTCTTCTTAAAACCAAACAATAGTTTAGCTCAACTAGAGAAAAATGTCTGCCTTGAGTATTATGCTCTTTTAAGAACTATCTATATGGGATCAAATTAACAACAGGAACTTGAAAGATTAGATAGGAACCTTAGGGGCAGTGAATTTATGTTAATGGGGGAGGAACAACTCAGAAAAGGAGGGTGAGAATGGTTACACAACTAGAAGAACGTAATCAATGTCACTAAATGGTACATTTAGAAACTGCTGAATTGGTGTATGTTTTGCTGTGTATATTCTCAACAACAGCAAAATAAATAAAATTTAAAAGAAAAAAAAAACTAGGGAAAATATAACTAATGTCACTGAACAACTTGTGTAGCAATTGCCAAATGAGAACCTAATTTGCTGTGTAAATTTTCATCAAAAACACAATAAAATACTACTTAAAAAAAAAAAAAGATTACAGCCTAGAAAACCCTATGTGGTAGTTCTACTTTGCCCTATAGGGTCTCTATGAGTCAGAACTGACTCAACAGCACAAACAACAACATATATGGGCTCAAACTGCACACAATTGTACATACACACAGACACACACACATGCATGTAAAAACCGAACAAGACATGCAGTCTAGTTAACAGGAACCTATCAGTGCCAACGTCCTGCTTTTGATTCTGTATTACAGCTATTTAAGATGACATCATTGGGAGCAGAAGTGAAGGGTACACGGGACTCTATGTGCTATTTTTACAACCTCCTGTGAGCCTACAATTATTTCAAAATTAAAGTATTAAAAAAAAAACCTGATCCCAAGAGCTTTTAGCTATCCATATGTAGAACCTTGTAAACAACTAGAACAAAGTTTCTCCTTTTAAAAGGTTTGTGATTTCCCCAAGCTTACTCAAACCAGCAGCAGAATGAGAACTAAAACCCGTGTCACCTAACTCACAGTCCAATCTTCTATCACACCTCTTAGATGAAAAATAAATAAATAAATAAAAATCAAATGCATCGACATATCCACAATCTTTGTTTTCAGGAAAGCCACTCCCCCTCAGGGTCAGGTCTTGGGAATCCTCATTCAAATGAACAAGGCCTTGAATATATCTAAATGTGGACACACTTAACTCTGCCTAGAAAGGTCAGGTGAGGCTTCCCTCGTGAAGAGACATTTGAGCTGAATTTGTGAAGGTTGAATAGGACGTCACCTGGCAGACATGGAAAGAAAGAACATTCCAGGAAGCTACAGGCCTGGCACAGCATCCCAGGTTTAAAGAGCTGCAAGGAGTGGGAAAGTGACAACAGAACAACGTACCTGTGGGGAAGAGAGGAGATGCAAGTGGGAAACAAAGCAGGGGCGAGGCCTTAAAGCGCTTTCTGTGCCATGCTACAGATGGAAAGTCTAAAGCTCGAGGATATACACCCGCCCTGTTCCACCAATGGCAAGAGCTCTCTTAAAGCTTCTTCTCTTTATACATTGTTTAATATGCCTACACTATATTTCTCTTCCTCACACAACTAGTTTTTGCTAGGTAATATAAATAAGATATCATGGTTTTAACAATTATCCCAATAATTATGATAATGTGCTTTGTCTGACTAAGCAAAGCAAGTAGATTCTTTTGGGGAAGTAAAATTAAGCCATGATGAATGATATCAAAATCACTAGCCCAAATAATACATAAAGCATAAAGGAATTTCATGTAACATACCCAAGCATATCTATTTTGATTCAATCTTGCTCTTACTCAGAGCTGGTCTACGCTCTCAAAATAAACTTAAGTCATGTTTTAAGTTAGTGAATGTGAAAAAGTCAAATGCATACATTTAGGGGGTAAGTAAAAATACAGAAGCATTCCACCAAAAGGAATCAATAATTCTTGATTTAAATTTAACAGCCTTGTTCACTGTGGCAGTAAAATATTAACAGCATTGCAAAGTTGAATTCACATGGGCAGTAATTCACAATTTATGAAACAGTCTCTATTTTATGTCATTACATCAGTAAAAGTTACCAAAAAATAAATCCATTTGACTTTCCAGTATTTTAGACAATAAATAGAGCCATTTCTCCCACTGTCAAGTTAGCTTTGAAATACACAGGCTTATAATAGTGAAAACCTACAAGATATCAAGAAAATGGCATGCCATAGCCCATAAATATGTCTTAAAACTAACAAATGTGATTCTGCTTTTGGTAGTTTTTAAGGTGTCTTCTGCTCTTTGAATTAATCTAAAACTCTCAGCATGAGCTAGACGCTGTAAACTGGATGAGGTCAGCTCTCTTCTCAGCACTTGAGACTACTTCAAAATGTGCTGAGGCCCAAAACTGATGAATCACTCTACAATGACTACAGTATCAACTATATATGGTCATGTCTACCTGGGGAGGGCAGAAAGAGGCAATCAATTGTAGTGGAATTCAGGATGGCAACTTAACTGAAAAACACCAGTGCGGATCATTCAACCCCCAATCCAAAAACAAACCCATTGCTGTCAAGTCGATTCCAACTCATTGTTACCCTATAGGTCAGAGTAGAACTGCCCTACAGGGTCTCCAATGAGTGGCTGGTGGATTTGAACTACCAGCCTTTTGGTTACCAGCCAAGCTCCTAACACTGCACCACGCAGGCAGTACTTAATTGCCAACGATTGTATAAGACAAAGAAGAAAATCAACTAATTTCACATATAATAAACCACTGGCTCCTTGAGGGTGGTAAACAGCTGCCATCGAGTCAACTCCAGTTCATAACAACCCTATGTATGTCAGAGTAGGACTGTGCCCATAGGGTTTTCAGAAGCTGATTTTTCAGAAGTAGACTGCCAGGCCTTTCTTCTGAGATGCCTCCAGGTGGGCTCGAACTTCCAGCCTTTCAGTTAGCAGCCGAGCAAGTTAATTGTTGGCACCACTATCTCTTATTCCTCTTCATATCCTCATTGCCTACTACGATGTCTCTCAATTAATGTTTTTTCAATTACATGAAAGAATGATAGAATGAATGCATATATGGTGCAAAACAAGAAAGAGTTAAAATGTGGTGTATATATATATATAATTTATTCACTTACTTTTTATGTTACAAACATTTACCAGGTACCTGTAATGAGCTAAGTACCATGCCAACTAATGGGAAGGAAACTAAAAAAATCATATGACATAATCCCTGCTCTCAAAGAAAACTTAAAATGTAATAGGAGAGACAGGCATAAACCCAAATGTCACAGGAGACAAGGAAGGGAAAAACACTTAAGTATGGATGTAACAAACCTCATAGTTTCTAACCGATACACTGGTATAGTGGAAAGGATGAGATACTTTTAAATTCTGTCCCTGGAAAGAAACCAGCATCCTGTGGGGGAGAGCAGGGAACATGCAGGGTCTGAAAGGCAGAAGACTTAAGTCAGACCAAAAAAACCACCGCCGTCAAGTAGTCTCTGACTCATGGCAGCCCTACGTGTGTATCAGAGTAGAACTGTGCTCCACAGGGTTTACAATGGCTGATTTTTCAGAAGCAGATCGCCAGGACTTTCTTCAGAGGTGCTTGAACCTCTAATCTTTCGGTTGGTAACTAAGTACTTGAACTGTTTACACCACCCAGAGACTCCTAAGTCAGATGAAAATAGTCCTTATATGTTCATCATCACCGCAGGCCTAAAAGCTTTAAACATCTTATTTCAGACAAATTTATTAATATTTGTACTGAAGGCTAAGATGAAAGGGATATGGGGAGGAGGAGGTGGCAGTTTCCTAGAGTACTGGGAAAACAGCAGACTGTCATGGTGCTCAGCTCAGGAGTCTCACTGTGATGGAACTCTTACACCATGTAAGCTGGCCCCCTACGTCCAAGCTCAAGATCATTTCCTCTGTGGTCCGTTTGCTTTAACTACAGGGATTTCTGAAGAAGCTTAAGCCACACTGTTTCAAAGGCAGTCTGCTTGAATTTAGGATCAACATAGTCAAAAAAGAATAGATTGCCATCCCAAAAGGATTTCTAGGTATCACAAACAAAAGAATAGAACTTAACCAGGAAAAACTTGAGGGGAAAACAGGGCATTTGGTCATCCCAGCCTTGCATCCTCACACAAAGGATGCAATGCTAAAAATAGAATAAACAAACATTCACACAGAGATGTTATCTAGAAACAGCACAGAGATTGATGGCATCCCTGCCCTAAAAGAACCTTGAAAGGGGAAGCTATAGAGAACAGACATGCATACACACAGCAACGCATTTTGACAAATGCTTTAAAGGAAAAAGAAAAAAAAAAGGCCTTCAGCCTTGCTACTTCTCCTACATTCAATACTCCTGGTGACAGAGTAAGAGGGAGCATGGGGCACATGGACAAATGTATTAAAGGATGGGCAGAATATTCTCTGGCCTTAAGGATATTTACTCTGGTTGTATGCATCTCCTTGGGCACTTTGCCCCACAGCCTGAGAGATCCACTCCCAGCAGGATTCAGAGAAAGCAAAGGCCCACATAAACCAGTCCTTCTTTCCTTGCTCTTTGTCAGGAGTTGTAAGTTTCACTGCCAAGTTTCAGCTGACATGGAAAGAAGTGAAATGGGTGAATCCAGACACTAGCACCCCGGTATCTTAGAATTTAGAATACTGAATTCTAGAACACCAAATATCTCTCTAAATCCAGAAGAAGTATCTACTCCTCTAATACTGAAGTTCCCCTGGGACTTCTGGGTGTTCATTCCAACCTAATATCCCAGAATAGGAATATAGGTCATAGGGATACAGGTCTCAAATATGGGAATGGGGGGTGATAGGCCAGATGATGATGGCCATGGGTGTACCTGAGGGACCTACAGAGCCTCTTAAATGTAGAAATATTCTCAGGTGGTTCTCTCTAGTTAGACAGAAACCCAAATGCAGCCCAGGACTGATTAAGGCAAAATTCAGTTTCCCACTCTGCAAATGTTTTTTCATGAGCCTTCTTAAACTTCTTCAAATAAACAAGTCATGCTTTCCTATTTAATCTTATAATTTAGTGCTCAGTTTTACACCTCTTTGCCTGGAAAACAACATGGTACAAAAAGACTGCTTGGATGTATGCTTATAAACTACAAGGACTGCTTCTTTGGAAGAGCAAGTATTTATTAAATATTTAGGATCAGTGCTTCTCAGACTGTGGGGTTATGTTTCATTCATGGTTCCTGAGATGGTTCATGAAATCATTTCTGCTTGGAAAGGAATGGAATGGAATAGAATAGAATGGAACAGAGATGAATACTGGAGTGTATAACATGCATTCAGATTGAATACTGTTTGGTGAAACCTGTGCCACAGTGGGAAGCCAAGATTCGTTTTTTGTTCTGTTTTTTTTTTAAGTAAAAAGCCACTACTTCGGGTGATGTCAACTTGACATTTTGAAAAATATAAATACGCTGTTCCTATTACTTGGAATTCTTCACTCCATTATAATGTTTCAGAATCATTTCAATTTTAATTAGACTAAGTCCCAGACCCTTTATAATTTAGGAATATAATAATTCCTTATGCTCAAGATAGAGAAGATTAATAAACTGGGCTGAGCTTTTCCTACTATAAAAACATTCCTCCTCCTTGAGGCATGGTAGCGAGCAGTGACACCAACAATGCAATCTAAAACTATCAATACCCTTCATCTCATAAAATAATCTGTTCCACAAACATCAGACTTTGATATGGTGGGATGACCCAATGAATTGGGGAAGGTGTGTGTCTTGGTCATCTAGTGCTGCTATAAGAGAAATACCACAAGCGGACAGCTTTAACAAAGAAAAATTTATTTTCTCAAAGTCTAGTAGGCTAGAAGTCCAAAATTCAGGGCGTTAGCTCCAGGGAAAGGCTTTCCTTCTTTGTTGGCCTTCTCATCAATCTTCCCCCGGACTAAGAGCTTCTCCGTGCAAGGACCCCGGGTCCAAAGGACGTGCTCTGCTCCTCGCACTACTTTCTTGGTGGTATGAGGTCCCCCAACTCTCCACTTGCTTCCCTGTCCGTTTATCTCTTGTACGGTAAAAGGTGGTGCAGGCCACACCTCAGGGAAACTCCCTTTACATTGGATCAGGGATATGACCTTAGTAAGGGTGTTACAATCCCACCGTAATCCTCTTTAACATAAAATTACAATCACGAAATGGAGGACAACCACACAATACCGGGGATCATGGTCCAGCCAAATTGATATACACATTTTCTGGGGAACATAATTTAATCCATGACAGTGTGTAAGGATGTTTTTCACTAATGTTTTAAAATAACTTTAAAAAATCATAATAGATAAAATATCTAAGACTAGAAAAATAAGCAAGTTAATTCTAAGATGATGAAAATTATCAAAGTGGGTTTCAAAAATCCTCATATGCATTTTTCTCGTTTAATAAGAAAACTGGCCTATTAACTGGTCTATGACTCAAAGAGGCATAGTCCATTTCTCATAGTCGCAGAAATATGTTTATGATTAAAAAAAATTATTTCAGTAATTTTCCTAACAGTATATACTTTTGATTGCTGTGAAATTTATTTCACCCTAAAAATACATATACACCAATTTTAAATAAGAGCAGTCTTTGCTTGGTTAATAAAGCCGTTTCTGCAACAGTTATTCTTTTTGAATCCTTGGTCAGTTCAATTTTGCTTTAACTAAGACATAATTTGCTTTTATACATAAATATTCCAATTTAAATTATTTTGCATTACTAATGAAAAAGTAAAGTATTTTTCAAGTAAATAAAATTCAAATTTATAATAAAGATGGACTGAATTTTAAATTGCTTAAAAATAGTTAAAGTAATGGAAGTAAATGCCTTTTTATTAATATATTAGGATTTCCCCTTTTGTCTTCTTCATTCTTTTGTCAAAACTAGGAATATATACATACATAAAATATTTTATGATATATATAAAAATTATAACATATAATATTATATGTACAATACATAGATACATTTATACTTCTCTGACAGAGCAAAGGAAAAATGATGAAGTAAAGGATCTGAACAAAAGATTTCAAAGGGCAGCTCAAGAAGACAAAGTAAAGTATCATGATGACATGTGCAAAGACCTGTAAATAGAAAAGCAAAGGGGAAGAACACGCTCAGCATTTCTCAAGCTGAAAGAACTAAAGAAAAAATTCAAGCTTTGAGCTGCAATACGGAAGGATTCTACAGGGAAAATATTAAACAACGCAGGAACCATCAAAAGAAGATGGAAGGAATACACAGAGTCATTGTACCAAAAAGAATTGGTCGAAGTTCAACCATTTCAGGAAGTAACATATGATCAGGAGACAATGGTACCAAAGGAAGAAGTCCAAGCTGCACTGAAGGCATCCATGAAAAACAAGGCTCCGGGAATTGACAGAATACCAACTGAGATGTTTCAACAAACGGATGCTGCTCTGGAAGTGCTCACTTGTCTATTCTAAGATATCTGGAAGACAGCTACCTGGCCAACCGACTGGAAGAGATCCGTATTTGTGCCTATTCCCAAGAAAGGTGATCCAACCAAATGAGGAAATTACCGAATGATATCATTAATATCACATGCAAGCAAAATTTTGCTGAAGATCATTCAAAAGCGGCTGCAGTAGCATATTGACAGGGAACTGCCAGAAATTCAAGCCAGATTTAGAAGAGGATGTGGAACCAAGGATACCACTGCTGATGTCAGATGGATCCTGGCTGAAAGCAGAGAATACTAGAAAAATGTTTACCTGTGTTTTATTGACTACGCTAAGGCATTTGACTGTAAGGATCATAACAAATTATGGATAACGTTGCAGAGAATGGGAATTCCAGAACACTTATTTGTGCTCATAAGGAATCTGTACATGGATCAAGAGGCAGTCGTTCGAACAGAACAAGGGGATATTGCATGGTTTAAAGTCAGAAAAAGTGTGCGTCAGGGTTGTATCCTTTCACCATATTTATTCAATCTGTATGCTGAGCAAATAATCCAAGCAGCTAAACTATGTGAAGAAAAATGTGGCATCAGGATTAGAGGAAGACTCATTAACAGAACCTTGCTTGCTGAAACTGAGGAGGACTTGAAGCACTTACTGATGAAAATCAAAGGCTACAGCCTTCAGTATGGATTACACCTCAACATAAAAACAAAAATCCTCACAACTGGATCAATTAGCAACATCATGATAAATGGAGAAAAGATTGAGGTTGTCGAGGATTTCATTTTACTTGGATCCACAATCAACACCAATGGAAGCAGTAGTCAAGAAATCAAAAGAAGC
Source organism: Trichechus manatus latirostris (assembly GCF_000243295.1). NCBI lineage: Eukaryota > Metazoa > Chordata > Mammalia > Sirenia > Trichechidae > Trichechus > Trichechus manatus. Next base: position 3,376,344 of record NW_004444032.1, on the reverse strand, counting down.
ATTGCATTGGGCAAATTAGCTACAAGAGATCTCTTTAAAGTGTTGAAAAGCAAAGATGTCACCTTAAAGACTAAGGTGTGCCTGATCCAAGCCATGGTACTTCCAATCGCCTTATATGCATATGAAAACTGGACAGTGAATAAGGAAGACCAAAAAACAATTGATGCCTCTGAATTGCGGTATTGGCGAAGAATACTGAATATACCATGGACTGCCAAAAGAATAAACAGATCTGTCTTGGAAGAAGTACAACCAGAATGCTCCTTAGAAGCAAGAATGGCGAGACTACGTCTCACATACTTTGGACATGTTATCAGGAGGGATCAGGCCGTGGAGAAAGACATCATGCTTGGTAAAGTGGAGGGTCAGCGAAAAAGAGGAAGACCCTTAACTAGATGGACTGACATAGTGGCTACAACAGTAGGGCTCAAGCATAGCAACAATTGTGAGGATGGCACAGGACTGGGCAGTGTTTTCTTCTGTTGTGCACAGGGTCACTAGGAGTCGGAACCGAGTCGACGGCACCTAACAACAACAACAACTGACACAGTACCATCATGTAATAGGTACTTGAAAAAACCATTCTGAATGAAAAGACTACATAAGACACCTTAAATTTATTCCAATGTCCATTACAGTCTAATTAAATAAATAAAATTTACCAAATAATTAAATCTTATTCCCTAAAGCAAGTTCTTATTAGCTGTATAATAGATCTCCTTTAATCATCAGAAAACCATCAATCCAAGCATTCAGTATAACATCCACTCAACTGACTGTTTGCTGCCTTGATTAAACTGCCTGCAGACAATTATGCAAGGAATTAAAGTATATCTAAAATAGAAATTCAACCATCAGAAACTTTTTAAAAATGTAGACACGATAGCTTTATCTTTCTCTAAGAGTTACAAAAAATTCTGATCATTTCCCTCACCAAAAAATTACACCACTCCAAATTACCCTAAAAGTTAATGACAAAAAAACTGAATTTTTTTGCATTTCCAGTGGAATACCTAAAAGGCCAACTGAAAAGGCCAATCAGTATAGAAAATATTAAGAAACACCAACCATCCCTATTGATTCCTTTCCACATTCTTCCTAACTCCAGGTCACCTGCCCCAAAATAATAATCTGAATCTTAAATCAAAAGGGGAAAACCAAGCATTAGGCAACAATCAAGAACTAATCAGCCTTTTCTCTTGTGTCACACACTGCTGCCACAGGTCAAAAGGGGAAGTCTTTGGGCCAGTTTCCATAAATGTCAGTGTAAATTAAACATTCTCTAAGGAGTTGTTACTTCACTGTGGTTTATAACCCAAAACGATAGCTTGCAAAATTTCAAAGCTCTGAAGAAATTCAGAACAAAAAGAATGAACCTGTTTCATTTTATGTCTGTGTTTTTAGTATAAGGACAGAAACTATGAAGGACTTGTGTGTCATCAAGTCGATTTCGACTCACAGCAACCCTATATGACAGAGTAGAACTGCCCCACAGGGTTTCCAAAGCAGTAATCTTTACAGAAGCAAATTGTCAGGTCTTTCTCTTGCAAAGCCGCTGGTGGGTTCAAACAGCCAACCTTTCAGTTAGCAGCCAAGTGCTTAATCACTGCGCCACCAGAGCTCTTTCTGTGAAGGACCAGCAACACACAAAAAGCCATTATCTGCTTGTAGATTTTTCTCTCTGTGGTTTATTTCACTTCTGCACTCCAAGGCTGGCTTGTAAATAACTCAGCCTAAAATCATGCCACAACTGCCCCTCCCACAGACTAGTACAATGCACTCAGCGAACACAAGTTTTATTGGTTTAATCCAGACATTTACGAAAAGAGAAGTGTGCTACGATGTGCTGTAATTCATTCATTCACTTATGACATATGTATGAAGCACCTGCTATATGCCAAGCCCTCTGCTGGGGGCATGGGGATGATGTGGTGAATCTGGCTAGTTCATCTCCCCTCAGAGCTTATAATCATGTAAAGGGCACAGGCCCAAATACAAATGAGTAGAGTTCAAGGTCAAACAGTGTAAATATCATCAGCATGGCATGAACAATATACTTCAGGAGTCAAGAAGAAACAGAAATAGTCACTGGTTTATATGATCTGGCAGGGCTTTCTGGAAGAGACCAAATTAAAATTGGATCTTGAAGGATGAACAGGACTTTGAAAAGCAGAGACAGCTGGATAATTTGATAAATGAGAAGAGAGACAATGCTGACATTTCCCAGAAGGCTAGTATGTATGCCACCACTGTGCTATGAGCTTTAATTTATGTTATCTCATAATTTCTTTTCAATGGGGAAGCACACTGGGACTCAGCTATAGGATTTGAGAGTGAAGCAAAAAAGCAGGGGAACATGGGTTGGGAGAGATCACAGTGCCTCCAATGCTGGGTCAAAAAACTGGGACTTTACTGGAAGGGCATATGGGAAACTTCTAACTATTGTGTAATATATGGAAAGTCCTTTGCCCATTGCTTGGCACTGAACATTCAGTAAAGTATTAACTTTCATCATCACCATCATCATCTTTACCTCTAGACTAAACAATCCCATCCCTAAAAACAGCGCCCATATGACATCGTTTCTAAATCTGTTGCCCTCTTCTGGGTCCACTCCAATTTGTCAACATCCTCCTAAAATAATGTACTTTCCAGAAATGAAGACAATATGTTCTCAGTGGTTTGGCTTGTATATGGTGCAGGAGGACAATTACGGTCCTTCCTCTTGATATGAATAAAGAGCTGTATGCCAGGGCTACAGTTTCTCAGGTAGAGCTGAAGTAGAATGACGAAGAAAGAATTTGCAGCAGAAATTCTACAATACATGTATGTTGTTGTTAGGTGACTTAGAGTCAATTTTCAACTCATAGCGAACCCATGTAGCAGAGTAGAAGTGTCCCATAGGGTTTCCCAAGCTGTAATCTTTACTGGAACAGATTGCCAGGTCTTTCTCCTGTGGAGTCACTGAATGAATGGGTTCAAACCACCAACCTTTCAGTTAGCAGTTGAGTGCTTAACCATTGCACCACCAGTGTTCCTATATATAAAATAATATATATATTATATACATATATACATATTTATATATATATAAAAGACCCATTGCTGTCAAGTTGATTCCAACTCATAGTGACCCTGTAGGACAGAGCAGAACTATCCCATAGGGTTTCCAAGGCTGTAACCTTTACGAAAGCCAACTGCCACATCTTTCTCCCACAGCGTGGCTGGTGGGTTTGAACTGCCGAAGTTCCATTTAGCAGCTGACCATTTTAACCACTGCACCACCAGGGCTCATCATAATTCATGTAACACAGATGAGGACAAAGTATGAACACCAGAATGCCAGAATACCCTAAAAGAAGAGGACCAGAGTGATTCCAACTTCAAATGGATTAGAAAAGCTCATTACACTTCCAGATTCTGGGAGAAGCCACATGACAGCCACCTGCTCCTGCAAAAAGCTGGTAGCAACAACAGCAGCAGCAGCAGTTTGGGCAACCAATTTACGTACATTAAGAACCAGGGCCTCTGGGACCTAGGAAGCAATTGCTAATGGCATGGAATCTGGCTACCTCTGAAGTAATAAAAAAGCTACCTCCTCCCTGTAAGAAGCAAGCACAAAAAACACCCCCAAGAAGGGGTGATTCCTTTAAACAAGAACATTATTAATCCCAAAAGCAAGGTGGTATGCCTCTAGGAAAAAGGGGTTCTAGATCCAGTAACCATTTATCCCAATAGCAGGCATACCCACTGGTCCTTTAAGCATCAGTTTCATCAATAGCAGGCATACCCACTGGTCCTTTAAGCATCAGTTTCATCAAGAGTTTTTTTTTTTTTTTTTTTTAAATATAATAAAAGACAACATGTGGACGAGTTCAGGAAAAGGGCATGATCTAACCTTGGAAAATGTGAGAACAGAATTTTATTTTATCTAACCTAAAATGAGAAGGAACTGGAAAAGTATCAAATTAACATTCAGTGGCAGCCTGTTACTTCTGTAGCCAGGTGTGACAAAATAGTAAGTGCTTTACAGATTTATAGTGCTAATTAAAAGTTTTTCTAAATATATATACACATATACATATATACATATAGTTAAGGCCACACAACTAAGATCAATAATGATGTGATGAAAGGAAAGGAAATCATTGGCTGAGGAGTAACATGGAGATCATTGAGTAGGAGGTTTGAAGAGAACTGGAACACTGACAAGAAAGCAGCTGACATGATAGCCCACAAGTCTGAATTGAACCATGAGGGGATGTTAGTTGGGGAAAAGGTAGAGGAGCCAAGGGATTGTGAGAGGCTCCACCGGTCTCCAAGATTTTCCTGAGATGCAGTTTATAAAGGAAGTAAAATATAGCATTTCTAGTTGGGGACCCTGGGGGTTTGGTGGTAGAATTCTTGCCTTCCACGTGGGAGACACAGGTTCAATTCCCAGCCAATGCACCTCATGTCCAGCCACCACTTGTCTGTCAGTGGAGCCTTGCTTGTTACTGTGATGCTGAACAGATTTCAGTGGTGCTTCCAGACTAAGACAGACTAGAAAGAAAGGCCTAATGCTCTATTTCAGAAAATCAACCAATGAAAACCTATGGATCACAATGGTTGGATCCATAACCAATTATGAGGACAGTACAGGACCAGAAAACATTTTGTTCCATTGTGCATAGGGCTGCCATGAGTCAAGGGTCAACTGGATGGCACCTAACAACAACAGCAGAATTTTAGTTACCATTCAGTTCAAATCTTCTGTGTCAAAGCTCAATCCTCCTGTGTGCGCAACAACAGAACGGAGACCCATTTATAAAGAAAATGTTCTACATTCTACTTTGATGAGTAGTGTCTGGGGTCTTAAAAGCTTGTGAGCAACCATCTAAGATACTCCACTGGTCTCACCCCGTCGGGAGCAAGGGAGAATGAAGAAAACTAAAGACACAAGAGAAAGATTAGTCCAAAGGACTAATGGACCACAACTCCCAAGGCCTCCACCAGACTGAGTACAGTACAACTAGATGGTGCCCAGATCCCACCACTGACTGCTCTAACAGAGATCACAATAGAGGGTCCCAGACAGAGCTGGAGAAAAATGCAGAACAAAATTCTAACTCACAAAAAAAGACCAGACTTACTGGCCTGACAGAGACTGGAGAAATCCCAAGAGTATGGCCCCCGGACATCCTTTTAGCTCAGTAATGAAGTCATTCATGAGGTGCACCCTTCAGCCAAAGATTAGACAGGCCCATAAAACAAAACGAGACTAAAGGGGCACAACAGCCCAGGGGCAAGGACTAGAAGGCACGAGGGGACAGGAAAGCTGGTAATAGGGAACCCGACGTGGAAAAGGTAGAGTGTTGACATGTCGTGGGGTGGGGTTGGTAACCAATGTCAAAAAACAATATGTGTACTAACCGTTTAATGAGAAGCTAGTTTGTTCTGTAAACCTTCATCTAAAGTACAACTAAAAAAAAAAAAAAAAGAGGGAGAGAGAGACCCAAGTGACTTGCCTAAGGCTGCAAAGCTAGGTAATGACAGAGCCAAGGTTGGACACCATGGCTCCCAAGTCCAAATTCACTGCTCTTCTCTCCCAAAACCCACGGGCTAACTTGCATGGTAATAAGAAAGGATGGAAGTAAAAGACCAGTTAGAATAACAAACAAGCCAATACAAAGTTCATGTTCTCCCCCTAGAACAGGGAACTCTGCAATGTAGAAATGGCAGTGTCCCCAATCCGCTTACTATGAGACTACGTCCTCCACTCTGGTGCAGCAATGTCCAGACCATACCTAGAGCCGGCGGGCCCAACTCCTACTTATTTGCTATTCAAGGGTTCAGTATGTTCGACACAAGAACATATTTCTTGAGATTAAAAATGTGAGTTTTTATGTCATTCTTTAAGGTTAATCTTCTTGGATCTTCTGGCCAGTATACTGTTCATGGAAAGAAAACACAAATATTCAGTATTTTAAATTAGACTGAATTCTCCAAAGACACGTAGAAATGGAGGCTTATTCAGGTTCTCTTTTCCCCAAAACAATAAAAAATCTAAACAGTAAGGAAAAAAAATCAGGTTATCTAATGAACTTTAAAAAAATAATGCAGAGAAAAAAACACATGGATGGATGTTTTCGGTCTTGCCTTTCAGACTCTTCATAGTAGCTCTGCACAAATCTCTTAAAAACAAAGAAGGCTTTGGGAGAATTCCTTTTAAGCCTTGTTGGCAAACTTCCAACGCACAGAGCCACATGAGGCTAACGGTGGAGATACTGTTCAGAACCTACATCAATACCTGACCTTGAACAGGAACAGCATACACCTGTTTCATACGAGGCCCTACAGTTGGTGAAGAAATCCGTTTCTTCCTAACTGCCCTGTCTTCCTTCAAAAGTCCCCTGAGAGTCTACCCTGAATGGTAAACCTAGCATCTCTGTTACCCTCTACCTGGAGAAAGCATCCTGCATCATAAATCACCAACATGCTGCTCTTAGATCGCAGACCAGACACATGGGAGGAGCTTTATTTGCAAAGCTCAGAGATTCTCAAAGCTCTGTACATTACACTCCTTTGAATAATCCTAAATCCCACCATAATCCTCTAAAATAAAGAACATATAAAAGCCTATGGGTGCCACATATAAAGCACAAGACTGATGCATTAACTTAGCTAGGTTATAAAACCCGTTGCCATTGAGTCGACTCACAGCGTTATAAAAAAACAAAACAAAACAAACCCGTTGCTGTCGAGTCAATTCTGACTCATGGCGTCCCTATAGGACAGAGTAGAACTGCTTCACAGGGTTTCCAAGAAGTGCCTGATGGATTCAAACTGTTAACCTTTTGTTTAGCAGCTGTAGCTCTTAACCAATATACCACCAGGGTTTCCCATAGCGTTATAGCATTCATTTACTCAATCAGACATTACCTTAGGTGTTGCTGTGAAGATATGTTGTAGATGTGGTTAACATTTACAGTCAGCCAGGCTGCAATAGGGGACCAGTGCTACTACATGCTCCAATTTTTTCAAAAGAAGCTAGAAATCCACTTTTTAAAATGTAAAATCTAATTCTTAAGTATGGGCCACAAATAGGCTTCTGGGGTCTTAAAAGCTTGCAAGCGGCCACCGACGATGCATCAATTGGTCCCAACCACTTGCAGTAAAGGAGAACGAAGAACACCAAAGACACAAGAAAAGTATTAACCCAAGAGATAGAATGGGCCACATAAACCAGAGACTTCATCAGCCTGAGACCAGAAGAACTAGATGGTGCCCGGCTACCACTAAAGAACGTCCTGACAGGGAACACAACAGAGGGTCCCTGATGCAGCAGTAGAAAGATGGGGTGCAGAACTCAAATTCTAGTAAGAAAACCAGACTTAATGGTCTGACTGAGACTGGAGGCACTCCGGGAAGCATGGCCCCTGGACTCTCTATCAACCCAGAACTAAAAATAATTTCCGAGGCCAACTCTTCAGACAGGGATTGGACTGGACTGTGGGACATAAAGTGATACTCGTGAAGAGTGTGCCTCTTAGTCAAGTAGATACAAGAGACCAAAGGGGCAGTTTCTGTCCAGAAGTAAGATGGGAAGGCAGAGTTAGGAGCTGGTTGAATGGTCATGCGGAATCAGAGGCAGAAAGAAGTGTGCTGTTGCAGAATGGGGTGAGAATTAGGGTCTCATAACAATGTATGCATAAAAATTTTGTATGGGAGACTAACTTGAAATGTAAACTTCATTTAATTACAACAATAAAAAAAAAAAAGTATAGGCCACAAATACAAATGTAAAACTCCTAGTAATCCAACTCTATGGAGATCAAATAAAATGAGTCTGCGAGCAAGATGGGAAAATGCTCTATGTGTTCTACATGTATTAGCTCATTAGGCCTCAAACAATCCTGTGTAGTAGGTACTATTATTCCTCTTTTACAGATGAGGAAACTGCTGGATAGAAAAGTTAAATAACTTGGGCAAGTTCACACAGCTATTAAGTGGGGCAGCCAGGACGTTACCCCGGTAGAGTTCAGAGCCATCAAGAAACTGTGTACATTTGTCTAGTGTCCTTTTACTGAAGCACTTAATGCCTAGTTTTGTATGTTATAACAGGCTTGTAAAGGCAGTCATTGAAATTTTACAGGTAGACAAAGGGTGACACAAAAAACTTAAGACGTGTTGAAGGTCTCACTCATATAGAAGAAATGAAACTCATGTAGAAGAAAAGAAATCTCTCTTCTTGGCCTTTCACCTCAGAAGGTGTACCAAGCTCTCAGGAATGCCTAATCACTAATGCATTGATGAAAGGCCCCACTGGGCTGGTCTTTTTTGTATTATTATTATTTACTATTTTAAAATGAAACATTTCACCCACCAAAAAGTTTAGAAAATAATACAATACGCTCCACACTGTCTGCCACTTAGCTTAAAAACGTAAACATTAGAAGTGCAAGAGAAAGGTCATGTGTATTCTTTACACTACAGAAGTAACCAGGACCTTGAATTTTTGTGTGAATCATTCACATGCATGTGTGTTTACACCGTTACTTCACATGTCTGTACACACAGCACCTAGTACTGCTTTGCGTGCTTTTAAACTTTAAGCAAACGTTATCATAAGGTATATACCCCCACAATGTGATTTTTTCTCAACACTCTTTATTTGACATTATTTATCTTCACTACTGCATAGCACTCCACTGTGTGAAAACACCACAAGGTATTTATCCATGTGCTTGCTATTAGATGTTTAGGTTGCATTATGAACAATGAGGCAAAGAACATTCTTATATGTTTCTTCTCATGGACAAGTGTGAGGCTTTCTCTGAGGGTGTCTAAGTAGATAACTAGGATAGTTATATTACAGTTATGTAAGATGTAAGGAACCTTGGTGTCTCAGTGGTTAAGCCTTCGGCTGCTAAGTGAAAGGTGGTGGTTTGAACCCACCAGCTGCTCAGCAGGAGAGAGATACAGTAGTTTGCTTCCATAAAGATTACAGCCCTATAGGGCAGTTCTACTCTGTCACATAGGTTCGCTATGAGTCGGGATCGACTCGACGGCAACAGGTATGTAAGATGTAACAGTGGAGGAAGCAGGGTGAGTGAGGGAGTAGGAGAACTTTTTGTACTATTTTTGCAACTTTTCTGTAATTCTAAAATTAGTTCAAAATTAAAAGTTTTTTAATAAAAAAAGAACAACTCCTTCAGACCACTCAGCAATTCCTCATAGGATTGCAAAGCTTTGTGGTAAATCCCAGGCACAGACAAGGCCTCCAGAGTCAGTGGAAACAGGAAATGGCTGGCTCCAGAGCACCCAATCCCAGAAATGTCACAACACTGCCACGTGAACATGGCTGTTCAGAATGCTTCAAATAGCTGAGCTACCATATGGTCAAGTATGGTTAAAGTAAAATGAAAGTAATTCTTTGAATATTTATAAACCAAGACAGGAAGAAGTTATTTAAATTGAAAGGACAACAAAGATCCAGTAGAGTCAAAAAGTTTCTCAAGCTATAGCACCTCTCTGTCCAACATAATGAAAGGACTCGTTTTTTTCATAGGTTTAAATGGAATCTGATATAGTTGTTCAATTCTATGCATTTAGGGGCACATACAAAAGTTTGAGACCCACTGAACTATGGGGGAGGGGGACCTTCTTTGAATTCAAACATCTCTCTTTTTCTTCCTATTCTTTCCAACAAGTCAGATACCTTATGTGATGAGAAAAATTACGTTTATGTAAAGACCCAGTGCGTGGGAGTGAGAAGAGCTACATGGGCCAAACCCAACCCCAGCCATCTCCTCTAGGAAGCCTGCCTGGGCTAACCTCATCCGAACTACATCACTCATCTCCTCCCCTCTCTCTCTGGACTTAGACATTCCCTTTAGCCTCAATCACTTAGCACTTGTGTATGTTTTGACCGGGATCATTTGTAAGTCCTCGTTATGTTTCCTCAGCCTAACAGACTGTAAACTTCTTAAAGCATTATGTCAATCGATCAACAAGTGCAATTGCTGGGATACAGTACAAAGAAGCTGAGCTGTAAAGACGGATGAGGTCTGGTTTCTAGTAACACCTCTGCAACCACAATCTAAGGATGGTGGGCCTCAGTCTCCTCATCTTTCTTCAATTTCTAAGACAGTTTCCTCCCATTAAATTCCATTTGTAAATCATCCACTCATTGCACCATCCTCTGCTGACAGTTTATTATGTGCAAGATACGTGAACCCTGGGAGATATAATCCTTGCCAACAAGAAGCATCTGGTAATTTTGCTGTTTTTGGTACCTCCCACAATGTAAGTAGCTCAGCATCAACTAAACACTACTCAATAAATGTTGGTTAAAGTAACAAAGTGATAAGCCAGTGACTTGGGAATAAACAGCCTCTGCGGATCCTTTATCTGAATCATGTTTCTGTATCCAGCCTCCTTCATTATTGTCCACACTCAGGAGCAGTTTGACATTTTAGCACCATATGGCTCAGCAAGGATCCAAAGGCCACACTAAAAATTGCCAGGCTATTTGGCATTTCCCTCATATGCCCATGTGGATGGCATCAGGCGCCCAGCTCACAGCTGCTGCCTGAGTCAGGTCTAGAAGGACCAGGGTCTTCCCAGGATGCCAAGTCAGCAAGCAGCCAGGGCAGCAGGCAACAGTTTTGCGGTTCAGTGCTGAGATGCCAAAGTTAATATTCTAATGCTCATCTGACCAGATTTCTGGCACAGCTGAGAAAATACACTGATGATTTTGCAACAGAGGTATCCTGTAGACACGCCTTACACTGAAATGTCATACCTCTGAAGCTCACTGCAGTAAGCCTACTCTCCTTTGGATGCTTGGGAACATCAAGGGACCTGTCAAGACTATTGGGACAAAGCAAGCAGAGAGGTGTGAAAAGCAGGATCCCAGCTCAAAACTAGCTTCTTTCTCATATGCCTGGATTTCATCATTAGAGAGGTTTTTCCCACTGCATTATGATATACCTCTTGCTTGCTAAAAAAAAAAAAAAAAGCGCTACACTTTATAAGCTATAAAGTTAGAATTTTTCTTCTGCCTCTGTAAGAGCAGCTCCCTACATAATGAAAACAATATCTTTACCATAAAAGGGACAAAAGTGGACATGGTCCCAAGGCAGGGATCAGACACCCTGGGCAGGTATAAAGGCACTAGATGCAGACAGAAGAGGCAAACAGAAGCTGGAGAGCACTGCAGAACGGAAGGTGAGTGCGAATCAAAGACTATTTGCTTTCTCAATGAGGATATTTACAAATGTAAGTGTTCTGAGTTAGGCTGAGATCACTGAACTATATCCCTAAGCAATGGTTTGCTTTAACTGGCCATGTCTCATTAGTCCAGACCCTAAAATCTCTCTTAAACACACACACACACACACACACACACACACACACACACACACAAACTCCCCTACTAGACTTAAGAATGGTTTGGCTCACATCAAACTGAGCCACATGCAAGCATATGTTGTTTGAGAAAAGGGCCTTAGGGCTTGCAATATTGCAATGTTATATTCAGAGATACAACAGAAGTCTTCCCAGTTTATAGTGCCAATGCTGGCTATTCAGACTATGAGAAATTCCAGATGGAATTCCATTCCTTGCTTATTAACAGTTAAACTGAATAAAAACCTGGCAGGATTTTTATGGTTCCTTCAGGCTCACCTAATACCATCCTTTCTTTAGTAAGCTTTGTATTCCGCTAGACGTACATGCACTCTAGGGATGATTTCAGAAACACAATCTACATACAAGTGCTTTGTTCATCTGACTTCTCTAAAGTTAGAAGTCCAGGTTTACAAACGGATGGCATCCAAGTCAGAACGTAGTTACCTGGAAGGAAGAAAAAAAAAAAAAAAAATGGGGTGGAGGACGGGAGAGCAAGTATGTAAAAAAATATGACAATTATCCAATGTCATCTAATTTCTCTTAAAACGCATACTTTATTAGGATGTGCTCAATGCTTCTTTGTGATATACAGAAAATGAGAGAAACACACTGGCCAAGATAATATTCTAACAAGATAAAACGTGCCTCCTTTAGCCTTAAAGCCCATACAATACATCCAAGGATCCAACAACTAAAATCACAATATGGCAGTACTTATCAAACACTTACAGCATAGATCAGTTCTTATAGCAGGAATCCAAGGTGACTTTACAGAGGGACTCAGCTTGGGGGATATTAAATGCTATCCCAGAAAGACTGTGAAATCAGCCTTTTCTAAGACGGGCACCAGGAGAAGTTTCAAAGTCTTCAACCCAAAGCCTTCAGTGCTTGAACATCCTGGAAGATGTTACCAAAGCATTCCTTAATAAACTAGGAAGATTTGATCCCCTCCTTCCTGGTCATCTTGTTTTCAGGACAGCCAAATGAAAGTCAAGAACTTCCGAGCCCCAAAAGCTATTTTGTTGTCAGTGTAACTGAAAGAAACTTGGTCCAGGAATGACATTTGACAACCAGAGTTCTGGGCAGGCTTGGATAGATAGCTTTAGTCTTGTCTAATTTCTCCATTAACTTGAACTTCCATAGTTAAGAATTTGTGGTAATTCAGATAAGCTTAACATTATCTGAAATCTAATGTTCTATCTTCCCTAAATAAAGCATATGAGAGGAAACCAGTCATACAAATAAAAATGACTTTTAAAGTATTTAAGAGAAGAGGCTTTCTGAAAAGCTCCAAACCACTTCATAAACACATCTATCTACAAATGATAAGTGAATATGGTATCATTTATTTTTTAAAGCAGGACCCTAGTATTACAAACACTTTGTTATGCTAGATGCTGTTATTAAAAATAGTGGAAGGCAATATAGTTGTCTTATTTAATAATGTTTACATATGCTGTCTTGTCCCTAGTGTATATTACTCTCAATGAATCTGAGTTGAGTGCTGTCATTAGAAACATCGCAGGTATGTCTGCAGTACATTATTGGTTTCTTAGAGAATCTAATCCACATAAATCCAACTGTTCATTAAAACTCTTTCCCAAGTGGAAAGTAAAGCATGTTTTGAGAGCTTTCAAGCAAAACTGAACCTAGGTTCTACTATTAGTAGAATAATTTTTTAAATTTCCTAGAATTAATTTTTAAACACAGAGATGTTATGTCAGTGTACGCCTGTGACTTTAAATTCTGTCCCAGATCCACTTTCCCTGTAACATTTCCCTCTTGTCTTGACAGTCAACACTCCTGCAGTTAGCAGCTATTTTGCCTAAGAGTATTTTCTTTTGAAATGGTTATCCTTTGCCCAACACCATCTCTACATACCCTCAAAGGTAGGCAATATTTCCTACCCACACAGTTTGTCTACTTTGCTCTGATATAGTACCTGGTAAGACCTCCTCAGAAGACTCTAGCAACAACCTTAACTAAAATATGGGAGTTATCTGAGAGATCAGGGAGCCTTCACAGAAAACCCCAAGTCACGAAACCTCCATACTGTATTCAGTAATTGAAGACAGGGGTGAGGAATCCATCCTTAACTACACAGGCCCAGTTCCCAGGAGCAAAAGTAGATTTTGATAAAGAGAAGCCTTCACCAGGCATAGGCTGGAAACCCTCAATTTAATTACTTCTCCATCTCCTGATTATTCCACCGTACTCACTGTTTCCCCATCTCATTTCACGACCTCTACCAGCTCTCCCCTCGGGCCTTGTAGCATCCCTCTGCACATGAACACGCTCTCTCTCTCCCCCACACTCCCCTGGTTTAATGTTCTCCGCTTTCTTTGTCTCGCTCACACAGCATCCAGCTTCCCAGGAAACTGTCAGTGAATCAACATCTTTCACTGGAAGTCCATGTAGAGAGTATTACATCTGAGAAATAGAAAAGCTAAAGAAAGTCTCCGCCTTTAAGACATGTAAACCGTAGACAAAAATAACCAAAGGACTTTAGTTGCTGGAGTCAAGAATACAGGACAGATTCCAGCAGTGCACAGGAGGCAAGGTCGAAGCTGGGCCTTCCGGAGCCTGCACTGCAGCTCTCCAGGGTGGAGAAGAAGACAGAAGAATGGCTGAGAACGAAGACTAATATAGAGCAAAATACTACTGAACAGCATTGTTATTTTTTTTTTTTTTTTTGCACTGGGCCCCTTTGGCAATCTGGTGAAGCCTCTGGACCTCTTCTTAGAATAGTGTCTTTAAAAGCATAAAATAAAAATATATAGGAATACAGAGGAAGTCAATTATATTGAAATACAGTTATCAAAATATTCAAAAACAAATTTCTGATATACTTTTACTTGTGCTTCTTTATTAACACATTGAGAACAGGATCTAGAGGTGTATTTCCTAAGTTCAGTAATTCCAAATGCTAAATACTACCATGATTTGTTGTCTACATGTACAATTAAAGAAAATAATAAATTTCAGTTAGGGATTAGTGAAAACAAAGAATTTCTTTCCATGCAAGTTCAAGGAACCTGGAATTCTATCCATGAGTTACTTGCTTAAGAAGCCCTGCCACAGAGTTATTCTTCCCAGATCCTAAAACGATTCAGGCTTCTTGTATGATTTGCCTCTAAGTTCACTACCAATGCTAAATCCAGTATGAAATCCAATTCAGTGATAAGGACACACACAAACTGCTGGACCAAAACGGTAACACTAACTCCTGTGTTTAGTGAACACAATGAAGTCCCTGTAGCCCTGAAGTCGGCTTCTCTGGAACTCACGGGAAGCCTATGGCCACTGACCATGCTGCTCCTGCCTTCAATGATAAGTATAGCATCCCCCTCTTTGCTAGACATTGACTTGGTACTTCTCAACCTGAAGATGCTGTTGTTGTTAGCTGTCGTCGAATTGATTCTGACTCATGACAATGCCAGGTGTGGTGATCAGAACTGTTCCATAGAGTTCACAAGGCTGTGACTTTTCAGAAGCAGATTGCTAGGCCTGTCTCCTGAAGCACCTCTGGGTTGGGATTGAACTGCCAACCTTTCAGCTAGTAGTTCAGCGTTTAACCCTTTAAACCACCCAGGGACTCCATACATAAGCACATCTGTGTGGATCTATGAATTACTGTTTCCTTGTTCAAAGACAATCATGATCAAAAGAATTGTAGCACTGACTGAAAAAAGCTTTTTGGGGGGGCAAGGGAGGAAGGGACACAACGTGCCACTAAATACACCCATTAACTGTAAGTTACATACAATTTGCAGAAACATTAAAGTGTGTGGAGAGAGGCAGAATGTTTCACACTTAGATATGAATTAAAAATATAAGTGATTTCATGTTATTATAACTTTGTGAAATATTGTGCTTAGGTTGAAGATATCTAATAAATGAAACGTTATGTCAAGTTTCAAAATATTAGCCCCTAGCTTTTATGCATTCATTGAATCCATCAGATAATGTATTTAAACAATGCTTAACTGTATTTTAGACTTAAGCAGAAGCATGCCAGCTAGTCAGTTCATCAAACTCCCCATTATTATCAATTTACAGTATTTTATTATTTAAGAAACACAAAGCGTCTAGTGTTGTTCTAAACACTTTATAAACATTAACTCAGTTAATTTTCAAGACAAGTCTATGAGACAACAGTTAATATCTCAGATGAGGAAACAGAGGCACACAAAGGTTGAAAGGCTAGCCCAAGACACACAACTACTAAATGCAGCAAGCCTGAATTCAACCCAGGAAGTTTGGCCGCAGGCCTCCCCGTTCTCAACTATGCTCTACCGATTTGTCTTGCTCTGGGGTCTGATTATTTGAACTTTTTTTTTTTTTAAGAAATGCTATTTTCTAACAGTCTCTTTTTGGCATGTGTATTATAGAGATTCTCCATGGAAATTCTTCATGCCCCTCAACACGAACTTGTGATTCATTAATGTGTATGGAGATGGTGCAGCTGCAAGACCATACTCAAGCTCTATGGGATAGTGTCACTGCCATTCCTTGCCATTATGGATCCTTGGCTTCCCACTCGAACGTGCCACTATTTCTATGCTCAAGTATTGAGCCTGGAGGCTGATATAAGCAAGCACTAAGGGGGTAAAAATCAAGACAATCATGTTTTCAGTGACTGGGCCTTTCAGAGCAGAGGTCAGAGCTCACGTGATAATCATTCTGTTACCACGCCAACACGGGTCTGATAACTCCTCTGTGTATGAGAATACAGGGTTTTCATAAAGTCTCTGTAGGAAAGAAAGAAACAACTGATAAAGAGATTGAAGAAGAGAGAAAAACACTAGTAAAAGCATACAATGCATTCTTATTTTACACAAAATAAGACCACCAAAGAAGAGAGGTTAACCATCCTACCATGGGCAAGAGAGGTTCACGTTAGCTGTGTAAAGAAAATTCAGGCTTCATTAGAAGATATTATTATTGCTAATGTGCCTACTTCATGGGTTCAGTATATCTAGAAGGATGACAAACACTGACACAGGATATAAGAATGTGCTCCCACCCTAAGCCACCTGATACGCTTGTCAGATTAACAAGCAAGTAAGTACCCAAAGGCTTCTGAAATACCTCCCCAGAGAAGGCTCCTGAGCCAGGTTCAATGTCACATTCTTAGACGATGGTGAGGATGGTAAGGCAGGCAACAGCTGCTGACATTTACTGAGCAAAGTACCAAGTGCTCCACATACGTTGTCTCATCTAATCTTCACAAAAGCACTTTGTGCAAAATACTATTATTGTCCCCATTTTAGAATAGAAAATGTAGGCTTAGAGAAGATAATGAGGCACTGGCAGTTCCGTGGTAGAATTCTTGCCTTCCATATGGGAGACTCAGGTTGGATTCCCAGCCAATGCACCTCATGCACAGCTACCACCAGTTTTTCAGTGGAGGTTTGCATGTTGTTACGATGGTGAACTGGTTTCAGCAGAGCTTCCAAACTAAGATGAAACAGGAAGAAAGGCCTGGTGATCTATTTCCAAAAATGGGCCAATAACAACCCTATGGATCACAAAGGAACACTGTCTGATTCACAGTCGATCATGGGGATGGCAAAGGCCTGGACAGCATTTGGTTCCATTGTTCATGGCTCACCATGAGTCAGAGGCCAACTTGATGGCAGCTAACAAGAAAAGTTAAGTAACTTGCCTAAAAAACAAAACTAATAAGAGTGTAGATTTGAAATAGAACCTAGGTCTGACTCCAAATCTCATGCTTTTAAACACTTCCCTGCCTGAGGAATTTCTCCTCCAAAGACCCTAACACTATCTTTCTGACTTTTTCGCATCTCCCAAAGTATCCAATGCAGTGTGGCAACTAGTGTTAAATGCCCAACATTTTATTATTGTCAGCAGAAATATCAGGGTACAAATTACCCAAAGATTAAGCAATTTCTGAGTTCGTAGTCTCAAGTTACTCAATTATCTTAATTTCAAGAATGAGTCCTTCTCTGTCAACACCCAGTTCCACACTCTGAGTCAGCAGGCTCTCAGTCTCTGCCCCTCATCCTTGGAGAGAACCTTGCCTATCTTTACCTCCACATCAAGTTCAGGACTGAGTTATTTCCATTAACTACAGAAGCAAAGTCCACATTTCAACAGCAAGTCAACTCTTATCCTCTTGGAAACCCTGAAGTCTGACTGTTCAGCATCCCTGTTCCCACTCAGAGATCTTCCGCAACGTGACTCTTTCAAGACCTGCTCAGCTCACCTATTGCTCAACCCTTTTCCCACAATTATTAGTAGAGCTCCAAGTCCTCCACTCCAGCACTCCTCACAGCTCAGAGCACCAGGGTCATTTAACAAACATACACCACCCTCAACCTTCCCAAGACTTTCAAAATCTCAATGTGGTGACCATAGTCCCTTCTCAGGGCTTCCATACATGCAGAAGCCATTTCCTAGCCACTTTCTTCTAAAACATTAGCAAGAGAAACAGCATCTCCACAACTTAATAACAAGTCACTACTTGGCCCCAGCCAGACAGGATGCTGAATGACTTGGGAAGGGTTATTTGTTTAAACCACAGGCCCCCACCCTTTAGGAGCAGTCCTCTGGAGTTATTAAGTGGAGGGTGGGTGAAGAGCAGTGCTTCCTTATCTCCACTAAGTGCAATGGACATAAAGTAAGTGACTTTCAACTATGGGGGGAATAACTTAATTCTGTACACTTTTATTACACCCTGGAGTCAGTTCCTAGGAAAGATGATGTAATACTCTTCTATGAAACAGTTCTACAACAAGAAAGATTTATACCTGTAGCTAGGACAGTTTAGTAGTCAAAGCTTTGGCATCCAAACCCCAGTGGGAGTCCCACACTCAGTAGCTACATTAGCCTCCTGAAGCCTCAGTTTCCTCACATGTATGATGGTAATAGTAATACTACCTGGCAGGGTTGTAGGAGTTGAATAAATAATGCATGTTTGGTCCTTCACACAGCACCTAGCAAAAATGTTAAAACTCAAAATATAGTAGATATCACTATTTTATTAGTATAAATGAGGTGTGCCTCAAAAGCATACATACTGTACAGCAAGGGCCACACAATCAAGGTAAGAAACACAGTTGCAGAGGAAGCATTTAATTCCATGTGAAGGGAGGCACGCTGGAAATTCAGGGTGACACCACTGAGTCTGGAGTGCATGACCAATCTGCATCTCTGAGTCATCTACTGGAATGGAGGATCCTTTCCCAAATCCCATTTTGATGCTGAGGATAGATCCATCCGGCAAACATGAAATTCTGTTATTGTGGATCTCTGAAATGTTTTCTTATAACAAGCTCTTTTTTTGTTTGTTTGTTTGTTTCTATCAAATGAGTATCTTTTTTTCAATAATTAGAAAAGGTTAGCAAAAAAGTAGAGATGTGAAGAAAACGCTGAATATAAAAGTTTATATGATCCAACCACCTACACAAATTTGACCATCAAAAAAGAACCTGTGTCCAGCTTTAGATTCACCATGATGGAGAGAACCAGCATCCATACACAAATGCAGAATACAGATCCATGTACCTTCAGTCAAGATACATGAACATATAGATCCCTGTATCTTTAATACAAGGAGCCCTGGTGGTGCAATGGTTAAAGCGTTCGAATGCTAACCAAAAGGTCAGAGGTTCAAAGCCACCAGTAGTTTCGCAGGAGAAAGATGTGGCAGTCTGCTTCTGTAGAGATTTACATCTTTGGAAACCCTATGGGGTCGCTATGAGTCAGAATCGACTTGATGGCTGTGGGTTTGTTTTTTGTTTTGTTTTGTTTTGTTTTTATCTTTAATCAGAGCACCAAACTGCTGCTGTGATTTTTAAAAACTCACTCCGGCCTAATCAAGCTAAAATGTAATAACTTGATGCCTACTTGCATTTGAGAAAGGGGAAAAACTAAAAATAAAACAAAATCCATTAAATGACATATACAAATGAGTAATGAATGCTGTTTTCTCAATTGCTCTATTCATAAAAGAATATTTACATAAAGGCCCATTCTCAACTTTAATTTTGGAAAACCTAATGAGGGGAAAAAAAGGGAAGAAAACTCCTTCATTTACTATGTAAGTAACAAGCTCAGAAAAT
Source organism: Trichechus manatus latirostris (assembly GCF_000243295.1). NCBI lineage: Eukaryota > Metazoa > Chordata > Mammalia > Sirenia > Trichechidae > Trichechus > Trichechus manatus. The sequence continues at coordinate 3,356,863 of NW_004444032.1, read as the reverse complement.
GGACAATAAGACCATTCCATGGCACAGAGTACTAGCATTTAACAAACTCTTCTATAAATATAAGCAATAAATAGTTTCAGCACAGCTGGCTTCTGAGGATTCCAATATTAACACAAAGACTTAATATTCTTGATTTACTACCGATTTTCCACCAAATGATACAGTCACGGTGATGATAATTGGGTGCACATGTCACACAGCACTCGTCCTAAAGATAAAACTCTGTGGTGTGATGGCGTACATGTGACAGAATTCAAGAGGAGAGTAATATGTCAGCAATTCTTAGCCTGCAGTATTGAGAAGGTTCTGTTTCCTTGATTCAAGTAAAAATGAACAAACACGGTATCTGCAGTCCTAATGTCCCTGTCACAGATTTTATATCACAAAAACAAACTCATCTACCACTCACTATACCAAAGACTGATTCTTAACAATATATTTAAAGTCTATATGCACTAAAGGATACATATAAAGTAGTAAAATATAAAAGCACAATCATTTCTTCAAATTAAGATCCTATGATGATAAATGTATAAACAGCCTATGATATAATTAGTGCCTGAACATATTTTCATGTTTAACCATTTCAAAAATGTATTACAGACACAGGCAGTGCAAATGGGTAAGCACTTGACTACTGACTGAAAGGTTAGTCATTTGAGCCTACCCAGAGGCGCCTTGGAAGAAAGGCCTGGTGATCTGCTTCTGAAAGGTCACAGCCACGAAAACCCTATGGAGTGCAGTTTTACTCTGCACACATGGGGTCGCGATGTGTTAGAATCAACTTGACAGCAACTGGTTTGATGTGGTTTGGTTTAATCACACAGGGTACAAATGCCAGTTTTGATAGTAATTTAAATCCTACAGGGTTTGGAATGGCAGGTGGAAATATTATAATGTAGTCCTCATAGCCACCAGTTGCTGTTGAGTCAGTTACAATTCATGATAACCCCATGTGTGTCACAGTAGAACTGTGCTCCACGGAGTTTTCAATGGCTAATTTTCCAAAAGTAGACTGCCAGGCCTTTCTTCCAGGGCACCTCTGGGTAGAAGCAAACATGCAACCTTTTGGTTAATACCTGAGTGTGTTAACTGTTTGTACCACCACTCCTGGTCCTTGTACTTCAACATCATTTTACCATAAATCGCTTTTACCTTTGTAGGATGTAGCACAATAAATTCTTAGACTTTATCTTTGTTATCATGACTATGTACTGAATTGTTGAGTTTTTAAGTAATCCTCTTTACAACAAAGGAAAAGCAGTGTAAATGAATAAAACAAGACAATTTTAAAATTACGTTTAATTGAAAAAAAAAAACCTAAAACTACAGTGAACATTTTTAAAAGGCAACACAACTTTGGCAAATGAGAGAGAATTAAATTTAGCCCAGCTTCCATAGGTTGCTAAATTTTTATTTCTTTCAGATGTAAGGTTAAAGTTCCTATGAAAGGAGGAGGTTTATACACCAAGAAGACAGGAATTACTTAAAATTTAACAGATACGATAATTATTTGGGATTTACATTTTAAAAATGAGTAGGCAGTTCCCAACTTTCCAAATTAAGTTATTAGCTATGTAAAACTGAGTTCTGAGTCAGATTACGAGAGTGTCTTCAGATACTAGCTCCTATGCTCCTCAATCAGCCCAGCCTATTATGGGTTAATTTAGCTTGGTGGACCTGTCCAGGAACCAACGCATTCTTTATACCATTAACTGGAAAATTTCCAGTTTCAATATAGAATGTGGGGTGTGTAGGACACGTTGTCCTCTGAAAATGAAGGGATTACCCTCCAATTTCTACCAAGCCAAATTACTGAATGAGTAAGCAATGTGTACAAGGCTTCATACCAGGTACTTTGGAGGATATTTTCCACAACATCAGCCTCCAGGTTGAAAGCTAGCAATCATAAAAATGAACCACTGATGACTAACTTTCCGTCAGAATCATGTACTGATGCAAATTTGTAATTTTTTTTTTTTGAGTAAGATACTTGATACTTTAAATGACATTATACCAAACCTATAATTATAGGTTTAGAAATCACAATAGCCACTAATGAAGAGACTGCTGCTTTGGCAGCTAAGAGTAACATCTCTATACTTCTTAGATATTGTTGGAACAACACTGCCTTTTTCTTTGTACTTACTTTCTGGAATACAGATTAATGTGAAATTCTACAATGATGTTCTACATTTGTCACAACATCCTTCTAGGCTTAACTACTAAAAGCATTAGACAACCTCCCCCTTTCACGAACAAAGATGGCAGCTGATGCATAGAATACTGTCTACTATATTTCAGGACAACTGTTCTATGCTAACGATCTGCTGAGACGGAGACTGGTATTTATTCCTCCATCAGATAAAGACTCTCTCATCTCCCAGGAACACTGGCTCCGGGTGAATGAGTTCATAAAGGGAAGACAGCTCATGCAGCCCATGGCATTAGTTCTCCTCTTGCCCAAACAAAGTATTTTTCATCATGTCAGTTATATCACTACTAACCCTGTATTAAGGACAAGGCCCGTCACTGCACTTGTGTGCCGGACAGAGACCTGCACAGTAGGGACTGCACTTGAAGAGAGTTGGACCTGACAAAAACGCCTGTTGTTCTTCAGATTTCAAATAGTTACAGAAAAGCGAAGATCGATAAAATGACACCATGTTTACGTTTGCACGGGATTGGAAATTTTCCAAGCTCTACCATATACATAAGGAGCCCTGGTGGCACAACAGTTAAGCACCCAGCTACGAAGTGAAAGGTGAACAATTTGAACCCACCCAGAAGCTCTGAGGGAGAAAGACCTGGTGATCTGCTCCCATAAAAATTACAGCCTAGAAAACTCTATGGGGCAGTTCTACTGTCACATGGGGTCACTATGAGTTGAAACTGATTAAAAGCAGCTAACAACAACTTTATGCATGATTTCATTTGAGTCTCCAGCCACTATGACAAGCAAGGTAGATGCTATTATTCTAATTTATTGATGAAGAAACTGATAAAGAAATTGATTAAACTCAGAGAGGTCACATGGCTTCTTAAAGATCAACAGAAAGTGATTTTCTTTTATCTGACGCTGTCTCACTTGTTAAAATGACCTCTTTTTCCCCCAACCACTTTTAAATGCCAAAAAAATAAGAAAATATATAACCAGTAGGTTAAAACTCCTTTTATGCACCCCCAAAAAGTCCTTTTAAAAGCCTATTCCCTGAACCAATGTGGGGCAGGATTTCAAATTCTTACAGAATCTAGACTTACTGGACCTACTGAGACTGGAGGAACCTCAGAATCTATTGCTCTAAGAAAATGTTCACACCATGAACTGAAATTATCCCTGAGGTCATCTTTAAACTAAGCTACTGTTTAGCTAAATTAGCAAAGAATGTTTGACTTGAGCATTGTACATTTTTAAAGAATTATCTATATGAAATAAACTGGAAGCAGTTAAACTCTAAAGCAAGGAAGCCTTGGCGACAAAGTGATTAAAGCACTCAGCAGCTAACCAAAAGATCAGTGGTTCAAACCTACCAGCAGCTCCACAAGAGAAAGATGTGGCAGTCTGCTTCTGTAAAGATTTACAGCCTTGGAAACATAACGGGGCAGTTCTACTCTGTCCTATAGGGTCGCTGTGAGTCAGAATCGACTCAACGGCAGTGGGTGTTTTTTTCTCTGGGAGGGGACTCTAAAGCGAGGAGCCCTGGTGGCACAGTGGTTAAGTGCTCAGCTGCTAACAGAAAGGTCAGTGGTTCAAACCCACCAGCCACTCCATGGAAGAAAGATGGGGCAGTATGGTTCTGTAAAGATTTATAGCCTTGGAAACCCTATGGGGCACTTCTACTCTGTCCTATAGGGTCGCTATGAGTCAGAATTCAACTCAACGGCAGCAGGTTTTTGGGTTTTAGCTCTACAAAGCATAGGTGAGAAGTTTAGCGGGTGTTGTTGTTGAGTACCATGGAGGTGCTTCCAACTCATAGAGACCCCGTGCACAACAGAACAAAACACTGCCGGTCCTGCCCCATCCTCACAATCGTTGCTATGTTTGAGCCCATTGTTGAAGTCACCATGTCAATCCATCTTATTGAAGGTCTTCTTCTTTTTCGCTGACCCTCTACCTTACCAAGCATGATATCCTTCTTCGGGGACTACTCCTCCTGATAATATATCCAAAGTAGGCAAGACAAAGTCTCGGTATCCTTGCTTCTAAGGAATATTCTGGCTTTACTTCTTCCAAGACAGATTCATTCATTCTTCAGGAAGTCCATGGTATATTCAATATTCTTCACCAACACCATAATTCAAAGGCATCAATTCTTCTTCCATCTTTCTTATTCATTGTTCAGCTTTCGCATGCGTATGAGGTGATTGAAAATACCATGGCTTGGGTCAGGCGCACCTTAGTCTTTAAGGTGACATCTTTGCTTTTTAACACTTTAAAGAGGTCTTTTGCAGCACATTTGACCAATGCAATGCAGCATTTGATTTCCTGACTGCTACTTCCATGGGCATTGATTGTGGATCCAAGTAATATGAAATCCTTGACAACGTCAATATTTTCTCTGCTTATCATGATGTTGCTTATTGGTCCAGCTGTGAGCATTTTATTTTCTTTATGTTGAGGTATAATCCATACTGAAGTCTGTAGTGTTTGATCTTCATCAATAAGTGCTTCAAGTCATCTTCACCTTTAGCAAGCAAGGTTGTGTCATCTGCATAATGCAGGTTGTTAATGAGTCTTCCTCCAATCCTGATGCTCCGTTCTTCATATAGTCCAGCATCTTGGATTATATGCTCAGCATACAGAATTAATCACTATGGTGAAAGGATGCAACCCTGACGGACACCTTTCCTGATTTTAAACCACGCAGTATCCCCTTGTTGTGTTCCAACGACTGCCTCTTGGTCTAAGTACAGGTTCCACATGAGCACAATTAAGTGTTCTGGAATTCCCATTCTTTGCAATGTTATCCATAACGTGTTATGATCCACACAGTTGAATGCCTTTGCATAATTAATAAAACACAGGTAAACATCTTTCTGGTATTCCCTACTTTCAGCCAAGATCCATCTGTCATCAGCAATGATAACCTCTTATTCTATATCCCTTTTGAATCCGGCTTGAATTTCTGGCAGTTCCCTGTCAATGAAATGCTGCAACCATTTTTGAATTATCTTCAGCATAATTTTACTTGCGTGTGTTATTAATGGTATTGTTCGAAAATTCCCACATTCCACTGGATCACCTTTCTTTGGAATGGGCATGAATGTGGATCTCTTCCAGTTGGTTGGCCAGGTAGCTGTCTTCCAAATTTCTTAGGTAGAAAGTCTAAGTCAATGCTGTTGAAACAACATGGGTAGAGACAGAGAACAGAGACACAATGTAAAGAATGTTACCAATGTTATTGAATTGTACGGGTAGAAACTGATGAATGAGTGTATGCTCTGCTGTGTATATTTTCACCAAAAAATTAAAATAATTTTTAAGTCTATTCCTTATATTATAAAAACTTCCTGAGAAGAATACTAAGGATTAATTTAATATGTTCAAAATTCACCAGGGTATACCTTGAATTTCAATTCTCACTAATTCTTCCTCATTTTGGTTTATCCTTTCCCAACTGAATTAAGGCCATCTGCTGAGTAAACAAGGAGCACTAGTGGTACAGTGATTAAGACACTCGACTGCTAACCGAAGAGTCATCGGTTTAAAACCACCAGTGGGTCCGCAGGAGAAAGATGTGGTAGTCTGCTTCCGTAGAGATTTACAGCCTTGGAAACCCCATGCGGTCATTATGAGTCGGAATTGACTCAACGGCAGTGGGTATGGTTTCTGGTTTTTGGCTGAGTAAACATTAAGCAAATATAAAAGAATAATTTGTACCTGTGGAATACAATTTGGCATTTATCAAGCAAAGAAATATAAATCACTACTCTTCTCACGGTCTGATCTATTCAAAAAATATGTTCTTTGGGTAATATTCCATATAAAGTATCATTATGGTTAGGGTGCAGTTGCCAACCAGTGGGTTATATAAGTCTTCTCCTTTCCTCAGCCAGGAGGCCCCAGACTGTGGACACTGAGGATTCCAGAGGTCAAAAATATATGTCAGTGCACGAATGGCTAAGTCAGAGTCTCAAATAAGTGTTCCTAGGCTTATTGTTGATTCTGCTAATAAAGATACGGATAGCAGCCTATGAGGACTTTTCCAGAGGCAGCCTCCAGACCAGCACTGTGCAACAGAACTTTCTGTGGTAACAGAAACGCTTTAAATATCTGCACTAGTCAATATGGTAGCCACTACCCCCATGTGACTATTGAGTGCTTGAAATGTGGCTTGTACAACAGAGAACAGAATTTTTCATTTTACTTAATGGTAAAGAATTTAAATATAAATGTAAAGAGCCACACAGGGACAGTACAGTTCTAGAGTTAGGACATCACTCCACACAAGAATCATATGGGATTTTTCACAGGGCTCATATACCCCAAAGTCAGGGGTGGATTATCCAATAAGCAAGGTAAGCACAGTGCTTCTCTTGCTTACCAGATCATCTGTAGTGAAAAATTTCACATGGATTTCACCACATCTTTGAAACTGATCACTACAGATTAGTAAGTAAGCACAAGTAGGCCCTTGCTTACCTTGCATACTAGGTCATTCACCCTGTCAGGGATTGTAAATTTGAAAACAGGCTTTGATTCTGTAGGAAGGTGCTGTGGGGTTGGGAGAGACACAGATGCCAGCCATACCTAGAGGCAGACTCTCTGATGTGGTGAAAAAATATGAAATTGTTCACTACAGATGATCTGGTAAGCAAAGTAAGCACTGTGTTTACCTTGCCTATTGGATAATCTGCCCCTGCCCAAGGCAGCCAATGTGACAGAAAGTACATGAGATTTGCAAGTTGCATAAACCTGAAATTTCACTGTTGAGCTCAGCTTCTTCATCTCTATAATGAGGGTCTCAATACCAACCTCTCAGGACAGCTGGGAGGAAATGGCCTCCCTCACACTGTGGCTAGCACATAAGACACTCTGCAAAACATTAGCGCTTCCCCTCCGTTCTCCCTAACCCCTCTCAATCCACAAAAACAGTACACTTGGGAATTACCAAGAAATTATGTAATATAACTTCATGAACAATTTATAAAAATGTCTGAATTTTTTAGAAGTAAGGTAATAAAAAAGGAAAAAAAATCACTTCTGGACTTCCATTTTGGTAAAAAAAATTTAACAGCATCAAAGAATTATAAACCGTATTCATTTTTTAATATTTAGTTGATTACAACTGTACTTTATTAATGAGCCAGAAAGTTAAAGCACGCTCTTCTCTTATCTCACAAAGAATCACATTGTATAATAGAGACTATAAGAATCACATAAAATTGTTTAAATGTTACTTTATGTGATATCACTTTCAGGAGTAGCAGATTTGGAGACTCTTCATTTTCTATATAAGGGATTTGCTGCTTAGCACTATTCTAACGCTCCATAAAGGTTGGATTGATTGTAAAATAGGTGAAACTCAAGAGCAATTACTGACATCCTTAATTATGTCTAATACGTGGCTACAAAAAAAAAAAAAAAAAAACCCAAACCTGTTGCTGTTGAGTAGATTGCGACTCATAGCGACCCTACAAGACAGAGTAGAACTGCCCCATAGAGTTTCCAAGGAGCACCTGGTGGATTCAAACTGCCAACTTTTTGGTTAGCAGCCGTAGCACTTAACCACTATGACACCAGGGTTTCTAATACATGGCTATAGAAGTCTACACACACACACACACACACACACACACACACACACACACACACACACACACACAAAACTATTCATCAAGACAGTCACTGTAGTTTTATTTACAAAGAAAATAGACAACCACCTTAATATTCGACAATACTATAATTATGTAAGCAAGCAAAGGCCCATTCATTCAATAGAATATCATATAGCCATTAAGACATTTATTAAGGGTTTATAATGAGAAAATTCTACAATATAATAAAACAAAGACTATAAAATTTTACATAGTGTAATAAAAATATTTTTAAATATACAGGGAAAAAAATAACTGAAAAAAAAACTGTAAGTATGAATAGCTATTTTCATTAGGAGATAGATAACATGTATTTTTTTTTCCCTCACACTTTTTATCTTCTGAAATTTTGATAATGGGCATATATGACTTACATGGGAGTAGGAGAAGAACAAAGTTTTTTTTTTTCATTTATTCTCCATGGTTGAACCCCAGGCATCTTTGTTTCCCATCATGTACGAGCAGCTCACAGTACTGTGGGAGGACAAGAGCTCAAACCACAATATCTCAATGTGTTTGGCCCCCAGCAGCTTGGCAACTGAGCAATGAGAGTAATTACAGAGTGCTCATCTGACAACCTCCTTTTGGCTGCCACTGGAGGCATCTTCTCCTTCCTGCCCTGAATGATGGCATAATGTTGGCCAGGTTCTACCCCAGCCGTTGGCTTGCTCTTCAGAGATGTGAGCATTTCAAGGGTGAACAAGCATCCTCCTATAACAACCACACACCTGAGTCACTTGCTTGAAAGGTCTTCATTTGGTACCAATTTTTTTAAAAAATATGAAGCCTGTGGTCCAATGATTTTTAGAATGATCACTTGGAGGAGAAGTATGCAAAGGAATCGCTGACAGCTCAGAGAACTGAGCCCCTAACTCTGCCTGGGATGCTTAAGAACACCTTGTACAGACCTTAAGCATGAACAGAAGTTCACCAGGCAACAAAGAAAGGGATGAACATTCCAAATGGAGGGAACTGCCAGCACAAAGGCTCAGAGGTCATGATACATCCAAGGAACCATGGAATAACTTCTGCTAAGGCTGAAGTGCAGGACATGTGTCAAAAAACATAAGAGGTGATCCTGGAGAAGACGACTGGGTCTTATCATGAAAACACCTTGCAAACCAAGCTAAAGAATTTGGACTTGATCCCATGTCATCAACGACTTAATGATTTTAAGGAGTTCAATGATTAAAGAATGATCCCTTTGGCTGCAGCGGGGAGGATGAGTTGGGGAGGTCACAAGCCTCCTGATAGCCAGAACACCCAAGTTGTGATCATAATAGTTTAATAAGGAGATGAGTTGTTGGGCTAAATAAATAATACTGATGATGGAGAAAAAAAGACAAATTTGAGAGATACCACAATGGCAGAATCCACAGGATTTGGGGACCCACTGGATAAGAAGAGGAAGAAGAAGGAAGAAGAAAAGGAACAAATGCAAGCCAACAAGGATTCTTAATTCTGTGCCATAGATCATTTTTGTAGTATGCTGAGGCATATATCCTTCTCAAAATGTTTTTAAATGTATAAAATAAGATACGCAGAATTAAAAGAAGACTAATAATATCAAAATACAGTTCTTTCCATGGAAGCCCAAGTTAAGAACATCTATTACAGTGGTGTTTCTCAACTTTTAGCCTGCATCAGTACCATGAGGAGTGCTTGTTAAAACACATCAGATTGCTGAGCAACACCAAGTTCCCAGGTGACGCTGATGCCGCTGCTCTGGGGAACACACTTAGGAACCACTGTACTAGAGCAATGCCCAAGTTTCTGGTTAGAAATCTAGGTGGACCGGTACTAATGACAGTCTTACTTCTCAATCTCAAGCACCTATAGCTTGACACATAGTATGAATTCAATAAATATTTCTTCAACAAATGAAGTGAATTTAGTCCTTAACATGTTTGGGTAATTTATACCTCCCTTTGGTTTTTGTTGTAGTCCTTGGGACTCCTAAGAGACAATGGATTATGCTGTTTTGATCTAACTTACAAGTGTCATTGAGATTCAGGGAACGATCTTTAACGTACCAGCTACATTCTTCTACCTGGATAAATACTTGTAGCGTGCATTTAGTTTTCAGAATAATACTTGGACAATCAGTTAAAATGCTTGAATCCTCTTTATTCACATACAAGAAATCTCTCTCCTTTTAAGGCTAGCAGTTTCATACTGAAAATTTCAAAGAAACTGTCACTTTTAATATACTCAACCAAGTTCAAACAGTTGTTCAACAGAAGTCATTAGAGAACCTTTTGGAAACTATTCAGAATTAACATCTCAATTGTTTAGCTATAAATGCATGTTTTTCAAACTCTTGACAGCACTTAAAAATCATTTACTTCCATAAATATTTTAAATATTCCCTGCCTGTTCTCATTTACTATTAGCAAAGTATATGGTTTATACTTAAGGTAAGATTCAGCCCAGCTTCATCTGCATTACTACAAGCCAACTAAAAGAATCCTATTACTGAAGTCAATGTGTACTTGTAAAGCGGTCCACTCTGTGTCCATTGCTATGTGGAGGACGTAACAGAAGCGTAAGAGAAAGTCCGCCGCAATTAAACTCTGTGAGTGTAACCAAAGCCCTCCCGTGTTCTACCTATCAGTCTATCACTGCAAACAAGCTCTTCTTTGAGATGCGTATCTTCTCTTGGATTTCTGTCTCCATCTGCATTCCTTTCCCTCTCACCTCTATCACTCCTGTTCAAGCACCTATCAGCTGGACCTTTGCAGTAGCCTTTAATATTTCTCCTCATCCTCAGTAGCTCCCTGCTGCATTCGGCTACTGCCAGTCTGAACTACCCACTACATGGTCTTTATTACCTCACTCACTCCCTCAACACATTCATGCCCCATCAAAGCCGTTGGTGGGGCAAACAAAGTCTTCCATCATTTGATTCCAACCAAAGTTTCTGACCTATTTCTTCCTACCCCTCTAAACAAACTTTCCACTCCAGCCAAACTACCCTACTTGCCCTTACCCAAACATGGCTTGTACTTCCATATTTCTTTTGCTCTAACTGTTCTCTCACTAATAAGATATTCCTGCATCTTTCAAAGTCATATTATCTGTTGAGATCTAGTGCATCTATGACCCCTTCTCCCCGAGAAGCTTTCCCTAACCCAGGAGTACCTTCTTCTTCCCACTTACCACAAAATAAATTGCCACCTATTTTAGGTCACTGTGCACAACTTCTGTCCTTGACCAGACTATAAGCTTCTACACATTAAGGGCTGTGTACCTGGGTGGTGCAAAGTGCTGAAGTGCTCAGCTGCTAACCAAAAGGTTGGAGGTTTGAGTCCACCCAGAGGCACCTCAGAAGAAAAATCAGCCATTGAAAACCCTATGGAGTACAGTTCTACTCTGACACACATGGGGTCCCCATGAGTCTGAATCGACTCCATGGCAACTGATGGTTTTATTCACCTGCCAAATGCAGGCTCCTGTTGTACCTCTCTCAAAAGGCTTTTGTGAATATCAAATGACAAAATAAAATATTTCATTTGAATGGATTCAAATACATTGAATTAAAGTTGACTATGAATTGAATATTCAATATTGAAATACTGAATTCAAACTGAAGTGGCAGTATAATATATTTGGGAAGGCAAATGCACATTCATAAAATACCAAAGAACCAAATAAGACCGTATGGTATCAGGTTCTAACAGTATTAGAATGCCGCGGGAATTCAAAGACAGGAAAGACTGCTTGGTTCCATGAGATTACTAGTGGAAGCTTTCCCTGGAGAGATGGATTTGAGCAAGCCCTGAGGGAAGGGTAGGATCTACATTAGCAAACAGGAAGGGAGCAGACAGGACAAAGGAAGTCTACCAAACCTGCCCAAAAACCCTAACCCCTTGCCGTGGAGTCAATTCCAACTCATAGCAACCCTATCGGAGAGAGTAGAACTGCCTCCTTAGGGTTTCCAGGGAACGGCTGGTGGATTCAAACTGCTGACCTTTTAGTTAGCAGCCAAACTCTTAACCGCTGTGCCACCTGCCCAGTCTCTCTGAAACGCATCTTAATTTCCTTAGTAAATCATCAAGAATCTGAAGGTGGCAGTCAGAGGTCACACAGAAATCTTCCGAGCAGCACTAGGTGGTCACCTTAAATAGGCACCACCATTTCCCCAGCCAGAGGGCAGTGGCCACAGCAGGAGAAACAACCGAATGTTCCTTTAGCAAAGAATTAAACTGCTGAACTTTAGCTTTCCATACACTTATCTGTTTTAAAAGCATTTACTTGTGCTAACTACTACCTCGGTGAAAGAATCCTTCACTGCATTCATCCGTTGACATTTCCCAACTTTTTCCTGAGAATCCAGGCTCACCAAATATTTTCACAGGTTAATGTGGACTCTGGGCTCTGCAAAGTAGGACCAAGGTCCATCATTAGGATCACCAGTGTGATCCTGCACAGTGCTTTGTACTCCAGTGTAGACACTTAACTAAGATTTTCAGGGTGACAGAACTAACAACTCAAGTGAGTCGTAAGATTTTCATAATTTAAAATCACCTTTAAAAGCAGACATACAGAAAAGCTTATCAGCGGTGAATTTCCTTTACCATTATGATGTCTACCTGGTAATGACTAGCTAGTCTTCAAATATTTCACATACATAAAGACTCATAGAATGTTAAACATATTTGTTAGAAGAACAGCTGAGAAAACACCTCTGTGGACTATAAACTCACTGTACTTGTTTAGAAAATGGAATAGGACACATACCTACTGCAGAATCCAAGTAAGAAAATTTCTTTCACTGCACCATGTTACATGGTGGCTAGTGGCAAGAAACACTCTGCAAGGCACACCGTAACAGAAAGGAAAGCTAAAGACATCTTTCACGTCTGGCATGGAAAACCTAACAGAAGGGTACATTTTCCATAAATTCCTATTAGACTAGAAAGGGGAGTCATAGGATTTTGCTTTAATCCTGGATCTGTCTTTAACATAATATTAACCTGTGAAACACAAAAATAGTTTATTAATTTTGCATTTCAAATTCAAGCACAAAAATCCTTTAGGGTAAAACAAAATGCAGTCCATGCTAACTGTGTAGAGAGGTTGGGTTAATTTACATGCTATAAGGGATGCTATATTTATGGAGGAAGGTAAGTTAAGCTCTCCTAGGGATTACAACTCGAACTCTGGAACAATCTCTCTGGACCGCTTAAGCAATATCAATAGTTTGCTTATGACATTTACACACCTCGGTTAATGTAGCATAACAAAACTGGAGGACCTTTATGCCAAAGTAATTTTTTCCACAATGACTGTAAGTTAAGGATGACAAAGAGCCTTCATCCTAAGCATCCTAACTATAAGTATTCTGAATTCACAGTTGCTATTCTCCATCTGGAAACCCTGGTGGCGTAATGGTTAAGAACTACAGCTATTAACGAAAAGGTTGGCAGTTCAAATCCCCCAGACGCTCCTTGGAAACCTTAGGGAGCAGTTCTACTCTGTCCTACAGGGTCGCTATGACTATGAGTCAGAATCGATTCAACGGCAACGGGTTTGGTTTTTTGGTTTATTCCCCATCTAGATTGGTTTTGACTTTCCAAGATCTTAACATTCAGAGGGAAGAAATGAGGGTACATTATTACTACTATGGTTGTTAAAAAGCTGGTGAAAAAAGATTTCACTTTCCATTATAGTTAAGTATAAAAAATGTGATTTAAAAAGAAAAAAAAAACAAACCAAAGGATAGTATAAGTCAATTTAAAAACGCATCACAATTTTATTTTGCATGTTCCCAAAGAGAATAATTAACTCCAAATAGTGTGAAAGCTCATTTATCTGGCATCAAGAGAGTGGAGCCCTGGAGGAGTGGCTTCCTGAATAACAAACACTCTGCCATTCATTTGCCTGGAGTAGGAGTGTGGTCTCTGTCTGCCAGACTACTGCCCTAGAGGAACCTCCCCTCCTCCACTCTGTGCAGCCCTGACTGGGCCAGCACTCATGGTATCCCAGCCCTCCTTGCCTCAGATGTAACACGTGACCCAGGCTACACCAATCACAGCCATCATCCCCCAATAGAGCAGTACATCTAGAAGTGAGTATAAGAACCAAGAAGGACCTGAGTCCTCTTAATTTTGTGTACAGACGTTGGGAAGAAGAGGGTTTCTTTTTCTTTTTTATCCTGAAGTCCCAACCATGTAGAGGTGGGGCCAGAGAGACAGAGCCCTAAGAAATTCATTCATCACCTGGCTCCTGCTTTGCCCAAAGCCAGGTTTGCACTTGGACAGCTGGTTTCATGAGCCTACTTTTTGAGGTGGGTTTTTATCCCTTGCAACTAACAGAATCCAATCTACAATGCCCAAACTTTACCTGATTTTAAAAGAAACTTTCCCAAAATGAACTACATACTTCTCTACCTTGTGTTGTTGTTGAGTGCCACAGAGTCGCCCAACTCATGATGACCCCATGTGTTAGAGAGGAGAATTGCTCCACAGAGTTTTCTTTGGCTGTAATCTTAATGGAAGCAGATCACCATGGCTTTTCTTCCACGATACCTTTAGAACCACTCGCAAACCACTTCCATCACCCAGGCCCTTGGTTTAAAGGGGGAAAAAAAGCCATAGTAAGCACAATTTAACCCTTTCTAATTGATCTGTAGTCACGTATACCATAACATATGATGTTCTCAAGCACTACTGAATTTTCCAGGGATACCTGCCTCTCCACTAAAGAGTCCAATACTGCTTTGTAACAGATTCCTTTGTTCATTAATTATATTGTAAGCAACATAACACTGCCTGCGTATGGGCACCAGATGTGACTTAGTCCTCCCTTCTAGCTGCTTCTGCCTCTACTGCCACATTCTAAGACAACAGGTGGTTTTTTTGTTTTTGTTTTTTTCCCTAAACATATAGCCAATTACCAAAAGAAAATAAAATAAGAAATGCCATGATGTTTGTTCTAAATGACTACTCATACCTTTCTCTTTGTCCTGAATACAGCTTCACTCAAGTTGCAAAACAAAAAAAACAAAAAGATAGGGGGCAGGAAATGTATGCTACACATATGCAGGTACTCTAACCTGGCTCTACACCCACATCCCAGCATTCTCCCCTCCCCCCCCTTCCCACTTTCTCTGTTTCTCTCTGCACATGCTTCCCGCTCATCACTGCCCTGGCCAATGGCATCCCCTTGTTGTACGCATCCTTTAATGGCCACCCTCATCCCTGAACAGAAAATTTCCTTTCTCAAAGCTCAGTGGCTTAGCTTCTCAAGCTCCCACTTAGAACTTCCTGGAAGAGGTATCAGGCCTAGCTCTTCTTTCTGAGCTAGACCAAAGTCATGCCAAGGTCAGTTGATGGACTGATGGATGCCTGTCTCTGGGTAGTGTGTCCACCACTAGTACAATTAGTGGCAGTCAAAGAGAGGTCATACTTATTTAATCATTTCTTCAGCAAACATTTACACAGAGCTTAGTACAGGCAAAGCAGACACTTCTAAGTGCTTTACAAATTTTAGCTAATTTAACACTCATAATAAACCAACAATGTTAGTACAATTATCATCTCTATTTTACAGATGAGAAAACTGAGGCATAGAAAGGCAAGTAAATTTCCTCAGGACACAGCGTAAGTGGATTTGAACTGAGGCTGTCTGCACCAGAATTTATACTTTTAACCACACTGGCATGGAAAAATCCATGCTCAGGACAGCAAAGGGGCTGGGCAAACAGACACTCTGAAATGTCTAGTATATATTCATTCATTCATTTATTCAAATTTTGGGAGAATCTATTATGTGCCAGATTCTTTTTAAGGGCATAGCAGTGAATAAAACACAAAGACCTCACCTTCAAGGAGTTTATTCTGATCATGTTCAGATTGCCCTGCACATCTTTACTAGTTATATAACATACTAAGTGTTCTTTTTTTTTTTATTTTATTGTTGTATTGTAAGTGAAAGTTTACAATTCAAGTTAGTCTCTCATACAAAGTTTTATACATACATTGTTATGTGACCCTAATTGTTCTCCTTATACTGTGACAGCACATTCCTCCTTTCCACCCCTGATTTCCAGTGTCCATTCAACCAGCTCCTGACCCTCTCTGCCTTTTCATCTCACCTCTGGACAGGAGCTGCCCATTTAGTCTCATGTATCTACTTGAGCTAAGAAGCACACTCTTAACGAGTATCATTTTTTGTCCCATAGCCCATTCTAATCTTTGACTGGAGTTGGCCTCGGGAATGGTTTTAGTGCTGGGTTGACAGACAGTCCGGGGGCCATGCTTCCAGGGGTTCCTCCAGTCTCGGTCAGACCATTAAGTTGGGTCTTTTTACTAGAATTTGAATTCTGCACCCCATTTTTCTCCTAAGTTTTCTTTAAATATATAACTTTATTATTTAATTTAAGGTCTATACATAGCCACATTAGTAAAGTACACATTTCATATACTTTTTGAAAACTGAATAAATAACAACAATCACCGTTGTTATGTTGTTATTCTCTACCCTGTCTGGATCACTTACTCACTCTGTGCCAGGAGCTATACTAAGTGCGTATTACTCCATTTATTCAAGCCTATGTGCTCTATCTAGGAGCCCTGGTAGCACAACAGTTACATGCTTGGCTGCTGACCGAAAGGTTGGCAGTTCAAATCTACCCAGCAGTTCCACAGGAGAAGGACCTAGTGATCTGCTCCCATAAAGATTACAGCCTAGAAAAACCTATAGGGCAATTGTACCCTGTCACATGGGGTCGCTATGAGTTAAAAATCAACTTGACGGCACCTAACAACCACAACAACATGTGCTCTATCTAAAATTCAACAGATGGCTATCCATCTTAGAACTGGCTAGGAAGCCTGTCTCATGCTAAATAATTACAATTATATTAACTAACCTTTCTAGAGCATTTAATGTGCCAGGCTTTGTGCTAAGTACATTCCATGCTCTACCTTCACTGAATCTTCACAGCCATCCTGAGGTGGGCACTACTGTTCCATTATACGGATGAAGAAGCTAAGGCTCAGAGACAGTAAGTAACTTGCCTAAAGTCAAACACCTAGTAAGTGGCAAAGCCACAATATAAAGCACATTCTGCCTGAGCTTCCACAGAGACTACTGGGAAAATGTCACCACTTCTTATCAGTGATGGTCACGCGATTACAACCTTGAGGGACACAGAACTATCCATTAAGGAGTAAAAACTCTTTGCCTTTCTCAGAACTGACGTCAGCAGACACTGCCTAGTTAATATTAAGCAGAGTTGTCAACATGGGCTTCAATTTATAACTACAAACAAAAATTGCCCACTATATGTCTACAAAGTGAACTTCTTTTCCTGGGTTATAAACTCCAAGGAGATGAGAGCTATGACTTTGTCTCTTAACTTGATGTTTGAATATCAGGTGCATTTTTTAAAGTGAAACGTCAGAAAAAAAGAATCAAGAAATGCTTATCTTTCTCTGAGAAGCTGAATTAAATGTAAGGATAAGTTTAGAAGTTGTTAGTGTTGGGTGCTGTGGAGTCAATTTCGACTCACAGTGACCCCATGTGACATAACAGACATGCTCCACAGGGTTTTCTAGGATGTAATCTTTACAGGGACAGATTGCCAGATCTTTCTCATGCAGTGCTGCTGGATGGGTTCGAACCGCCAACCTTTCCGTTAGCATCTGGGAGCTTAACCATTGTATCACCAGGGCTCCTTCTATTTAGAAGTATAACAAGGTAAATGAGGGCATCTACTAATCATCCAATAACACAAACTTTACCAAAGAACCCTGCCATTTAAAAATTCTCCATGTTCCTCACCCTGTGCCAAGGCTTGGAATGCCCTTTGACCCCATCCTTCAAGTAACTGCCACTTCTGGTAACTACAGCACAGTTACAATCCTACCAGTATCACTACTGCTATAGAGGATTAAACAGGTTATTTTCCCCAGACCATATCTTTTCTCCCCATCCAAGATGATAATCACATGATAGGCTTTTTTTCATTTTTAATGTATATTTTCACCTATAAGAGGCAAAGAAAGTGAGAAGACTTTACATACCCACTGTCCACTACACAATCTGAACCAGGTATTGAACTACCAAATGTTGTGTTATTCATATTTTTACAATAATAATTTTTAAAAAGGCATGTTTTAAGTATAAGATAATCTAGCTAATGGAAATATGTTATTAAAGAGAAAAAATTGCAAGGAATAAGTGTTCTTGTTCTTCTAAACAATCACTCTGAAAGACTTACACATTTACACTGGAGATGCCTTCAGAACCTACAGCATATTTCAAATCAAATCCTGTAAGAGTGGATTTGACATTAAATTCAAACCTCAATTCTATGAAGAGAGCAATCCAGCTGTACCCTTAAGGTTAAAAAAAAGTGTGACCTTGTTGGGCTGCGTTATGGATTGAATTGTGTCCCCCCAAAAATGTGTGTCAACTTGGCTAGTCCATGATTCCCAGTATTGTGTGACTGTCCACCATTCTATCATCTGATGTGATTTTCCTATGTGTTCTAAATCCTACCTCTATGATGTTAACGAGGTGGGATTAGAGGTAGTTATGTTAACGAGGCAGGACTCACTCTACAAGATTAGGTTGTGTCTTAAATCAATCTCTTTTGACATATAAGAGAGAGAAGCCAGCAGAGAGACAGGGGGACCTCATACTACCAAGAAAGTAGTGCCAGGAGCAGAGTGAGTCCTTTGGACCCGGGGTCCCTGTGTTAAGAAGCTCCTAGGCCAGGAGAAGACTGATGATGAGGACCTTCCTCCAGAGTCAACAGAGAAACCCTTCTCCTGGAGCTGGCACTCTGAACTCAGACTTCTAGCTTACCAGACTGTGAACGAATAAATTTCTGTTTGTTAAAGCCATTCACTTGTGGTATTTCTGTTACAACAGCAATAGATAACTAAGACAGGTTATTAAGAGCTTCCCAACATGTTTTCAGAATAACAGCAGCATCACTTAAAAACAGGTTAAATGTTTAAAATAACTCCACTTAGCGGATAATAGTTGCTTGGAAAACAAAGTTATGATAATTATACACACTGCTTTAAATTCTCATAATTTTAATGAAACCCATCGCATATTTGTTGGGGGAAGAGGAAAAGTGGGTGACGTGGTTTATAATTTCAAGGTTCCCATCAGACACATGTCCAAAAGTTCTCAACTACAAAAGAATTCATTATATATATAGCTGGACCAAAGTCCTAGGATCTCAATTATGAGATTGTATTTTTCAGGGAATGAAACCAGTAACACTGATCAACTCTTTACCTCCCCCTTCCAAGTTCTTCCAAGGAACTCTTTGAAATTGATGTTGATGGCAGAAGAACAAACTCCCTCCATTTGCAAGCAGACCAGAAAAACAGAAGCAGGTGGTCAAGTAGCTAAGCTGGCAAAGCTTCTGGTCAGTAGCTGGGTGGCCTGAATTCAGTCTTGGCTGCAGTCACCTGGGAATCCTCAGTGCACAGCTGTATAATTGCTATTCCCGCCTTTAAAAGAAGCTGGTTGTGAAAGACAAGAAAAGGCATGGTCAAGGAAACACACACTTTATGATGGAATCTAATGCCATAATGAGCATTAGAAAATCAGCCTGTTAATTCAAAATGCTCATGGCAGAAGGAGGAGCAGCAAAAATACACAGGTATTCACCAGTTTGGTGAAAGTGGGTATTCCTATTACTGATAATCCTTTATACCAAAAAAAAAAAAAAACCATTTTCATTGAGTTGATTCCAACTTATAGTGACCCTAAAGGACAGAGCAGAACTTCCCCATAGGGTTTCCAAGGAGCAGCTGGTGGATTCAAACTGCCAACCTTTTGGTTAGCAGCCTGAGCTCTTAACAACTGTTCATTTTAAATGCCTTTGGGCCTTAGTACTCTGTTTCTTCAATCTCTGGTTCAAGTCCAACCTGTGTAAACTTAAGTAATTCAATTAACCACTCAGGGCCTTGATTGTCTCTTCAGGAAAAAAAAAAAGAATCTAAATAATCTCTAAGATTCTTCTAAGCCTTTTAGTTCCTTCATTTTAAAATGAAAGCCTCCTTGACTTTTTCCTAGGCCAGCAAACTTCCCACCAGCCTGTTTTCACTCAAACTCTAAATAAACAATTGTCCTACATTTTAAAAGCTACTAATATACATAATATAATAATGATCACACTTCGGCTAAATTAATATGTGAAAATCACTTTTTCGAGCCATTGAATCCACCACACATCACATTTTCTGACACAAAAAAATACTACTCTCAGGAGTATTTTGAAATACTTTCTCAATTTGGAATAAAAGTTGTCTGGTACTTATCAGGAAAAAATCAAGTTTTAATGGAGTTTTAAAATGTCTTTACATCATTAATTTTATTGTACAACAATCTAAAAATGTGCTTTAAAAATTCTTCAAAATGTTGAATAATTCATTTGGACTACACTGAGGGATCCCTGATGTTGCAATGGTTAAAGCGTTCAGCTGCTAACCAAAAGGTCAGCAGTCCGAACCTACCAGCTGCTCCATGGGAGAAAAGACCTGGCAATCTGCTCCCTTAAAGAGTACAGTCCAGAAAACCTTATGGGGCAGTTCTACTCTGTCCTATAGGAGCTCTATAAGTCGGAACTGACTCGACGGCAGTGGGCTGGGTGTGGTTTGGTTAGACTACATGGAATGAGAATTAAATGTTTTTGATTCATCACTCCTATTCCAGTATCTGTGCTTTCACCTGAATACGCGGTTTGGAACTGTATAAGCCAAAGTCTCTGGAAGAAAGTGACTTCATTTTAGTTGAACTGGCAGCACACATACACAAAGTTCCTCTACAAACATAGTTAAGCAATACAATACAAGGAATCAGGGAAGGTAAGCGCTGCCTATGGCCTATGAAGAGAATAATTCTGAATTCTCCTTACAGCTTTATTTGTAAGTCACTGGAGGAGAAAATCAGGTACATCTGTTGTCCCAGTTTGGGTTAGAAGTCCATGAAAAATTACAAGCATGATAATTCTAAAAGAAAAAAAAAGTATTCCCCTAGGTGGTCCCTTTTAGAAAGCCATACATGCATTCCTATTACCACTATCATTCCAAAGCTATAGTATTCTAAGTAAAATCAGTGGTAAGAGGGCTTAAAGGGTGAAAGTTTAAACACCAAAACTAAACTGCCACTTAGAGCATGACCACTGAAGTCTTTGAATGTTTAAACTGAGACTTTTACTACCCAAATATTTGATCTTTCAAAGGAAGCACTCCCTGTGTGTTGGTGGGGGAGCGGACTATAAATTATTCTATGACTGACTGCACGAAGACATTTCTGAAAAATATCATGTCAATAGCAAAGATGCAGAATTAGGCATATAAGTTTTAATTACGTGTTTGTGGTCCATCCAAGGCCTTTTGTTCTTTTTCATCTTTCTCTTACAGTCTTTAATGAGAATTTTGGCCTCAATTCCAAAGTACAAATCAAGCCAGAGAGAAAAGGAAACTTTATTTTTCAACTCCAGAAACTAAATGGTCATAGCTGATAAGGGAGGAAGGAGACAAATCACCTCTGTGCTTTGCCAGCTCAATTTCAGAGAGCTGATAGATGCCTACAACTGGCACCCAATAAAAGTTACATCAATCTGAAGAGCTGAGCAACTCAACTAGACACTACAAAATCTACCAATATTTTTTCCTGAAACAGTGCTTCTTAGGCCTCTCAGGCCCCTGATTTATATACAACCACTAAAACTTCAAAAGAGCCCTAGTGGTGCAACAGTTAAGCACTCGGCTGATAACCAAAACGTTGGCAGTTCCGTTTGAACCTACCCAGCAGCTCCATGGAAGACAGACCCGGTGATCTGCTTCATAAAGATTACAGCTAAGAAAACCCAATGGGGCAGTTCTACTCTGTCACATGGGGTCACTATGAGTCGGAATCAACTCAATGGCGCCCAACAAGTTTAATTCTTACAATCTCCATTCCCACAGCTAAGCAGAGGCAGCAAATTACCAGGAGGGGAGGGGCTGCAAAAAAACATCAAGGAAGATTATAAGTGATGGCCTAGTAATGAAATAGGAGATCACCTTTCAGCCAAAGATTAGGCAGGCCTATAAGACAAACAATAATACTTGTGAGAAACGTGCTTCTTAGAACAATCAAGTATACGAGATCAAATGGGCAATATCTGTCCAGGAAAAAAAGATGAGAAGGCGGGAGGGGACAGGAAAACTGGACAAATGGACAGGGTGGACCTGGGGTGGAAAAGCAAACAGGGAGAGTGCTGACACAATGTGGGACTGCAGCCAACACCATGAAACAATTTGCGTATAAATTTTTGAATGAAAAACTAATTTGCTCTGTAAACTTTCACCTAAATCACAATAAATAAATAATAAAATAAAATGAGAGATATAAAGTATAAAAGGCAAGGGAAGCATTCAAAAATCATATATGTTTGGGATTATCTATTATAGGAGAAACCATATTTATCGCGACAGCTTCAAAGACATCATTATACTGCAGAACAAGAAGTGCTTTCGTAATGGTGACCTTGATTACTTAGATAAAAAGTCAAACTATATTCCAAACACTCTTTAACAGGGAAACATATTAACATATTTTACAAACATTTTCTTAAAAAATGTTTTTAATCAGGGTGCTAAAAGGGGCCTCTTAGGTACCAAAAAAAAAAAGAAAAACCCATATGAAATGATAAATTCCCGGAAAGTTTCCAGCTATTTTGTCATATCTGCTAAAATCAGACAGGCGTAATCTGTGACTTTTATTTATCACTACTATTCCTATCATTACAGCTCATAGAAAATGGAGACAAGTAAACATAAAACAAAAGGTTGGTGATTATAAATGCTCAAGCAATCTAAGAAATTTTATAGTCAAATTGACTCCTCATTAATAATTATCAAGATATTGAGATACTCAGAAACAATGTCAGCTCTGGTCTCAGAAGACAGTATACTAAGAAGCAATATTATACATGCTAAAAAATAGGTCTTCTAGCAAAATGATCCAGTTAAACCAAACCAAAAAAAACCCATTGCTGCTGAGTTGATTCCAGAGTGGAACCACCCCATAGGATTTCCAAGGAGCAGCGGGTGAATTTGAATTGCCAGCCTTTTGGTTAGCAGCCAAGTTCTTAACCACTACGCCACCAGGGCCTAGACATTCTAAATTGGGGATACCTTGAAACCACTGCCATGCATTTAAATTGTGAAAACATCTACAGTCACAGTACAGCAGAAAAAAAGGCAAAACTGAACATGGATTGAACCCACTCTCACAAACACCCACAACTTAACTTTCCAGAGGATGGTACTATTGTGTGCCATCAAGTCAATTCCAACTCATGGCCACCCTATTGGACACAGGAGAACTGTCCTGATAGGGTTCCCAAGGCTGTAATCTCTAAAGGGAGCCCTGGTGGCACAGTAGTTAAGAGCTTGGCTGCTAACCAAAAGGTCAGCAGTTCAAATCCACCAGCAGCTCCTTGGAAACTCTTTGCAGCAGTTTTACTCTGTCCTGTAGGATGGCTATGAGTCAGAATCCACTCAACAGGTTTGGGTTTTAATCTTTAAAGAAGCCGACTACCGCATCTTTCTCCTGTGGAGCAGCTGGTGGGTTCAAACGGCAGATCTTTCAGTTAGCAGCCAAGCACTTAACAACTGAGCCACCAGGGGAAGGTAAGCTTTTCAATTCTAAATGTTAGAAAAACTTTCACAAACAGTACTGACCCTCCTTCACAGCACAGATATTTCAGGATCATGCTTCAATGGCATAAGCTTCTGCATTTTCATATCAGTTGGGAAGGCTAAATGGCTCACTTCTAATACTAATTTTCCCCTTAAATGGAAAAATAATTAACCTGTTTCCCATAAAGAAATAACTAATGAATACAATTACAATCTGCCTCATAGAATAGACTAGCTATTGAAAAGAAAAACTATGTAAAGGAATAATAATGAGGATCTTGATCATGTCATAATTTATTTCACTAAATATGATCCATGCAAACAAGTGTTTTTTCCTTCTTCTATATTTAACTTTTTCCCTTTACCTTGCTACAACATTTGATCCATAGAAGATAACATAACTTTTGAAATGGTGTAACTTTGGCTATGTATATTTTCACCAAAAAAAAGGTCCTCCAAGTTCGAGAAGGGAGAGTGTTGACATGTTGTGGGGCTGTTAACCAATGTCATAAAACAATATGTGTACTGACTGTTTAATGAGAAAGTATTTGCTCTGTAAATCTTCATCTAAAATACAATTAAAAAAAAAAAGCTAAAAAGAAAATAACATGATACATTTGTAAGTTATAAGCGCAATAATGAAATAGAACACAATGACCTGATCACAAAATCCCAGAACGAGACCTTTATCAACACACTGCTTCCACCTGGTACGCTCTTTCCCTACCCCATCCCCGGCCCTAAAGTAATTTTTCCCCATGCACATTGAATATTTCTCTGTATTATTATATATGGAAAATATATTGCCTTCAAATGATTCTCTAGCTGCCCAAACGAAATTTAAATCAAATATTCCAGTAAGTTCCCTGTGCTTGAGTTTTGAGATACTCCACGGCAATTTAAGGAAATGTCTTCTACCACCTGGTCAAACAGAGGAAAAAACAAAGAAAAGGTCAAAAAAACAGAGAAGCGCTTCTAGAATAAGAAAAGTTTTATCTCTTCTTTTGCAGGCTCACTTTAATGCACAAGCCTCTCACTTAAGGTTGTGAAATATTTCCCTCTAAAAAGGGAGTTCTGACTGAATCTCTCAGAGCATTTGTCCTCTGTCTTTAGTGGAAATTGAATCATTAAAATCACCTGACTTCAGATAAAGGTTAGATAATCTCCATTTCCAGTGTACTATAAAGAGAATGGAGCCCTGGTAGTGCAGCAGTGAAGAGTTCGGCTGCTAACCAAAAGGTCAGCAGTTGGAATCCACCAGCTGCTCCCTGGAAACCCTATGGGGCAGTTCTACCCAGTCCTATAGGGTCACTGTGAGTTGGAATCGACTCGATGGCAATGGGTTATAAAGAGAATGGAGCTCTTGGAGTGCAGCAGTTAAAAGCTATGGCTGTTAACCAAAAGGGTCGGCAGTTTGAATACACCAGCTGCTCCTTGGAAACTCTATAGGGCAATTCTACCCTGTCCTATAGGGTCGCTATGAGTTGGACTCAACAGCAACGGTTTTGGTTTTTTTGTTTTTGTTTTTATAAAGAGAATAAGCAACTTTTAAATAGTCACTGGAGTCACGTGGGTGGTGCAAACGGGTAACATGCTCAGCTATTAACCGAAAGGTTGGAGGTTCAAGTCTACCCAGAGGCACCTCAGAAGAAAGGCCTGAAGATCCAATTTCAAAAAATCAGCCATTGAAAACTCTATGGAGCACAGTTCCACTTGACACACAGGAAGTCGCCATGAGTCGAAACTGACTTGATGGCAAATGGAAAAAAAGATAGTTACTGTCAATGTTAGAAACAGGTAAAAATCAGGCCAATTGCTCCCTCCAAAAGCAGACTATAGTAATTGCCCAAAATTACAGTAATTCACACTTTCAATATTTACCTTCTGTAAAGAGATAAATTCATTAGCTTGCAGTCTATCGTTAAGTAGAAAAACCATAATACCAAATTGTAAATATTATATGATCCTCTTACTGCAAAGAATACATCAAATAAATAAAAAAAATGTAAAGACAAGAAGGGAATACCTTAAAGAATAACAGTAGGTGATTTCTACAAGTAGGATTATGGATTGATTTTTTTTTTTTCTTTACATTATTGACATTTCCAAATGTTTAGCAAATGACAACCTGCACTGAAGGATCCCCACAAATAGACCAGAAACCAGAGTATACAGTCTCAGATCTAAACAAAACCTGGGTAACTAGAGACAAGCTTAATCACCTCCTGTGAGCCCTCATGATAACCAGTCTGATCATGTGGACATTTATCATTTCACTGATACTAAAGACATCTGGCATGTCAACAGCTCAAAGGCCACCCAATGATCCTCTGGCATTCAGTGTAATCCCTCTGATGTTCTATATGTTTGCCTGATTAATTTAGGTTTTATAGACGTTCGATCCAAAAACCAGGGGGAAAAGAATTGCTTAAAAAAAAAAGCACAATCCCTCACATGCATTGTGTGGGAAAGAAACAGCAAAAGGATGTTGTTGTTTTTTTTCCAATTTATAATTCCTTTTCCATGTTTCATCACAACAGTTACACTTCAAGGAAAGGAGGAAAATGTCACTTCTGGACAATAGCCCTTGCTGTGCTAGATTCTTTTCCATTGTCTCTTCCTGAAGACTTAGTGGCGAAGCAGCTGTTTTGCAGGCAGCAGGTCCTCTTATCCTGGTTCCCTAAGGAATCATGTCCTAAAGAGATTAATAAAAGAGCCAAACAGAAGTAGCTTTGAAAGCTGTGCTGCTCCTTTAAAGGCGGTCAGCAGCTAGTTCAAAAGGGCTCCACTGGGATCTAGTCCGGCTTTCCAAACAAATATTAGTTGCACAACATTTAGTAATCACCTACTCCCAAAGGCTACAAAGACCTGCAGGAGACCCCTGATCGTGTCTATGCTAGCTAAAGAAAAACTTGGAAATGCCCAAGGGCAGGACCTAGCCCAGCAAAACCCTCAGCCAGACATTTTCACTGGCTATTCCAAGTGGAAAACGGCCCCCAAGAAAGGTTACCCAAGCAGTTATATCCAACAATGCAGTGACCAAAAAAGACACTAAGTCAATCCAGAAAGCAAGCAGGGTATCTGGGCAGCCTGACAACAGTGAGACGATGCTAAGGCTGGGGGACCAGACTTCAGCAGCAGCCCCCATCTGATGACCCACAAAGATGCCTAAGAGAAGATTTCTCTGGCTCTGCCAATGCAAGTTTTTCCTTCTTTGCCTTTCCCCACCTCCCGTCTTCTGCACCGATTCCCTCTTGCTTCTCCACCTGTACTGCGACTGGCCTCAGCCTGCCAGGTATGGTTTAAACCACAACCAGGACCGTGCCCTCTGTGGAGTGCTGCCCTTGACCAGCTAAAGACCTTCGACTTTTTGGATGAGTGTGACAGTCTGTAGGATCCCATTAGACATTAGTACTCAATCTGAGATGGTGCCCATCTTCTAAAAGCAGAAATTGTTCACACATGCACATGTAATCTGGAAAAGACTGTGATGACCCACAACATACACGCTGCCTTTTCTATCTGGATCTTTTGTCTCTCACAGTTTAACAACTCACTGCTCAATTTCAGAGTCAACTGCTGACATTTCATCACGGAAAGGAACATGGGTGCTATCCTGCACCAAATCACAAGCTCATTGATTTTTACCTTTGTCTTGCAAAAGGACCAAAAATATTATCATTATCACATGGAACAACTACTACTACTACACACACACATCTATATGTAGGAATGAAAACATGACTATAGGGAATAATCACAGGCTTTTAAATAATAATTATTATTACCATCACTACTACTGTCTTAATTAAAAGTTCTCACTTCCACCTTAGGAGAGTGGAAGATGCTTTTCCCAAAATCTTCCTTTATGTGACCCTAAGTGGTTCCACAGACTTGTGACACCAATCGATTATAGGATTCCTTCTCACTTTCATACTATATCCCCAGATGACTGGTGCTCTAATCATCACTAGATGATGCTTTCTCTCAATGTTTTTCAATTTTTTTTTTTGCTTGCATGCCTACTAAAAGAATTATGACAACTATGTTTCCCCTTGAACATTTTTAAGTTGACATCTAAATTTTTTTCACCTAAAGTTTATATGTTTAAATTTTTTAAAAAGTTTACTATTGTCGTAAATACTAAATGTCTGAAAACAAAATAGTCAGTAAGTTAGGAGTAGTTATATTTATACATTTACACATAATTTGAAAAAAATGATATATCCTTGTAAGAATCTAACAGTCACAGGAAACTTTAAACACTTACATATAAATATTTTATGGTCACAGGAACTTTTTAAATTTACATACATAAAAATATAAATACGAATTTTTTAAATTTCCTGTAACTATAAGACTCTCATTATTATTATTTTAATCTGGATTGATTTGCATTACAGTTATTAGTCATACATGATTGATAAAAACATAAAGATTACATATTTTACAAATGATTATTAAAAATAGATTGTTTTAGAAATACATCTCTTAATGAAATGGGTAAGGCTTTTTTCCCAATTAAATTGTGTATTTGTAGATTAATACTGCTAAAATTAGACAAAACTCAGCATCAATTTTATTCCTATCCACACGAACACATCTCTTTTTTAATATAATAGCCAAGAAAATTTGTTTACACAAATAACTACATGGAAATTTAAATCTGTTATAATAATATCTCTCAGGAGTTTGAATCCCTTCTGGAGCATATGCCAAAAAATTCTCAGGGTGATCTATCATCAAAATTATTTTTAATGATCAGCTGACAACTCAGTTAAGTCCTCTTTCAATTTTGTGGAAAATAAAGAATTGGGTACCACCTGAATTGCCAAAGTATTTGTTCTCCTGTCATTAGAGTCATTAATTTTCATCAACACCAACACCACTATTTCGATCATCCCTTTGTTTGACGCCCCAAGAGTTTTTCTACCCTAGGGTCCACACAGGCATCCTAGTAAGATCAGGGAGGCGCAGAATGGACACTGGCCTTTCTCTGGTCGAGTGGGTGAAGGTCTGTTGGGAAAGGGGAGGTGAGAAAGAAGACTACAGCTACTAAATAAAGAGTGTACATGAAAGGTATTATCTGGAAATAGATTCCCTTAAACCTCTCCATATTGCTCCCCCCAACCTTGTATCCCTTGGAAAGTCCCTGAGTCCATGTACCCTGTCTGAGGACCTCCCTTTGGATCCCACAATCCAACTCAGAACTGGGAGCTTTTCTCTTCCCTCCTGCAGTAAGGCCCCTCTGTCTGCATGGCCTTTTGTTGTACCTTTCCATTCTTCACAACAATACAAAATTTTTAATGGCCCAATTTCTTGGCACTGAAAAATATATTGGAAAAAAATTTCATACATATAATGCCTTTATTTGGTTTCTTCAAAATCAAAACAGAAAAACCTGTATTTTGCACAAACCTGCCAATTACTGTATCTTAATTACAGTAATTTTGTCCCCCACCCTCTTCTAGCTACCTAGTCCTCCTCAGTAACAATGCAGGAACTGGCTCATAATAAGCTGTCTCCTGCACACCTGCCTCTTTTAACCAAGTGCATTTGCTCTGAGATTACACCTACAAAAAAAACAAGTTTTGTTGTTGTGTTTGTGTGGTTTTTGTTTGTTTCTTTGTTTTTAATGAAATCATCACACTTACATTGACCACCTAGGTGTCAGCAACTTTACATACCATTTTCCATTAAGATCTTGGGCAAGGTGATCCTTTGGTGGACCTAAGTTGCCCTAGGTTACAGGGATAGTGAGATGGAGTGAGGGGAAGAGGGAAGATAATTCTGCCAACCAACTTCTAATTTCAGTCACTACTGTCCAACAATTAAGCTGCAGAGCACGCAATCACAGCTAAAACAAGCAGCTGGGAAGAAAAGTTGGGAATCTATGTTGTCTCTGCAGAGTGGTGCCTGTCCCACTGCTGCAGATGTCAGGCCAAAGTTGGTCTGTTGTTGTGAGATGCCATTGAGCAGATCATCAGGTCTTTCTCCCATGGAGCCACTGAGTGGGTTCCAACTGCTAGCCTTCTGGTTAGTGGCCAAGAGCACTTAACCATTTGTGCCATCAGAGCTCCTTAAAGTCAGTTTAGGCTTAGGGATTGGTTAAGGGTTTGTGCTCAGCAATCAGACAGCCCTGGGCGCAAAGTGTGGTATCACTCCTTACTTCGTGTGACCTTGGACAGGTAACTTTTCCAAATCTTAGACAGTGCTTCTGAAATACAGTGATGATAATAACAGCACCTACTGCACAAGGTTACTGTGAGGAGCAGACAAGCTAACAATGCACTTAAAAGCACTTAAACCCATGCCCGGAACATAGAGCTGTTCAGTTAATAGTAGTTATTGCTGTTAAACTATCTTCTTACAAACTCGCAAATCACATTCATAGATGAAATGTCAAATGCAATAGAGGAATTCTGATTTTTTTTTTTTTTTTCCACAAAAATCTGAAATAAGCTCTCTTATAAGGTATTAAAAAAAAAAAGTACTCCCTTTGGGGGACATCTAGATCTTGATCAGCACAGCATTAGGTCTGCTTAAAGGAAAGGGCACCTGCTTTACAGAAGTGCTACTCTTCTCCATGCTAGGAAGGCACCATGGTCAGCTCTTCAGCATGACTGGCCACTAGCCCTCATCTGCTTAGCACAAGCTGCACGTGCATGTTTGCGCATGTGTGCACGCACACAACACACCCTGAGAAACTCATCCCCTGGGACTTTCATGCGATAGTAAAATCGCTGTGGGAACACGGTCACTCAAATAAACAATTTTTATTAAGTACCCAGCATCAGGATATCGGAGAATCCCAGAACGCTTACGGACACCAATAGCGCTCTCTCTTTCCCTAAGACCTTTGTGAAGGCCGCTTCTAGTCTCATTTTCCTTCATCACAGTTATAGATGAAAGGCAATGAATGCAGTGTTACATCAGCATCTAAAAGAGCTGTCATGTTCCTGCTACAGTACACAAGGAGGATTTTGGCATAGTGGTTAAGAGCTACGGCTGCTAACCAAAAGGTTAGCAGTTCGAATCCACCAGCCACTCCTTGGAAACCCTATGGGGCAGTTCTACCCTGTCCTATAGGGTCGCTGCGAGTTGGAATCGACTTGATGGCAAGAGGTTTATGTATTTCAGAAGTGAGGCTTATAGTATACCATTTCTTCTTACTTAATTTTTAATGGCCTCAAGTCAATTTATAATTTAAATGAATAAAGCATTTTCACAGAAGAAAGAGTCAGAAGGAGAGAAGACGAGACTTTAGCAGAGTGGGGAGGGGGGTGTGAGACATGAAGGTCATCCGTTGGCAGCAGCACCTCTACCTCCTTGTTCAAAAGGCTCCCTTTGTAAAGCCTTGCTTCTTCTCTCGTTCCACCCTCTACAACTCAGCCTGGAACAGACAGACCCACCAGAAAACATCAGCAGAGCAGCACTAGCGACAAGGCGAAACTGAAAATACACCATCTCCTCATATTGTTCTTCAAGTACCAGATACACAGAGTCCCAGTCTGACAAAGAAGCTGCCTAAACTACCATGACAAGGACATCATTTTGTTTCTGGCAGCAGTATGTCACGTGGAACGACTGGTTTGTGCTTTTCCAAAAAGTGATCCAAAAAATAAAAATATTTTTTCTATCCATCAGCCATCGCACTTCTCTTCATTCTTCTCTTTTGCCCTCTGTTCACAACCACAGAATAAGAGTTTCAAACATAGACTATGTCGTGCACATACAGCAGGCTACCAAATTAGAAGCTTTCATAAAGATTCCATTATGCTATCCATCCCACAAGAAATGAGGCCAATGAAAGACACAGCAGCAACTTCAGATATAAAACAAAGTTACAATAGTAAAAAGAGTTAAATTTTTAAAAAATTTGTGTTTGAATTTAGCCAACTCCTCAAAAGTTAGAATAAGAAGTACTCAAAACGTTAGGGTACTTATCATTTGGAAATAGAAATATAGACGGACGTGACCACAGGAGAAAAACTTCTATGTGAACGCTCTAAAAACTCTACCTTATAGATAACAAGTAATACAACAGTGATGTATTATCATTTGTTAAGGAGTTTCAGAAAATCGAGCACAAAGATTTTTTTAAAAACCTAGATACATGCACACAGAAAGCCAGAGGCAAACTCAAGATACTTGGCACACAAAGAATTCATTCAAGGAGAACACAGCTGCTTCAAACGGAAATTTCTCTAGAATGTGATTTTTAACTGACACATAAGGTCACCTCACAACCCTTTCTTCCATACCGTAGAAAAACCCAGCTTAATGAGAAATATGGAAATAAAACTGGCAATTCTACTGTTAAGATTTAGGAGATTAGCACAGCTTTATTTCAAACCCCTCAAAATTAGGAATGTGCCAGTGAAACAAACACCTGAAAGGTATGATGAATATTAAACTCAGGCTCTATCACTTTAACATAAGCATTTTTCAATTCGAGTCTTCATATTATGCAAACTTCTGACATGTTGTTAGTAAACTGACAAGTTGTCAGTCCAGTTTGGGGGAGAGAGGCAACATTAGTTCCTTGTTCTGTGGAACAGTAAGTCCAAACAAAAGTCTAAAATAGAACATGACTGAAAAACAAAATTCCAAAGTAATTAAAAACCTGACAGGGACTCCGGCAAGATGGCGGTCTAGGCAGAAGCACCACGCCGTCCCTCCACAACAAAGATCCGAAAAACTAAGCCAAACAGAGAATCAACAATCCTGACACCCTAGAACATCAAATGAAGAGATAAAGAACTCAGCCGAACACCAAACGGAGTAAGAACACTGAAAGAGAACAGAGAGCGAGGAGAGATTCATGCAGAGGTCCCCTTCCAGCTAACGCAGCGCGGATCCACC
>NW_004444032.1:3282992-3316792 GCF_000243295.1 Trichechus manatus latirostris | reverse complement strand
AAAAAAAAAAATAACCTGACAGCTTCAAAGTCAACTCGGGAGCAGTCATCAGTACCATATACCCATAGTTCATTATTCAGAAAACTGATCAGAGAAGAGCAACAGCGCCCACTGAGCACAAGGCTGGGCAACAGCCAGACACAGGCGAGGAGCCAGCACACCTCACCCAGAGCTCCCTTATGGCTGCAAAGAGATTCTGGCCAACCTCCCTTCCAAACCATGCAACGAGTATTCAGAGGACCAAACACCTCGGGTAAAACAGGCACAGGTCGTCCTTATATACAAAAATACTCTCTTCCTTCAGCAAACGATCATGTAAGCCACAGGCCCACACAACACAATCTGGGATCTGCCAGGCAGATCAGCCTGAAATTCTGCTCTTTCAGGTTTAAAAGTAAGTGAGAAGCTATTCCTGTGGAGTGAAAGCACTCTTAATCTGTGGGGATGTAGTTAAAGACGTGGAGCTTTTCCTCAGAGAATTTATTGCTGAAGCTGCAAGCCAAGGAATGCCTGGGGCTACCAGAAGCTGGGAGAGACCAGAAAGGATCATCCCTTTCAGCTATCTCAGAGAACACAGCCCTGCTGAATTGGGTCTTCTCGCCTTCAGAACTGTGAAGCAATAAATTTCTGTCATTGTAAGCCACCTACTTTGTGGTACTTTGCTACAGAAGCCCTAGGAAACTGATACAATAATGAACTAACATATCCACTTTTGCTAGTTGTAAGTTCATTTTATATCTGAACAACTATCAAAAGTAGATACGTTAAAACATACAGTGAGAGTTTTCTAACTTCAAAAGGGCTGATTTCACTTATTTGAAGTACTGATATCACTTTACAGACTAATAACATATTAGAGATAATGTCCAATATTGGCAAGAAAGTGAGTAAACAGGCATGTTTAAATGTTATTGGTGGAAGTATACATCAGTACAACCTTTGGGGGAGATAATTTGGCAGGATTTATAAAAATTGTAAATATCCATCCCTTCTGACCGAGCAATTCCACTTTTAGGAATATATTCTACAGGGACATTCACGCATGTGTCGTTACATGAGTGTATGTATTTTCATATAATATAAACACAATAATCTTTGAGGAAGCATTGTTTAGAACAGCAAAATATTGGAAACCACATAGAAAGCTGTTTAAATAAATTATGATACAACCATATTGTGAGAATAGCATACAACTATTAAAAAGGAAACAGGATTATAGGGATGAAATGAATGGAACAGTAGATGTGCTTGTATCTCAACGTATCAACAATCATGAAGATGGCACAAGACCAGGCAATGTTTTTGTTCTGTTATACGTACGGTCATCATGAGTCAGACCAACTTAATGGCAAGTAAGAAAAACCAGATCTTTCTTTTGCCTGCTTTCAGGCAGCTTGGCACTGCCCCTCCTTGTAAACAATGGGTTCCCCAGACACTGGCTTCAGAAAGCTGGTGACCCCTTCCTGACTATGGGTATCTATCTCAAGAGTCACATGCCTTGGTCACTGGCACCTAGAGGTGTGAGCCAGTTCCTGCCCAAGGGGTTTTAGAAGCCCTTTTGCTCCTTCACAAACAGCCTCTAGCAATGACAATCCCCCACAGAGCTTGCAGAGGGTCTTGAGAGATAGAGTTATGAATGGTACCATAACCAATTATGTATTCTAACTAGTGCTGACTTCCATCTCTAACTTGAGGTCATCATAATAATCCCTTATGCTTGTAAAGCACTTTATAATTTACATGGCTTCACAAAAATGATCTCACTTGATTATGATAATTACACTATGAATAAGGAAGGCAGGTACTATTATCCCTGTTTTATGGAGGAGGAAACAAAAGCTTAGGATAGGACCCTCCCCACACTTAAAAACCAAAAAACCAAACCAAACCCATTGCCACTGAGTGGATTCCGACTCAAAGCAACCCTATACACTTGAAAGGGCTGTAAAAATGATAAGGAATCACATACGAAACCAGTAATACTGAACTACGGAGTCTCCAGTACACACCACAGTGGCAGTGTGGGGGCCATAGATGGTCCAGGGGACGCATCCACTGAGGATGGGCTGCACTTCGATGTTCTCGGCTAAAGATGGTGTCCGTTCTTCAAGATCTGGTCTGATCCACTACCTGATACAGACAAGTACATGTATAAATCACGTGGTAGATGGTCAACGTTCTGTAGAGGTGGAAATTAAGTACATACAGGAGCAAACTGATATAGTCCTTCAAACAAACTGCAGAGCTGGGCTGTCTTGACTCCATCACATTTTATTACCTGTGACTTACCTGCCTCGTCATTAAAATAGGAACAACCTCCTCCCTTCTACCTCACAAGGACTCTAAAGATCAAACAGGACAAGTGAGGAAGCATTCCGAATAGAAAAAAGTCACAAATAAATGGAACAGGGTATCACTGACTATTCTACTCACAAGAAAGTTATGATTTAAGCACTCAAGTCATACTCTATCAGGCCCTATGATTTCACAAGGGAGTCGGAACGTGGGTCATCCTCAGTGAGCTACATAGGGCAAAAGTAACTTGAAATAAAAGACACACTCAGTTTGACCATAACACTTAAATTATACGAGGGTGTTATCATTAGCTCTCTCTTGTGTTGCCACAGATCCCTCCCTGCGAGGCCCAGCAAGCCTCTATTTTCATACATTCTATTTTCACAACCTCTCTACCATCCTTCTGTCAGTGGAGGCTTGCTTGTTGCTATGATGCTGAACAGGATTCAGAAACACTTCTGGACTAAGACAGACTATGAAGAAAGAAAGGCTTGGTGATCTACTTCCAAAAATTAGCCAGTGAAAACCTTATGGGTATCATAAGCTGATCCATAACCAATCATGGGGATGGTACAGGACCAGGAGCATTTCATTCTGTTGTGCATGGGGTCAACTGGATGGCAGCTAATTACAACCACTACCACCCTTTCCCACATTATGCATGTACAGCCCTAAACTAAGTCAAACTGAGTCTTCATAGATCTTCTGACAAATGAAGACTACTGCAAGGCAGGAAGGTGTCTGCCCTCACTGGCTGCAGTTGAGAGAAGGGGTCACTTTGGCAGAGGGGCCTTCACAGCTCTACCCTTCGGGCAGATGGAGCCACAGCCTCCTCGAACCACGCTCTGCGGGCTGAGGCTCGGCCCACACTCCCTTCTGATGAGACCTACTGCAGTGATGGGCTGGGCTGGGGAACCTCACTGGGACATCACGGGGCACTTGACAGGGAGGAGATGGTCAAGCCAGCGCAGAGGTTTCAAGATCACAGGCTGCCCAACCATTAGCCTTGGCTCCATGTCAGTAGCCACTCTGTACCCCTGCATCCTAGCAGAGCTGCCTGGTCTTAATGGAGGTATTTCAATAATTATGCTTCAATAATAACTAGAGATTTTTGTCATCAGTTTATATATACGGTAATGGACACCCTCTAGTCCCACACCACCATCACCAACCAAAACAAAACAACTGAGCCAACAATGTAACTATGACCGTGCAGACTATACCACAGTGGTTAAGGGACCAGGTTCCAGAATCTGAAAGCAAATTAGAGATCTACAACTCATTAGCCTTGTGTTCCGGGGCAGGTTCTATTACATTCCCGTGCCTCAGTTTCCTCATTTCTAAAATAACAATAAGCATGGTACCCACATCATGCAGCTGATACATGAAATGATACATGAACAATTCGGCATGGTACCCAACACATAGTAAGAATTCAACAAAATTTTACTATTGTTATAAAATCAAGGCACTGCCTATAATTGTCTACATCATCACAAAATTTGGTGCCATTACTAACTTGAAATTAAGTTCACATTAGAACTAAGTAGAAATGTAAACATTAAGAATCTTCCAATTTTCCTTAATGAGATACCCACAGAAAACCTGCAGCATTCAGACCTAAGGTTCACCAAATGAGTTATAAGAATCCTTTTTAGAAAAATTAAAACAACAAAAATGTCAGTACCCCTTTAGAGGACTGCAAGAACTCTGTTTGGAGAATGACAGAATTTCAGAGGCCTATAAAAGAAGTCCAACTCATAGCGACCCTATAGGACAGAGTAGAACTACCCCCATAGGGTTTCTGAGACTGTACATCTTTATGGAAGCAGACAGCCACATATTTGTCTCACGGAGCAGCTGATGGGTTTGAACTGCCGACCTTTTGGTTAGCAGCCTAGCGCTTAACCACTGTACCACAGCAGCATGTTTGGTTTTGGGGTATAAAAGAAGTTGCTTATTTATTAGACAGAGCAACAAAAGTCATTCAGCAAAAATGCCATGGCTATGAGAGAGAAACGGATGGAGGGGGAGAGGATTCCTAATTTAATATTTTTGTATATACTTATTTTTATTTCTCTTTCCTTTTATTGTGGTAAAATACGTATCAAAAACCAAACCCACTGCTGTTGAGTCGATTTCGACTAATAGCAACCCTATGGGACAGGGCAGAACTGCCCCATAGGGTTTCCAAGGCTGTAAATCTTTAGGGAAGCAGGCTGCCTCATCTTTCTGCCATAGAGCGGCTGGTGGGTTCAAACCGTCGACCTTTCAGTTAGTAGCCAAAAGCTTAACCAATGCATCACCAGGGCTCCTTTTGGTAAAATCTATACCCAACTTTGCCATTTTAACCATTTTTAAATGTACAATTCAATGGCATTAATTATATTCACACTGTTGTACAACCATCATCACTATTTACTTCTAAAACTTTTTCATCACCCCAGTGTTTTTTTTTTTAAAGCAGTTAATCCTAGTACCTAGAGGAAAGAAACAGAATACTTGGAAAAGTCAACTATGAGACAGACTAGCATTTGTCAGTTACCTTTTTCCTTTAAATGCTCCTTAAAATATGCAAATGCCCATTTTAACTATGCCAAAACACTAAGAAGTTATAAAACTCAATACCAAAATAATTCATGTGTTACAACCATAATTACTTCTATAGCTAGAAAATTATTATCCTCATAAGAAAATCCCGGCAAATTGCTTAAAATGTTTCTCTTTTGAGTTAATCCAGGAGGGAAAAAATGAAAATCAGAGTTCAGTCATTTTTATGTCCCTGTGCCTAAAAAGACTTTATCTTCATCAATTACCTACATGCAAATAATTTTAAATGTCTTTGTCCATGCAATACCCACATTTCCTTGCTTTACGAGGGTGAGCTTCTCCACCGACCCCATTTTGAATTTCACTGCCACTTCTATGGAATAAAAACAAAGGAAAGCTTTCTTCCTCTGTTTCTTTGTCCTCTGTTCTTTGCAAGTCTTTGTCTAATCTACTCCAGAGAAATAGCGCCAGAAAGAAAATAGGAAGAGAAAGTAGAGAAATGAGAGTTTGTTTTTGCTTTAGAAGCCACCATTTCTCAGGTGGAAAATGAGAATGTCATCATGCCTTGATGACATTTCACCTTGTGTGTCACAATGATTAATAGTCTAATTTTTTCCAATTAGGGGAGTAAAAGCAACCAGTCAGAGGAATCTGACCAGTCTTGCACAATATGGTTTGTGAGTGCTGTAATTTGGATGTAGATGAGATCTGAGATGATTCTTTTCCTTTTGACAGCTAAGTATAATATTATATTTCCATTCATGAGCTCTTTTTTCACAAATGAAAAAGAAGCCTTTCAGAAAAAATGAGAAATTATTTCCAAATGTGACCCTTTCAAACAATGTTTTCTTTGAATTGGTACAGGATGACTCAATATGAGTATGGTGTTTAGTGTATTCATTTGAATATGTTAATAACCTTGGCAGTGCCTAATTAGAGATAGAAAAACTTATGGGAGTACAGTGGTTTTAAATGATATATACATATAAAACAATTCCATATGAAATTGCCAAAGAGCCGTCTTCAAGATAAGACATAAAGCTACAAATGCAGAAAACTGCCTGGTAGAAGAGACCAGCACACAGAGTAAACATCTCATATATCTCACTTTCCCCTACCTGAACACAAAAAAAAACATTTCAGAGGTGGAATATTCCAGACCGTTCCACTGACAACTAGTCAGAGTGCCCAAGGAAATCTTCATTTACATCTAATTTTAAAATTTCAAGAAAACTTGGAAATCACCTCATCCAACTCACCCATTTTACAGCTTGGAAAACTGAGGTCCTAAGAAGAAAAACCACTTGCTTATGTTCAGGTGTTAGAGAAATAACTGAAACTAGAACCCTGAGCTCTTTAATAAGATAAGCTCATGTCAGCCCTTTCAGATAGATATTTTATAGTATGATGGTATCAAACAAATATTTTTTTTTCTCCAGAGTGAACAGATTTATTATATGAATATAAATGGGGCAACCTGTGCCACCTGGCCTATGTGCTCTGGAAAAGGCAATAATGACATAACAACCCATAGCCCTGAAACCAGAAGATTTCTCAACTGCCACTTAAAACGTCAGCTCATCAAGAGAATCCGGACAGTAACTTCTTCAAAGCTTGTTGTAACAGGATTTTACCTGTAACGTTCCAGTTTCACTTCAAGGCATTCCCACAATTCAATAGTTTTCAAACTTCTGTTTTCACAGTCGAGTTTTGTTTTCTGTTTTTGTTTTTTTAATGAACTCTTACATAGAACCTCAACACATGAAACCAATGAAAGTAACATCTTAGCCTAATAAATTTATTTTATATTTTCAAATTCACTTTCGCTCAGAATTAAGTCAGTTAGTGAGAACTATGATGAGGGTTCCTGTTAGCCAACATCGCACCATGAATTAGAAAGAGGTCATCCATTCCTCTCAGCTGATCCATCCCCAAGCCAGGACGTACAGCCTGATGAGCAGAGCACAGCCAGATTCCCGATGGCCTTGCACGGGACACAATCTGCAATACTGTACATGGGCATGACATGTTGTTTCTAGCAGAGTGCTCTAATGAATCAGAAATCAAAAATGGGAAGCTACAAATAAAAACTGTAGACAATCTCTTCAGCATGCCATATATTTCTGTATTTTGCTTTGGTTGCACAGTGGAGTGAAAATTCTGTTTCTCACCAATAGCTAATTGCATATTTGGTAGCAGTTTTGTTTCTGCCTTTTGATAAAGCTTGACTTGTGATCTCAGGACACTCATTCTGAAAAAGCAGAGGCAGGAGACTTTTCTTACAAAGTTGCATCACTAAAAAGTCAGAAAAGCACCCAAAACTTGTAGTAAGTATGAAAAATGCCTAAGACACAGTGTTAGCCAGAAGATATTATACAACTGACCATTACATAGTGGCCACAGGAGGTGACAAACAGATGTGCCTGAGCCTCTTCTGGCATTCAAATGGAGCTCGGCAGCCAAATGCTGCTGTAGAGACTTTACTTGTGAATACTCTATTAAAAATTTAGGCCTACACACATCGACTCAAATACAATTTGCAATTTATTATGTAGCAGATACAATGCTAAGAAGATGATACAATAGGAAAAAAAAATCTAGTTCTACCTTCATTGAGTTTACAGTCTAGTGGTTAGCAGTAGGTTTCTTCATGAAATCACACTCCTAGCTTTCTTGTTTTCATTTTCTACCTTTTTATTTGTGTGTTTGTTTGTTTTTAAAGGGCAATTTTATAAAATCACAGAACAAATAGAACTTTGATGTATGTTTCAGAATTTATGTAGCTAATTTTATATACTTTTGACAAAATTCTATCAATTTCTGACAAATACTTGTCTTCCTCTGGGTCAATGCTTTGGAATGTGGGCGGCATGCTCCAAGCAACTCAGGCTGCTCTCATCTCCTCAAAGCCTGGTGTACTCATTCTGAACAACCTGATATGTAAACTTGATAACTGTAACACACTGAGCTTCCAGTTTTCTTCATCGTCCAAGAAATTCATTCATTCATTGATCTGACATTTATTGAGCCTACTAAATGTTAGTTCTGTGCTACCTCTAGGAAATCAAAGCTGAAAAGACAGCCTCTCTGCCCTCAAGGGCTTCACAAAATTATAGCAAAGGTGTTGTTGTATGCTGTCGAGCTGATTCCGACTCATAGTGACCCTATAGGACAGAGTAGAACTGCCCCACAGGGCTTCCTAGGCTGTAATCTTTACAGAGGCAGATTGCCACATCTTCCTCCAGCGGAGCAGCTAGAGGATTAGTACTGCCGACCTTTCAGTTAGCAGCCGAGCATTTAACCACTGTGCCACCAGGGCTCCTTATAAGCAAAGATAGATAATTTCAAAACAGCAGCAGCAAAGGCCCTGAGACACAGAGCACAGACATGGAACAAGAGACAGCGGTTTTCAATTTGGCCAGAAGTCAGAAAAAGAAGCTCTTAGAACACAGACACTGCAGATAGATTTTCTAGGTAATGAGGGGATACTGGCAGAGTTCCAGCAAGTGCAAAGGCATAGAGTCCAGGGCAACGTGGCACCTCCCATGAACTGGCAGCAGGAGTGCAGTGCCATGACAAGGCCATCGGCTTCAGATTCGAAACAACTCGTGTCTGCATCTTAGCTCAGCCACCTACCAAGCAGCTAGGTCACCTGGAACAGGTCACTCATACTCTCTAGGTTGGCTGTAAAGCTTGAGCGTGAATGCACAGGACCAATCACATAGTGCCTACCTCCTGGTAAGGATTCACCTTAAAGTTAATGTTACCTCTGTCTGCCCACTCTTGGTTTCTTATAACTTAAACACATACTGTGATTTTTATTTATTACTCCAAAAATCCCTGGAAGGAGAATAAACAACACGGGACCCACCTTTCTGCCTCTGCCTAGATTTAGAAGGAAACCACAAAAAAAGACCATTGTCCATGATACTTAACATCAGTCAAGTGACAGGAATGGATGGGGACAAGAGGGGGAGAGGCGGAAATTACCCAGAAGGAAAAGGAAGAAGGTTTCCAGCTATTTAAAGTTCAACTCCACTCAGGTGTTCATATTAGACAATCTCAGCAGCTGGTGACTCACTCCAATGGGAAGTATCTCAGAATGAAACTTCTATTCTTTTGTGGAAGTTCTCAGTTTTTCAGGATATGACACACTCCCTTCACAGGCCTGTTTCCTCAGGCCCACAAGTCCACATCACCATCCCAAGTCCTTATCTCCTTTTTAAAGCTTGAGAGGAAACTATTGGCCTCAACCTTCACACTGATTTCTCTGTGATATGTTTTATGCACTGCCTTAGCAAGCGAATGTTAAAAAAAAAATAAAAAAGAGTAACACAAACCTTGAAGGAATGTTGTGACTATTAAATCAGATAAAACTATGAAACATTTCTAGCTTCTTCACTCAGCCAAGGACCTAGGCCTACACCTCTTTGTATGCCCATCAAACTAGCCCAATACCTTACATTAACTAGGCATAGTCAATAAATAATCATCTAACATAAGTTTTCCATCAACGTATCATAGGATATGCCTTTCTATTTATCATTATGGAAGATACAAATGCAGCAGGTGAACTCTTAGAAGGATGTACTACTTACCATCATGAAATACATATATAAGGATAGAAGAAAATGGACTTTTTTTCTCCAAACATTGCTTTATTCTCTTCAGGGACGTGGCATTCAATACCCGACCTTTCGAAAACGAAGTACACCTGAAGTAACGTCCCAAATCAAATTTTCATATAATAAAACTTGATCTACCTGTTTTAAGTGCTAACCTAGATGGTTCAACCTGCCATCCCAGGTTTTGTTATAAAATAATTGTACCAGGGAGAAATGAACCATTCCAAGACTCCATTTCCATTGGTTGCTTTGATGGAACCCAAATTGATCTGAAGACTTCAGACAATGTGAGCAACTTTGCACTAATACCATTACACAGGTAAGCACATGCCCGAAGTTACTAATAGAAAACCATCATCAAATAGTCTGATTCAGTTAAGTACATGCTTCTGGGGGTGGGACAAGGAAGTCAGATCTCAGATCATAAAAGGGTCTCTGCTGAGTACATCTGTTACACGAGGTCAAGGATTCTCCTCTATTTTCTTGCTCTAACCCCTGAATATGTAATATTCCCCATATTTGCTAAACATAATCTCTTCAAGCTGTTGACTCTCTATGTTGATAAGCTTCTCCTGCATAAATTATCCCTGGGCCCACAGTCTCACAGGACAGAGTTTACCGAACAATGGAAAGTGAGCAGTGATACCAGCATCTGTCTTCTGCTTGAACACTTGATGGGGTGAGTAGCATTTTTATCTTAGGTGAACTTGTTTGAAGATCTTTTTCAAAGAGGTCTTGGGGCTCTTTTTCAGAGTTATGCCCCAAGGCCATCTGAAAGCACAGGTTCACTGTGGCTACTGGGAGATGAACAGGGCAGCGACACATCGATAAGTAATCCAGCTGCTGTAGCAAGGAAAGCGACATTAAAACCTTGGACCATAGTACTTCCTGGACCTAAGTAACAAACTAAATTCAGGCCCTCCAGACTCAACTTCTGCCAGTCTAACCTCCAATCATGACAGAAAACCTCTAATCATGAGAGGAAATACCACTCAGCTAATGAAAGAATTTATGTATTTTTTCTGATTATAAAAGAAATTGACATTAATTTTGGAAATTAATAAAAGAAGTAGGAAGTTGAAAAAAAGTCACTTCTCAGTTGTAACAATAGGTTGTAACAACACTGCAAAACGTAATTTTGTATCCTAATTCTTCACTTCTCATAAGATATTTTCCCATTTTAAAACTGATTAACATAATTTAGACATAATATCTCCTCTTCTAACTTGAGGCCATGAATATAAACATTCAGTCTTCTGAATCAATTTCTATAAGCTATGTTTGCGAGTATTAAAGGAAATTTAGAGTGCAGTTAATACAAATATAATTTTCCTAAAAAAACAAATTAGGGAAGGGGCAAACTTTTACTGATGGTGCAATTTTGTAAGAATGCTCCTATCTTATTTTTACTGGTTTGTCATCCAGACTTCTAGAGAAAACTTCAGAGACAGACTCCCAAATGTCAGGATAAGAAAATTTTAAAGACAGAGTCCCGAATGTCAGGATAATGGCAAGCAGGCTCTCCCCTCTCCTCTCCTCAGAGAATAGTCAGGAACGTTTTATCCAGGACCTGGGTCGGGGCCATTTTTAGTTACCTCACATACTTGTATGCCATGTTCCCAATGACAGACAGGGTTCTCCCACTGAGGAAAAAAAGGGCACAGAAGCAAATTTCTACATTACCACTTAAAGATTTTCTAGGAGACATTTTGAGGTTAATGCCCAATTAATACTCTAGTAAAAAATGTGTTGAAATCCTAACCCACTGCTTGTTTCTCTGTCACTAACAGACTACAAGGAAAACTACAATATCCAGTACACTCTGTTACTTACAAGGGCACCCACGAAATTACTTTTCTTATGAAGACGACACTTCTCAAAGACAAAATAGCATCTTCCATAGATTCCTTTCCACCCACCCACGAACCTTCCTGTCTTAGTTTCTGGAAATTGTCACTCTCAATGGAAGTACAAAGATGAGGTGGAAAGGTGGATGCCTCAGGCAGTAAAGGACATGCTCCAAGTTACATGTATCAATCCAGACTCTAGGGTTGGACACAGAGAGTGGGGGAGGAACAATGGGTCTTCCTGTCATCTTTCAGGTCATTGAGGCCATTCTGCTTAATGAAGGGAAGCCACCAATTGGTTCTCTTAATCCAGTTTCATCTGCCTTAGGGAAAATCTTCCCAAATTTTGGTAATAGGTTTTTTGTCAGACTTAATTCTGTCAGTATTATTAATGTTTACCTCTTTCTGTGTATTTATTGGTATTTCAGAGGGAAGTTACAAAAAACTACCTTGGGGGAAAGCAGCCTGATGCCAGCTTATGCTGGGATCCCTGACTTCAAATCGCATATTTTTCAGTAGTACAATGGTATAATTTTGAAAATTCTATGTTAGACCTTGTGGTTCCTAAGAGGTAGTACATATTTACCACAACATATACAAATATTTTGCTTTAGATATTTGAGCATTTTCCCATTTTTGGATGTGGGTATATACTTTTAGGTTACTTGAGGAATGCATAGATCTTGTTCATTGAAATATTATTTGTGCACTCTGTTTTTCAACATCTTGTTGGGGAAATCTCACAAACATGTACAATCTGGCATGAGATATTTGTTTGTGAGAAAGCTGTTACAGAAATAGAAACAACTAATGCCTTGGCCTGGCAATGCACT
The DNA here is from genome assembly GCF_000243295.1 of Trichechus manatus latirostris. NCBI lineage: Eukaryota > Metazoa > Chordata > Mammalia > Sirenia > Trichechidae > Trichechus > Trichechus manatus. Next base: position 3,304,642 of record NW_004444032.1, on the reverse strand, counting down.
AGTGGGAGGCAAGACAAGACCATAAAATTTAGTTTAGTACCAGTTCTACATAGACAGCTCATATTTCTTACATAGAAGAGTCTCCTATGCCCATATTAATAAAGTGCTTCGAGATGACTGCTCTTTGGAAACTTAGGGTCTGTCACTTTAAAACTTAGACTAGGTCAGCAGACTACAAAATCAAAGTCAATACAATTAATAAAGTCTCATCTGGGTCAGTCACTTCAGTCATCACATATAAACACAATGACTCTGAAATGTGGCTCTCCAGCCCAGAATCTCTCTCCTTTGTTCCAGATCCACTTCCTACTAGATATTGCTACCCGAATGTTTTACAGGTATCTCAAACACAAGGTGGCCCAGCAGAACTTTTAATCTTATAGCATAAACCTACCCCACCTACAAAAATGTCTCTTTTGTTGAATGGCACCAATATTCACCCAGATGCCCAAGCCAGAAACCAGGATGACATCCTAAACTTCTTCCTTTCCCTAATTTCTCACATTCCATCCATTACCAAGCCATATGCTTCCATTTCCTAGATAGTCTCTGATCTGCCCACATTTCACAAAGCCAATGGATGCTAACCTGGGTCAAGTTCTTCTCTCTTACCTCAGCTACTGCAGTTACCTCTCTTTATTCATCTTTATGCTCTTCCCTCCTTCATAAGCAACAATATGTGTGCTATCAAGTTTACTACTACTATTTCCAACCAAAAAGATTTTTTTAAAAAAAGAATTTACTGATAATCTCCATATCCTAACCCAAAATAATTATTCTCACTCTGCATCTTCATTTATATGGTACACATCTTTTGTATAGTTTCCATCATTATCTACAATTACTTTGATTTCCTTTCTCACTTAACATTGTTATTGTTGTTGTTAGGTGCCACCAAGTAGATTTTCAACTGACAGCAACCCCATGTGACAGAGTAGAACTGCCCCATAGGGTTTTCTTGGCTGTAATCTTTACAGAAGCAGACTGCCAGACCTTTTTTTTCCTCTGCAGAGCCGATGAGTGGGTTCAAACCACCATCCTTTCAGTTAGCAGCGAGCACTTATCCATGGTACCACCAGGGCTCCCCTCATTACTTAACATTAGATACCTGGGATATATTTTAGAAATAGTGTTATTTATAAAATTATCCCATTTCACGGTCATATCATAGTTTGATGTGCTGATAACCAAAACCGATTCAACTATTCCCATATGGGGTATTTATGCTGGCTCTTTCACAGACAGCATGGCAATGAATAACTGTGTGCATAAAGTATTTTGTTTCTATTGATTTTTTTTTCATGTAAACTCTGAGGAGTGGGATTATCAATTCAAACTTCTGCTAACAATCATCATATTAAGTAATATGACTTAATGGGTAAGAGGGCAGGCTCTGTGCAGGACTTCTTGGGATCAAATCCTAGCTCTACCATTTCCTGTATGACCTTGTCTAGACAAGTTACTCAACTTCTCTATGGCTCAGTTTTCTGTTAAGTGTGGGTGAGAATGAAATTTTCTCTCATGGATTGGTCACGAGAATTAAATGAAAATTTTCATTCAATGACAAGTTCTTAGAACTGTGCCTGGCATGTAGCAAGGGCCCCATGAATGCTAATATATTCTTTTCCAAAAGGGTTGTGCTAATTCTGAATACAAATAGCAGGGTATAGTATATCAGTTTTACTGCAACTTTGTCACCAAAAGGTGTTAACAATGTTCAGGCAATTTTTATTTACTTAGTAGGTATCAAAAGATATCTTAGCACGCTTTTTTTTTCTTGAACGTGCTAGAGAGCAGAGCAGCTATTCTTTAAGTGAGTTTAAATTGCTTAAATGAAGATGGGCTTGGGGATCTTTACCTCGTCAGCTGAATATACTCAGGGCAAATAAGCTGACCAAGTCAATTTTTTTTTAAGAAAAAATGTTATACAAGCTGTCCTGTTTCTTTTAATAATGATTAGCAGCATGAAAACAAGTAGAAAACAATGTTGGTTAGTAATCCTATAGTTGGCAATATACCTCAAAGGACTCATTATATTTATTCTTCTTTTATAGTGGCCAGAGAGCTTTGTCAAAGAAAATTGTATAGAAGAGTCCAAAATTGGTCATTATGCAGTGTATCCCAATCTTTGTCAAAAAGATCCTTGCAGGAAGAAACCGGTGAACTTAAAGAGACAACTTAAACAATGCATGTGATTGCTTTGAATATTTGTTCAATCTTTAATGAGAAATATAAAAAGACAAACTTGGACTCATAGTGAAGGAAAAAGTATGATTATTAAATTCTAAGGAAAAATAGACACCGGTATCTGTTAAAAAGAATAAAAGAACCACCAATTCCATGCCAAACTCATGAAAGGAACTGAACTGAAAGTCCAATAAGGTCCAAGTTCCATTCAGCATGTAGCACTAAGACGGCATCAAGAGTATTGTTTTCTAAACTGTGTGTCAGGACCCATTAATGAGTCATTAAGGTAGAGTCCCTGGGTGGTGCAAATGGTTAAATGTTCAACTACTAGCCAAAAGGTTGGCAGTTCAAACTCGCCCATAAGCACCCTGGGAGACATGCCTGGCAATCTGCTTCCAAAAGGTCACAGCCTTGAAAACCCTATGGAACAGTTCCAACTCTGCACACATGGGGTTGCCACGAGTTAGCCTCTACTCGACAGCAACCAACAACAACAACAAAAAGGTGGAGTTCCTGAGTGGCGTAAATGGTTAAGTGCTCATCTACTAACCAAAAGGCTGGTGGTTCAAATCCACCCAGAGGTGCCTTGGAAAAAAGTCCTGGTAGTGTACTTCCAAAAGATCACAGCCATTGAACACCCTATGGAGCACAGTTCTACTCTGAAATATAGTCACCATGAGTTGAATCAACTCAACAGCAACTGGTTTGATTTGGTCTTTGGGTTAAGTCAGTTTAGTGGTCAACATTTTTTCAAATGAAAAAGTAAAGAAGATAATGCATATAACACAGAGCATACACAGGTATTATTTCAATTATGTATATGTGGAGGTACTAATGGGTATTTGTGTATACAGTAGATCAGAAATTAAACATTTCTTATTATGGATCATAGTCAAATAAGATTAAAATCCACTGATCTAGAGTAATGATTTAGCCTCAGTGAAGTTATTTTATCATGTCTTAAGCGGAAATTACCATTCCACTCCAGAGAGTAGATTCAAATAACAAAATAATTTCACTACTATTTTTCAACTATAAAACACGGTATAATATGCTATAGTTACACTATTTTGGCTGGGTTTCCTTAGAGTCTAATGTTGTTCCAGCATATATGCTCACAGCATACAGTCACTACGCTAGAGCTTGGACATACTATATCAAAGACGATTCTAAAAATCAAGCCTCCTTTTGGTAAGGAGTCGAGCTAGAGACAACAAAACCTCATGCTTCCTGAAAATTTTTTCATTTATTTTGTAGTACCTACTGTTAACAGCCTCTGGAAAAACCAGATCAGAGAGGACGGGCAACATCTCTATGTTACCGTGGGCCGCTTGTGAAAGAATTGTCACTTAGGAGAATGAGCCAGAGAGGGAAACATTTTTATAGGCTACTGCCAGAGGAGGCCAGATGAAGGACATCAGTTGCCATCCCACTGTCTGCAAAGCCATTCAATGAAGATATAAATCAGTCCTCTTGGCTTCCCACTTAAAGCTTAGACTCTCATGCCAGGTTCAAAATGCCACAAACAAATCCAAGCAGCACACCATGACTTACCTACACATGTTATCTAGACACATCATGGCACCACAAATAGGAAACTGAAAACAGCTAAGAGAAAAGGTGCACTGCCTTAGAATTCTCTCCCACACCCACCACCGTTCTCAAGGGAAAGCCACTCTGAAGATCCTGTATAAATAAGAGAAGGTGCCTCTCCTCTGGAAGAGAAGGCCTTTAAAAAGAAACATAATCCCTACTCCAATGAGTTAAAAAATCACTTCATGAGAAATGAGGGTCACGAATATTCTTAAGAGCTTAGTGATCCTTCACTATACCATACAGTGATACTATAATACTTTGTTCCTAAAATGAAAGTCGTGACCTTCAGATGAGCTTGTTCTGAGAGTTTTGTTTCTTGTAAAGCTCACGGACTTTTCGAACTGATCAATCCATCCCATGTTCCCCAGGCAAGCTTAGCCAGGCTCGCACACGTAAAACATCTGGCTAGCTTTGAGATGTACAGTCTGTGGCACAACAAGAATCGCTGGCTCACCTAGAAACACTGCGCATAAATGCTTGTTGAACAAATGAATGCAGGAACATACTTGCAATGCTCTTAACTTTCTCTGTGAATCATTCCCACTACCTTGGGGAGGGGAGATGACAGATGAGGGAATGCAAGAGGCAGATAGTGATTGTGAGGACATTTATGAGGGGACGATCAAGGGGGCATTAGTCACTGCCCACGGAGCTCCTACTGGAGGGAGAGAATCAAACAGATTAAGAAAGCAAGCAACCATCACTTCATTTCCTGGTAGCTTGCCAGGTAGATTTTGCTTACCTTTGATCTTAGTTAAAAACCATGGGGGGCATGTCACAGCAAAAGTGCCTTTCTCATTGCAATCTCCACACAGTAGAGATGTTTTCTATCCAAAGGACACATTTGTTGGAAAAACTCTACAGATTCAGCATCAGGAAGGACCTTAGATATCACTTGACACAGAGGCTGGGAGCCAGAGGGGTAAAGTCAATTAGAATCTCCCAAGATAAAATACTCCTATCGTTGTGCCTACTAGTATGTTTTTAAAAAAAACAAGCTTCCCTATCCCTCAGGACTATAGTTTTACTGCTATACCTATCTAATCCCCTAGAATCACTATGCATACAATGTTTTAAGATAATTTTCGATTAAATGGAGGAGACAATGCCAACACATCAGCTTTGAAAAGGAATTTCTATCTCTGATACATCTTATTACAGGTATAAAATCTAAGTAGTTTTATCGATGTTTACAGTATATTGCTTAAAATTTAAGCATAAATATATAAAGACACATAATTATCCCATACATATACGATGGTGGGTAAGAAATGTCACCGCAGAAATATAAAATTTACACTGAAATTTCAGGTATTCCTGAAAGTTGTAAGTTGTAAGAAAAAAGTTGTAAGAATTGATTTATTTCAACAAATGAGGAAACTGAATTACTACTACATCTACCGGCCAACAAACATCTGTGCCCATAAAATATCTTTTCTTTGGTGTTTATAAAAATTACATGAGAAAAGCACATACACGAACCAAGGTTAAAAAAAAAAAAAAAAAACTTGCAGCACAGGCAGCTAAACAGTGCTCTCCATGGTGAGAAATAAAGTCCACACAAAAGTATGTTAGCAAAATTTTCACAACACATACACACATTCACACACGCCTAACAGATGGATTCTCAAAAACAGCAAAGCATTCCACAAGCCAAATGCTCAAAAATTAATGATAAAAGATGAATAGCATTCCTATATATGTGATAGTGTAGAAATGGGTAGGACAGCAGTAAGTCCCGGCACCCCTCAATCTCCTTTTCCGAAATGTGTGCAGACCCTCCCACCTCCCCCTACTCAACAGCCAAATCACAACCCCCCAAACCCGAAGTGTCCGCTGCAACCCAAAACACCTGACTGATAATATCCAGTTTGCCATTCCAGGAAATCCCAGAGTGTTTTTTAAGTCTCTGCCCACAGCTTGTAAAGAAAGGCGAAAGAAGAGCTACGTAATAGATACCAGCACCCCAGCTGTGACCTGGCACATAAAGAAATCAAGAAAATAAATCCCATCAATTACCTGTATAATTTAACACTTGGAAGAAAGCAACACCTGGGATTGACTCCAAACTGGATGGAGTCGCCTGAATGGGTCTGCACTTCCTGCACTAAGTGTTAAGCCCGGTGAGGAGACAATGCTCTCCCGTTCCTCACCAGTTCAGCAAAGGCAAAATCTTTTTCCCAGCAAGAGTTAATCTATCCAAAAAAGAAGGGAATCAAGAGAAGGAAAATAACAACCACCCAAGATCCACTCCTACCAGTAGAGTGCCTGGCAAAGGCTACCCCTGAACTTTTAAGAGAGGGAAAGACCCCGAAGGTGGGTTCAGGACTAGCTATTGTCTTGCTAACAAGTCACAATCCAGAATGGAAGCTAATGTAAAATATGGGATAACTTTAATTATAAAGCCCTTTCAGTGGACTCCAAATCCTGTCCCCAGGAGAAGTTTAGGAAAAAAAAAAGTCCCCCGTGACTATGACTCCCTAGAAAGGCTTTCCAGATTTTTTAAATTGCAGCAAAATAAATTTAGAGCATAAGCAGGTTATCTATGCATAGTCTAAAGCATTAGATCTGCTCCCAATTAAAAAAAAAAAAAAGTACATCAATCGGCAGGAAAGGACATTATAGGAAATAAAAATTGTTAGTAAAATCCATAACGCTTTCTCTGGGTTAGATCTTCCGGGAGGTTATAATTGCATTTGGCCGCTGCAGGCTTGTCAGAAAGCTGCGCTTTTTAATAGTCACAACCCTAAAAGGAGTAACTGTCAAGGGGCGACCCAGCTGAAATCAAACAACAAAAACGGGAACTGTAATTGGCCTCAAATGGGAGGAGGGAAAGGAAGGGAGACTCTTGTATTCATCAGTCAACATTAATGTCCTTTGTTGTTCACCTTTGAACAGAACAGCGAGCGCTACCCTGTTCCTTTTTCTCTGAACGCCAGTGTGAGTCAGGGTAGTCCTTTCCTAAAAACTGCCTCCCAGCATAGAAGACCTAGGCTTTCCGATTCCCCACCCCATTATTACTCCACAGCCGCCCGCCACCACCCCCACCGCGCTCACCCAGCTCCCCTCCAAGGACCAGAGAGCGCAGCGGCGCGGATGTTGAAATTTACCAACCTCCCCCCTCCCAACACACACCCCATAAAACCGGGGTGGGAGGAGGACTGAGGCTTGGACCGGGCTCGGTCTGTCAGCAGCTCTTTGAGGGCTGTGCCACACTCGGCACTCCGGGAATGTTGACGCGAGCCTGAGGGACGGTTCTGCGCCTCCCTTCTGTTTGCGGTTGCTCTCTCCGCAAGGTTGTTGTTGTCTCCCTCCACACCCTGGCAAATCGCTGCAACCCACTGCCGTCCCCTCGCCGCTTTGGGGAAGGAGAGGAGCCCCGTTCACCCTCTTTCCAACTTGACACGCAAACGCCCCGCCGCCACTCCAAACTCCGCAGGCAGAGCCGGGAGTCGGCGGGTGGCCGCGCGCTTCCAGCGGTCCTGGCGCTCCGGGAGCGGTGCCGGGTGCGCCGAGCGGGCGGTGCGGGCTAGACCCCCCGCAGGTGGGCGGACGAGGCACTTACGCACGGGGCTGGCTCGGCAAACCCGGGACCCGCTGCGCAATGCCAAGACTAGGCATTTCCAGCCGCGGGGCGCGAGAGAGGCGCGGGGACAAGGACGCGAAATGCGCACCCGCTCGAGGCAGAGCGGGATAAAAGTTGGCTCCGCGGAGACTCACCCACGCCGTATTTCTCGTGCTCCGTAGGTATCCACATGGCTAAAGGGGCTCCAGGGTCTTCAGGCTTTGTAATCCCCGCGCCCCGTCTCCTGCTCACAACAATGCACCGCACCCGGGTAGCGGCTGCAGAGCTAGAGCCCGTCGGCTCCGCGCGGGTGGCAGGCGCTGGGCAGGGTCTGCCCTGGAGGCGCCCGAGCCCGGCGTTGACACCGCGCCGCCGAGGCTGCGCCGCCCGCAGCTCTCCCGGGAGCGGCTGCTTAGAGTCGTCCGACGCGCTACCGGGAACCAGGCAGCGCAGTCATTGTCCTGATTCACTGAACTAAGTGAACACGCCGGGGCACTCTCGGGCGCACCCCCGCCCGCCCTCGCCTAGTCCAGCCCTCCCCTCCTCGCGCCCCCAAGGCACGCTGGGAATTGTAGTCCTCGGTCTCCATCCCGGAAAGGGGCGTGGCATGAGTAGATAGGGGCGGGGATCAAGTGCCTCTCGCCGCGTCCTATTAGCCCAGAGCGTGACGGCGCCGCGTGGGCTTGGAGGTAACTCGGCGCTGATGGGGAGATCGCCTTCAGCCGCGTTTCCATTGGTCTACGCACGCTCCTCCCCGCCCCGTGGGCCTCCCTTTTTCTTCTCGGCAGGGAAATGGCTGCTCCCCAGACCCAGGGGGCTGCTGCCGGAGGGGAGCAGGGCCGTGATGGCAGCCACAGCGGAGTTGGGGATGTTGGTTTTGAGGGTGAGTTTGGTGCCCCTGGGGTGTGGGTGGTTTTTATTCCTTTCTCTCTGACCGGGAGTGCAGCGGATCGCTGGTCCGACCCTGGGGGGCCCGGCAGCTTCGAGGATACCTAGGCGCTAGGGGGCCATGGGCGGGGCCCGGCGAGACGGGCAGTCCTAGGGGGCGGAGGAAAGGGGATGGATTGGCCTTCCCCGCAGCTAGGGGAAGTTTTCCTGGTGTCAGTCTTCCCGTTTGGAGCTCCCAGCTTTGCCCTGTCTATAGAATGAGTGTGGGTCAGGTCAGGTTCACGCGTGTGTGATTATAACCCTGAGATTAGCAGCTCTTTTTCCTTTTTTTCCTCACCAGTACCCCGCCTCCGCCTCGGTTTGGCCTTGGGAGGTGTGTTTTATTTGAGTTTGGGCGGATTTCCAGTAGCCGACTGGTCACTGCTCTCCGCTCTACAGATTTGCCCAGCTGCTGGCTGTAGCGGCCTCTAAAGGGAAAGCGTGTGTGTCTCAGGCTCCCCTCTGCTCGTTGACTGCGGAAATCACTGTGAAGCCTGGGACATCTTCCCAGGCTGGATCCTTAGAGAAGGAGGAAAGGAAGTGTTAATTTGCGCTCTTGGCTTCAGAGAAAATTTGAAAAGGGTTATGAAAATCATCACAGGCACTTTGCTGTATCTGACATTCACATTGTACTCTGATCCATTTATCACTGTAGAGATCAAACACTGAACTTTGAAAGCTGCACTTGGATTGTCTTTAGAAATTCTGTCCCCGTTCTTTTACTTTTAGTCTACCGCCGCCCCCCTCCATTTTTGCCATTGGTATATGAGTAACTTAGCACAAGTTGTCTTTTTCTGATGGACAAAGTTTGGGGCTTAAATTTGGTTTTCAGTTCCTGTTGAGGTTTGTCTCTTTGTTTTTGCTTTCTGGTTAAACTGACATTTAGTCTTAAATTTTATTTCAGCACCACAGAGAATAAAATACAATTTCTTCCCACTTCCCATCAGTGGGACTCCCTAGCTCTGAAATTATTTTTCTCAACAACTCCATCAAAGATGTAAATCTTTGGTAGACACCTAAGTTAAATATTGAATTATACCCATATCCTAGACACTCAATTATTGGGTTCTTTTGTACCCATTTTGGTTGGCCATATGTTTGTTATTCAATGGTAACAAAACAAACTATTAAGATTTTCCAGATTCTGAAAGCTCCAGAGCGCTACCAGTTTAAGATCTAAAGATGAAGTCTATGATGAATTCATCTCACAGATTAACTCATAAAAAAGAAGATTGGATGTGCCTTTCAAAAACATTGTAGAACCCTTTTTAAAGCATTGGTTATTTTACAATTATAAAAGTTTTCATTATAATCATTTCAAACCTTTCAGAGGTGTGTAAAGTAAAAAAATCAAAGTTTCTCCACCACACAGTCCCACTGCCAAAATAACAAGTGTTAAAAGTTTGGTGTATATTCTTTCTGACATGCTCCTCTATGACCCACATTTGTATGGTTTTGATTTTTTTTTTTTTAAATAAAAAGGGATCATCCTATGTAAGCTTAAGGATCTCCAGCCTTCTTTTTCTCGATAATCTATCATAGACACTCTTTCATATTAGTACCTTTGCTGTTTCATTCTTTTTAAGGACTGCATCCATCGTATTCCATAATATGAATGTGCCATATTTTAGCAATTCCTCTGTTAATAAACATATAGGTTGGCTTTAATATTTCAATAATATTAAATGCTGTTTGCATTGAACAGCCTTGTACACATATCCTTGCCTAATGAGTGTGTATTTCTTGAGGAAGAATTGCTGGGTCAAAGGTTATACACGTTTAAAATTTTGATAGATGCTAGATTTTCCTCTTAAAAGATATCACGAAGTATCTAACATAAAAGATAAAGTCCTCTGCCTGGATCAGACCTTCCCCATATTCTCACTGACTTGTAGCAATCAGTGGAGAGCTTAGTAGTTGATGGGGTTGCCATGAGTCAGAATCAACTTGATAGCAGCAGGTTTTATAAGGTAAAGTTGTAATTTTAAATCCCCCTTAATAATCTATTTATCATTCTGTGACTTTATGGAAATTCATTTCAAAGCTAGAAAAGTATGATACAAATTTCAGATGAAGGTAATTATACTGAAAGCATATAACTGCATATATATGTATGTATGTGTATATATATATATATATACACACATATACATATGTATAGTCAGGTATAGATAGGTAGCTGCTTAGGTTATCAAGTCTTATGTCTTTCCCTGTAAAGTCATATGCCTTTTTAATTTCTTGAAAACTGTCTTTTTTAAGAGGTTTCCCTCTAGTTCTAATTAAAATGTTAATCTGTGTGTTTAATATCCTGGGGCAGAGGGGACTAGGGAGTCTTTTTATAGAAGTCCTTGCAATTCTACAAGATCTCTACTAGAATGAGTCCCTGGGCGGTGTGCAGGCAGGTGCAACATGGAGACCACTGTGTTGCCCACTTCCTGAGGCTCCATCCCTCCCCAGGAAGGTCCCTGAATTGATTGGATCTCAGGTCAAGTCTTCCACTATACTGCTTTCCATACATTTGAACATTAACTAGGATGTCATATCGTCTCTCTAAAATTAAGAACAAATAGTAAATAGACTTAACATCCCTCACACTTTGGGAGTGCGTTGTTGGTGTTTCTTCTTTGGGTGTTTTAAGTTAGAAGGCCGTAAGATAACAACACATCTATAGTTATTAATTAACAGTACCTTTAAGAAGTTTCTCCTAAGTTTTTTTCTCCTAGATCACTGAAGTGATTTCTTCTGATAATGTTAATGGGTACCTCCACATGTACTATAATATGCTGATAGAGTCAACTTTTTTCCCTCCAGATGCATGCCCAGTAGATGATGATCGTGATAATGCTACTTTGGATTTATAATGCTTTTCCTTTGGGGACCTTATCTCATTTATGATGTCTGTAGAAGAAATGAGGGAGGGTAGCAGGTGGTGTCAACTCCTCATTCATGTATTCCCTATTTTGATTAATGACATCAAGCCTAAGCTTGAAACCTAGGAAGCATCCTTGATCCTTATCTTGCCCTCAGGTCCTGAATTTGATCAGTTACCAAGCCTTATTTTTCTATGCCTGAAATATCTTTTGAATTTGTTCCGTCTCTTCATCTCTACTGCCACTATTCTCTGTCTAACCCTCAACATTACTATGAAATCACCTATCTGTGCACCCTTCCCCCATGCCCCAGACTGTACTATTGAGGACCAAAACCATGGTCACTATGAGTCAGTCAACTCACACAGCAGTGGATTGGGTTTGGGTTGACCTGTTCTTGGCACATTATCAATGTCCAATAAATGTTTGACCAGAAGTGAATTCCAACCTGGACAATTGCAAAACCTTCCTACTGATCCCTCTGATTCTTGATTTCCCCTCTTTTAATCCACATTCTAAAATGTAAATATATTTATGGTTTTCCACTTCAAATCTTAAATGTAACTCCAGTGCATGTATAATTAGGTCCAAATTCTTGGTGTGCCATTTAAGGTGCTAGTCTACCTTTCCAGCCTCATCTTCAGCCATCCTGCTTCCCTTTCCATATCTTCAGCGTCGCTCTTACCGTGTTAGACTGTAGTTGTTTGTTGGAAGCTTCGTGCGCCCCAGTAGACTGTGAACTGCTTGAGGGCAAGAGTTGTCTTGTTTGACTTTTATACAGCTAGTGCTTATTAGAGCTGCATGTAGTGAACACACTGTAACAGTTTAACGCTTGGAATCTGTTTGAATTTTATTCAAAATACTTAGAATGGCTGCTATTTTAAGCAGAGGAATTGAAGTAGAATAAAAAACTGAATAGATGTTTTATGTTTGTGGAAAATGATATTCTGCCAGAGGTAATCGCAGTTAACATTTTAGCATAGTTTTCCAGACACTTTTTTTAAATAAGGTTGTAGTATTGTTTAGATAATGATTAGTTTTTTTCAAAAAGTATTTCACATCTGACCTTTCTAACCTTGAACCTATAACCTAATGCCCTGCCACCTAGACCTTGAATTCTGTCTTCCATCATCTGTATGGCTGTTATCTTATATCCACAGACTAGCATGAAGTTCTGTTACATATAATTGGCATGACAGTAGAAAGAGGCCTAGACCCTACATTGAAAAGACTGTTTCTAAAATTTTATTCTGACATTTAGTAGCTGTGTAACAGATTTGTTGTATGTACTACCACATTTATGAAAATACAGATGTAATACCTATCTTGCAGTTACTGTGATTATTTCATTGAGCTATGTATTTATGAAAGCCCAGCATATTTCCTGTTGTAAAGTTGGACCTCAGTAAACAGTAATTGCTTTCAATATAAAGATACGCTTAATTGAACCATAATACTATGTGCTCTCTGATTCTGTATTTAGTGAGGAAGCAATCCAAATTTCTGGGCCATGTGGAGTAACCCAGGGGAGGCTTAGGAATGTGTTGGTGATAACTGTTTATGCTGCCAATGCATTCCGGGAATTTGGGGGTTGTCAGAGTGTCGGTAGGTGCTACCTACTACTATTACAACTATGTGCTCTGAAAGCCCTTTATATTTTGCTTCCTTTCTCACCCCTACACAGTGCTGCCCTCCTCAAACCCAGCTCCCCACCTTCACACATACACTCAGAGTCAGCAAGAAGCTCAAGTGCCCTTGCATACTGGATGGCCTTGCAAGGTACAGCCCAGAAGATGTCATGGAAGAAAAAGAATTATAGAAACCTAGTCTTTGGGGTTTGGTGTAAGGTTCTGAAGGGACCTCCTTCAAAACATCCTCTTATTTTCCTGTAACAGACACATGGGACCCAGCATGTAGGATATTTAGAGGAGGTAGTATAATAATGAAGATGCTGATGGTAGCTAACTTTTCTTGAGCACTAACTGTCCCAAGTACTGTTTCAAATATTTTTACAGATCTTATCTCATTGTATCCTCACAACACCCCTGAGGTACTCAATATGTTTACATATGAGGAAACTTTTTATTTACATGTGAGGAAACTATTTATATATGACGAAACTGATGCAAAGAGTAGCTTGCACATGGTTATAAAGTAACTGAAAGGACTGTTTTTTTTTCCCAACTGCTTGCACTACTGTAATGATGTCTTCTCTTAGTAACCAAATTCCATCGGATGATGTCTGAAACAGATTTTCCTTAAACATAAATATCTTCTAAAACTAATGTTACCTTAGAAAGGCAGTATGGCATAGAGGAAAGTGTGCGTTTTGAAGTCAGGCCAACTTAGGATCAAATCCTGGTTACTTAACCAGCCACAGACAAGTCAATCCCTGAACCTCAGTTTCTCATCTGCGAAACAGGTAGTACTTGTTTTGTTGGAATGTTGTAATGATTAGGTGAGATGAGAGATACAGAAGCCTGGTCTTCAAAAATGATGACTATAGGCACATCTTTGGCATGTATGTCAGAGACGGCACAGGTGATGATTTTGAGAGCTTTAACCTTAATGTGTCTTTTCCACGTCAAAACTAGGTTTCTGTTGAGGAATTTTGTGAGCTCTTCAGTGTTAGCTCTGGTGGTACAGTGGTTAAGAGTTGACGGCTGCTAACCCAAAGGCTGACAGTTCAAATCCACCAGCTGCTCCTTGGAAACGCTATAGGGCAGTTCTACTCTGTACTGTAGGGTTGCTCTGAGTAAGGATCTACTCAACAGCCACGGGTTTCGGTGTCAGACAGTGAATTTACCTACACTTCTTACTGCATCGACATAGACTTCCCGTTCATACAGAGGAACAGCACTGCCTCCCGGGACATACATTCTCATGCTTCCATGTTGAAAAATTTTAAAGGTTATGTTGATCAGATTCATATAACAGAAATCATCCTTGATTCTAAACATAAATCCATGGGTATTTAGGAACTAGCAGTGTACATTAACTGCCATCTCCAGCAATTAAGCCTTTAAATGCTTCTATTTAGCTATTCTTGGAGAACTTTGGCACAGAGTTTAGGGTTCCATTTGCTATTTATTTGATAAGTTTATCAGACTCTGAATGAATTGACATTTCACTGGTGGTGCCTTAAAGACTTGCCATCTCTTGCTGAACCAAGTGTGTTCTACTGACCTTATTGACCCAAAGGTGAGCAGGGCAGCTTTTTTCAGAAGTGGTGATGGATTTGACTGATCATTGTTCTGGCTCTCAACCCACCCCCTTTGTTTATTAGTTATCTAGTGCTGCTGTAATAGAAATACCACAAGTGGGTGGCTTCAGCAAACAGAAATGTATTTTCTTACAGTTTAGGAGGCTAGAAGTCTGACCTCAGGACACTGGCTCTAGTGGAAGGCTTCTGTCTCTTTTCAGCTTTAGAGGAAAGTCTGTCTCTTTTCAGCTTCTGTTTCTTGGTTTCTTAGAGATTTCATGTGGTGTGGCATCTGTCTTCCCCCATCTCGCTTGCTTGCTTGCCCAATCTGCTCTTTTTATATCTCAAAAGAGATTGATTTAAGACATACCCTGCACTAAAACTGCAGGTTTAAGGGTTTGGATTTATAACACATATTTTTGGCGGGACGCAATTCAATCCATAACAATAGCCAACCGTGGTCGTGTGCTATCTTTAGCTCTAGGAACTAAGTTTCTAGAATTAAACAGGACTGCAACCTTTGCTTCATGGCGGGGGGGTGGCGACAGTTGAGAAGTGGTAGAATATTTTAAGTGATATAAGAATGTGGGGTACTATTAGGCTTTCTCCATGTGTAACATATTTAAATTAACTAATATATTGAATAAATAGAATACGTGGAAGGAAAAACTGGACTAGGAGTCAGAAGACCTGGATTCTAATCCTGACTTTGCTGCTTTGTAACAATATGGGACTTGGGAAAACTCATTTAACCTTTCTGAGCCTCAATTTCATCGGAAAACTGGTGCTGATAATTACCTTCCCAATATCATTATGAGGTTGAGGGAGGCCATGCATGTGAAAGCGCCCGTAGGGAGGAATGATCTGATGATGAAGGTCTGTCATAAGAGGCAGTAATGGATTCAAACCTAGTCTTTGGAATTGGACAAGCTGGATTCAAACGCAGCTGTCAGTTAAAAGCTGTGTGATCTTGAGCAAAGTCATATGACTTCTTTGTTACTATGATGACAACTGTCGCTGCTGCTGCTACTATAGAAGTCTGAATACGACTTTAAAATGATTACAGACAAATCAAGTAATAGTAAAGCTGGAATCAGCACAAATCCCTGATTCGATGGCAATGGGTTCGGTTCTGGTTAAACCCCTTAAGGATAGGGCCTCTGTCGCATATATCTTTGTATCACCCCGTTCTCTGAGACAGTGCCATGCAGTGATGGCATTTGGTGTTGGATAAGTGGTGACTGGATTGGCACCATGCTCAGTGTTGTATGGGGCATGAAGAAGGACCTCTATCTATATCCATGAGAGCATTTCAGTGTAGTTGGTAGGGCTCACCATTCATATCTTGTCAGTGCTAATTGGAGGGTACTTTTTGTTTCAATATCTTAATGTGGGAAGAAGTGGATGTTTGAATCTGTCATGTGTATGCGTTGACTGAGTTGCTGAGTATACTAAAATAAACGTGTTTATTTTAAAAGAAAGGAAATGTCAGTCTCCTGGTTTCTCTAACACTGTCTTCATTTCCTGCTTCTTTCTTAACTGAAAGATAAACCCTCCCCTCTCCCAAGTAATTACAGAGGCCCTGCCTTTTTTAATTTTTTTTTATCTAAATACTTAGAGAGATTTGTTTTTTAAGAGTAAACCCTAAGAATTGTAATTGTGTTTACTTAACAGGGTCTTCTGTTATGTAACAAGCTGCTATTCACCAGTAATAGCCGATTAGAAAGGAAAATATCTTGTACCCACTAATCATAATTACCATTATAAAGCAATTAATAGCAGGAACTCTTGTTGAACAGTAACATAACATCAATCAAGCGAGCTTTGTTAAAGCACCATACAAGTGATTTCCATTATGGAGCAAGGAAGAGAAAGGGAAAGAAGATGAGAAGCAAAGAGCCTGATTTCTTACAAATGAATTTATGAATGACTTTGAAAGCTTTATAAATATACCCACTCCTGAAGAAAAATAATGCTAATGACCTACTGGTACTGGGACTTCAAGTTATTTTTCCAGTAGCAGTGATCCCAGACAGTATGGTTTAATGGAAAACTCACTGGACAAGGAGGCAGAAAACTTGGGTTTTAATCCAGCTTCTGCTTCTCACTGACTGTGTGATTGTAGAGAAGTCTTTTGCACTCATGTCAAGATTTCCTAGTTTGTAAATCAGGGAGTTAGATTATGTTAGCACCCTTTCAACTGCTAGGGAGCCCACTTTATACATAATTTAGAGTCTGTGTAAAAAGTAAAAAAAAAAAAAAAAAATCCGGATATATCCTTGAGAGTTAGTTGCACACATGTGAGTGTCATTCATCAGGTGTATCAAGTCAGAAAACTGGTTGTGAGCCACTGAAATAGGTGACTTCTAGGATCCTTTACTCCAAGGAGTATGGATATATCATTGGGACACACTCATCTCACCACAGCCCCTCTCCTTTCTATTTGTAATAAAACCAAAAACCAAACTCACTGCCGTCGAGTTGATTCCAACTCACAGTGACCATATAAAACAGAGTAGAACTGCCCCCGTAGGGTTTCCAAGTTTGTAATCTTTACAGAAGCTGACTACCACCTCTTTCTTCTGTGGAGTGGCTGGTGGGTTCAAACTGCTGAACTTTCCATTAGCTGCTGAGCATTTAACCACTATGCCACCAAGGCTTCTCACAAGAGATAATGAAGACCCAAACTAGACTTGAATAATATGCTCCTGTTAATGGAGTCAGGTGATAGCTCAGTCCTAGAAGGAAGTTCCTAGAAATGTGCTGGGACAGAGCACGTTATATATGAAGATTCTGTCTTTGATAGGTTGGCTTCTGCTCCGGCTCTGTTATGTTGACAACCCAGCAGGACTGCAGGCAAAGAACACCATAAAGTTGATAAGGACAGGCATTAATTAAAGAACAGACAGATGAAGAGATCTGGGCCCAGTCACAAGTAAACTGGCCTTTAAGGACAGGACTCAAGTTATTAAAAGGCCTTAGAGAAAGTTTAGAGGCACATGGATTCTGGGTGGTGCATCAAGTTAGACACTATGGAAGGAATCAGGGTAGCAGAAAAGGAATACAAGTTGAGATTTGGTTACAAAGAGGCAGTCATGTGCCCAGTGACTCACATCTCAGACCCATGTAGTGATGAGGCCAACAGGACTGGGTTGAGGCAGAGCCACTGGCTTGGGGCAGTCCTCTGCTGGAACAGAGCCAAGACTGTGGGTGGGCTTAGGGACCCCTGCCATGCTGGTTGGTGGTATTGACAGGGATTTAGAACCAGGGAAGTCATTACAGTTGCTCATATGGTCGGTGAACTCCTGACCCTGAGCTCATTAATCCTGAATAATCAGCCAGTTGCAATATAATTCTCAAGTATAAGGTGATAACACCCTTTCTATTTCATCACCGCTAGAGTACATGGAATTTGATACTGCAGAGAAAGATTCCTATTCTTGATCTTTATCCTTGTGACACATCCTAGAGTTTACTGACATAACAAATTATAATGTTAATAGTTTTTCCTCTGTTTATATGACCTTTTTGTGTATCAGTGGTTATAGTTGTTTCTATAAATAGATCCCAATCCTATTTTGTTTTCTTTATATGAAACCCAGAGTAGATCTGACCATACAAATTTTCATGTTCTTAGCGCCTAGATGAATTAAAAAACCTTCTAGGTAATGGACTGAAAAGAAATCCATCTCCTTGCTATCAGGCTTTTGAGATGTTTTCATACAAATTTGTTTTCTCGTTGTTTTTCTTCCTCTATGAGACAAAAGCAGGCAGGACCAATGTCGATTTAGTGTGCTGTTTATGTATTCCAGGACTCCATAGAATTATAAGACAGAAAGGGACAATACCTTTTTGCACAAAAGGAATTTCCTGATCAAATAATTGGCAAATACTGGGTTAAATAAAATTGCATAGTTTTCTTACCTTAGGACTTTAGTATGATAATTTTTATAATTGTCTAAGAGATAAATATTGTATGCAGTTTCCCAAATATTCGAGTATACCAGCTTTTTCTCAAATAGCACCTATTAACATTTCATGGGATGCGAGTGTTCCATGGAATTTGATTTGGGAAATGATAATCAGGGTCATCTCCTCTTTAAACAGATTGTATTTGTTAAGAGCTCGGGCATCCCAAGCAGTTCTATTTGTAAACATCTCCAAGAAGGATCATTCACCCTCTGTCTATAATAGTAACTACTATTATTCATCTTTATATCTCTGCTATTTTACTTGATGCCCTTAGTGGTAAGAAAGTAAGTACAGGGTAAAGTAAGCACAGGGTAGAACCAAACACAGCAAATTAAGTATTTGTTCTGCCGCAGGGAGGTTTGAGATCCCTTAAGGAGCATTTTTTTCCCTCCGTTGTATTCAGGAAGCCAGAGTTCTTTTGTGAATGTCCACGGTGTCATTGAAATAAATAATCGTATAAACAAAAACCTACCACTTTAGCACAAAATAAAACGTTTGCTCTTCCAAACAGTGTCTTTTGTTTCTTTATTTTAGTGTCTCTTCCTTCGTACGTTTGAGTTAGGATTTCAACATTGAACAATAAAAAAGGAAAGGATTCCTAAGTAACCAGTTTCTGGTCTATTCTTCCCTAGCACTCAAGCCTACATAGCTTATTAAGTCAGTTAACCATAGCCATTTAATGCATTATTTAATGTTATAAAAATTTAATTCAGATTCCTCTCTCAGCTTTCATTGGCTTCAAGAATTTAGGTTAGTTGCAATTTTTTTTTAACTGTTTCTGTGTGACATCATTGTCAGAAATATCAGAGTTTATTAATGAAATGATGAATACAGACATCTCTTTGGTGTAAAATCCACGACTAGTGTGGTGTAGAGGAATTTTTTCTCTTCTTTTTTTTTTTTTTTTTTTGATGTTTAGCTGTTATTTGTTCATTCCCAATACAAAAAATTTATGCATACATTGTTATGTGACCCTAATTGCTCTCCCCATACTGTGACGGCACACTCCTCCTTTCCACTTCTGATTCCCAGTGTCCATTCAGCCAGCTCCTAACCCTCTCTGCCTTCCCATCTCACCTCCAGACAGAAGCTGCCTGTTTAGTCTCGTGTATCTACTTGAGCTAAGAAGCACACTCCTCATGAATATCACTTTGTGTTCCACGGTCCCGTCCAATCCCTGTCTGAAGTGTTGGCCTCAGAAATTCTTTTAGTTCTGGGCTGATAGAGAATCTCGGGGCCATGCTTTCCAGGGTGCCTCCAGTCTCAGACCATTAAGTCTGGTCTTCTTACTAGAATTTGAGTTCTGCACCGCACCTTTCTCCTGCTCCATCCGGGACTCTCTGTTGTGTTCCCTGTCAGGGTGGTCATTGGTGGTAGCCGGGCACCATCTAGTTCTTCTGGCCTCAGGCTGATGAAGTCTCTGGTTTATCTGGCCCTTTCTGTCCCTTGGGCTAATACTTTCCTTATGTCTTTGGTGTTCTTCATTCTCCTTTACTCCAGGTGGGCTGGGACCAATTGATGCATCTTAGATGGCCGCTTGCAAGCTTTTAAGGCCCCAGACACCACTCACCAAATTAGAATGCAGAATATTTTCTTAATAAACTTTGTTATGCCAGTTGACCTAGGTGTCCCCTGAAAGCATGGTCCCCAGACCTCGGCCCCTGCTACTCTGTCCCTCGAAGTGTTTGATTGTATTCAGAAACTTCTTAGCTTTGGTTTAGTCCAGTTGTACTGACTTCCTCTGTAGTGTGTGCTGTCCTTCCCTTCACCTAAGATAATTCTTATCTACTATCTAGTTAGTAAATAACTCTCACCGTCCCTTCCCACCCTGGTAACCATCAAAGAATGTTTTCTTCTGTATTTATACCTTTTCTTGAGTTCTTTTTTTTATTGTTATAATTAAATGAAGTTTACATTTCAAGTTAGTCTCCCACACAAAATTTTTTTTACATACATTGTTATGAGACCCTAGTTGCTCACCCCATTCTGCAACAGCACACTCCTCCTTTCTGTCCCTAATTCCCCATGACCATTCAACCAGCTCCTAACTCTCTCTGCCTTCCCATCTCACCTCTGGACAGAAGCTGCCCCTTTGGTCTCTTGTATCTACTTGACTAAGAGGCACACTCTTCATGAGTATCATTTTATGTCCCACAGTCCAGTCCAACCCCTGTCTGAAGAGTTGGCCTCGGAAATTGTTTTAGTTCTGGGCTGATAGAGTCCAGAGGCCATGCTTTCCGGGGCGCCTCCGGTCACAGTCAGACCATTAAGTCTGGTCTTCTTAACTAGAATTTGAGTTCTGCATCCGATTCTTCTACTGCTCCATCAGGGACCCTCTGTTGTGTTCCCTGTCGGGACATTCATTAGTGGTAGCTGGGCACCATCTAGTTCTTCTGGTCTCAGGCTGATGAAGTCTCTGGTTTATCTGGCCCTTTCTGTCTCTTGGGCTAATACTTTCCTTGTGTCTTTGGTGTTCTTCATTCTCCTTTACTCCAGGTGGGCTGGGACCAATTGATGCATCTTAGATGGCTGTTGCAAGCTTTTAAGACCCCAGACGCCACTCACCAAAGTAGGATGCAGAACATTTTCTTAAAAGGCTTTGTTATGCCAGTTGACCTAGATGTCCTCTGAAAACATGGTCCTCAGACCCCCCATCCTGCTACTCTGTCTCTCAAAGTATTTGATTGTATTGAGGAAACTTCTTAGCTTTGGTTTAGTCCAGTTGTGCTGACTTCCCCTGTAGTGTGTGCTATCCTTCCCTTTACCTAAGATGATACTTATCTACCCTCACCCTCCCTCCCCATCCCCGTAACCATCAAAGAATGTTTTCTTCAGTGTTTAAACCTTTTCTTGAGTTCTTATAATAGTGGTCTTATACAGTATTTGTCCTTCTGTGTCTTGAGTTCTTATAATAGTGGTCTTATACAATATTTGTCCCTCTGTGACTGACTAAATTCACTCAGCATAACGTCCTCCAGATTCCTATATGTTATAAGATGTTTCACCGATTCATCATCATTCTTTATCGTTGCATAGTATTCCATTGTTTGAATACACCATAATTATCCATTCGTCCGTTGATGGGCACCTAGGTTGTTTCCATCTTTTTGCTATTGTAAACAGTGCTGCAGTGAACATGAGTGTGCATATGTCTATTCATGTGACAGCTCTTATTTCTCTAGGATATATTCCAAGGAGCGAGATAGCTGGATCGTATAGTACTTCTATTTCTAGCTTTTTAAGGAAGCGCCAAATCAATTTCCAAAGTAGTTGTACCATTTTACATTCCCACCAACAGTGTATAAGTGTTCCAGTCTCTCCACAACCTCTC
>NW_004444032.1:3251021-3282579 GCF_000243295.1 Trichechus manatus latirostris | reverse complement strand
GCAAACAGAAATACTTTGACTTCTTCCCTACCAATTTGGATGCCCTTTATTTCTTTTTCTAGCCTAATTGCTCTGGCTAGGACCTCCAGCACAGTGTTGAATAAGAGGGGTGATAAAGGGCATCCTTGTCTGGTTCCCATTCTCAAGGGGAATGCTTTCAGAGTTTCTCCATATAGGATGATGTTGGCTGTTGGCTTTGTATAAATGCCCTTAGTTATATTGAGGAATTTATCTTCTATTCCTGTTTTGTTGAGAGTTTTTATCATGAATGGGTGTTGGACTTTGTCAAATGCCTTTTCTGCATCAATTGATAAGATCATGTTGTTCTTGTCTTTTGTTTTGTTTATGTAATGTATTACATTGATTGTTTTTCTGATATTGAACCATCCCTGCATACCTGGTATAAATCCCACTTGATCATGGTGAATTATTTGTTGATATGTTGCTGAATTCTATTGGCTAGAATTTTGTTGAGGATTTTTGTGTCAATGTTCATGAGGGATATTGGTCTGTAATTTTCTTTTTTAGTGGTGTCATTACCTGGTTTTGGTATCAGGGTTATGTTGGCTTCATAGAATGAGTTTGGGAGTATTCCATCCTTTTCTATGCTCTGAAATACCTTTAGTAGTAGTGGTGTTAACTGTAGAGGAATTTTTTAATGAAAGATTTTTTAAAACAGCTTAGAAATGATTAATGGAGCCATTGCTCTTCACCTCTAGTTAGCAGTATTCAGAGCCAACTGGCAAATTTCCATTTCTTCAGGATTGCCACTTAAATTAAATGTGGTTTCAAAGTAGACTGATTTAGGAAGCAGCATACAAATGCAACAACTGGATTGCTATCTGTCTTGTTATCGTTTTCTGAAATTACGTGTTTGCTACTATCCCTTGTGGAGCCCTGGTGGCACATTGGTTAAGAGCTATGGCTGCAAACCAAAAGGTTTGCAGTTCAAATCCACAAGCCACTCCTTGGAAACCCTATGGCAATGGGTTTGGTTTTTTGGTTTACTGTCCCTTGTGGCAGTACACTGATGAAACAGATTCTGAATAAATCTTATGTACAGGTAGTTATCAAATATAATAACTTTATCAATATTAGCTGATCCTTGGAACCTGCTGTGAAATTCACTCATACTTGTGGAAATTTAAACACATTTTCATGTACTGATAGGCAACTTATTTTAGCAAAAGTTATGTTCTTCATAAGTTATACTTCATAAATACTGTAACCCAAATTATAAATATGCACTTCCCCCTTTCACTTTTTGGTGAAGTCATACTCCTACTTCAAATCATAGCTTAAATATAACTTTTTATGTAAAGCCATTCCTGAACCCTAGGCTGAATTAGCTATATACTTTTTTGTAGGCTTAATCATATTATACTGCATAGTTATCCAGAAGAATCCTATTACTTGCTTGTAAAGAGACAGATTTTTAATTCTAATAATTTAGCTGATGTATACTATATTAATTTCCTAGAGCTGCCATAACAAATTCTAACTTAAAACAACAGAAATTTATTCTTTCACAGTTTTGGAGTTCAGAAGCTCTAAATCAAAGTGTTATCAGGGCCACGCTTCCTCCAAAGTCTCTTGGGGAGAATCCTTCCTTGCCTCTTCGAGCTTCTGGTGGCACCAGGCATTCCTTGGCTAGTGGCAGCATCATTCCATTCTTTGCTTCAATCTTCACGTGGCTTTTTCCCCTATGTCTCTCTGTCTGTCTTCTCCTTTTCTGTCTCTTATGAGGACACTCATCATTGGATTTAAGGCCCACCCTAATCCAGGATGCTACCACCCATCTGTCATTTTGTCATTCTCTGTTGGCTTGCATGTTGCCATGATGCTGGAAGCTATGCCACCAGTATTTCAAATACCAGCAGGGTCACACCTGGTGGACAGGTTTCAGTGAAGCTTCCAGAATAAGACAGACTAGGAAGAAGGGCTTGGTGATCTACTTTAGAAAATCAACAAATGAAAACCCTGTGAATCCGTCCTATCTGCAGTGGATCATGGGGATGGTGTAGGACCGGACAGCATTTCATTCTGTTGTGCATGGGGTCTCCATTGAGTCAGGAGCCAACTGGATGGCAGCTAACAACAACAACAACAAGTCTAGATATCAGCTTGCATAAAAACAACAATGCAAAAAAAGAGCAAGGTGCCCACCACGGATATTTTCAGAAACTCTGCTTAAATATTCAGGCTTCAGAGAGAGAAGTAGTATGAGATCACGTGAAACAAAATACCAGATGTAATAACCAACCTATAAGAATTAAGAAGTATCTGGTGCTCTAAGCCCTTATTTATGTGTCTGTGGATGTTTCATAGATTTGGGTCTTTGATCTCCATCCAACCAAGTGAACTCTAAAAGCAGTACGATCTCCCCAGTTAAAAGCTAAGAGTACCCACAGACAGTTCTCCCCAGGAAAAAAGACACCTTTGATCTTCTCAGGTTCTCAGTTTCAGCACGCAGTTTATTGATCACTGATTATGTGCTAGGCCCTAAAGGCACCAAAAAGAACAAGACAAAGTTCCTGCCCTGAGGGAGCCACCCATCTAGTACAGGAAATAATGTAAAAGTGCAATATAAGGATCCCATTGAAGTTGCTAGAGAAATCTATCCTCTTTGCTACTAAGCTGTCTAGGAGGACAGGGTAGACCTCACAGTGAGGGACTACCTAGGCAGAGGTCTTTGCCAGGTGGTCAGGGAGGGGATTCACCTTCTTGACAGAGGAAGCTGCATGAGGAAAGACTTGGAGATGCCCTACACTTGCATATTACCAAAGCCTAAAATGAAGTGGTAGAGTATGAGATAAGGCTAGAGAAGCGGACAGGAGCTTCAACTCTTTCATTACTAAATTTTTATTTTTTTTAAAAAAAATTTTGATGCTGTGTATTTTCACTAATTATGACATTCTTATTCAAAGACCAATTCAAAATTTTTGATATGAGTTATGGATTTTGAGATATATGATCTGGTAATACAAGCCACCAATAAGGCAAGTGGCCCTGTGGTGCCACTGTGGTATGACAGTATACCAATAAGAACTAAACAGATGGTTTATTGCGAGTGCCTTTCCATTAGGTTATGTGGGGAACCTCTGGTTTTCCAAATACGACACCGACAAACCAAACCAAACCCATCAGGGCTCCCTAACTATCATATAAAACCCCTTCCAAACCTGTTGCCATTGAGTCAATTCCAACTCATAGTGACCCTGTAGGACAGAGTAGAAATGCCCCATAGGGTTTCTAGGAGTGGCTGATGGATTCAAAGTGCTGAGCTTTTGATTAGCAGTCAAGCTCTTAACCACTGTGCCACCAGAGCATGCTTGCAAGCCTTATCTCGCAGAAATAAAGGAAGAAAAGACAAAAGTTTACAAAACTAACACATCCAGGAAGCATCACCTAATAGAATGCTCAACCTACACAACGATGAGACTCCAGCTCCTGTCTGATGAGCTTCCTGCATTTCAGAAGGGACCTACCTTGACACTAAATTCATTAGAACCAGAATAACATACTACCTATAAGGTCCGGAGGCATAAAAAGTGGCTGGTATACAGTTACACCCATAGTAACGAAAGGGTTAATTAGAAGGACCTTGTGGGCCATGCAGAAGAACTTGGATTACCCCCGATGATGGGAGTGATTTAGGTGCATGAGTAATACAAATCAGATTTGCTGCATAGAAACATGGTTCTGGCAGTCTTAATGTAAGGGTGGATGCAGAGGCAGGGAAGGTAGTTCAGTGGCTGTTGTTAGTAGAACATGGTCCTTTTGCATTCCAAACTGGATGCCAAGCTAAATAAGTCTTTCTGAAATGTGTAACCCATCATACCACCTTCCAGTTCAAAAACTAGCAATGATTTCTCTATGCCTATAGGAAAAGCCCAAAATGAAAGTGTTTCTTATTCAGGACTCACCATTGCCTGGCCCACTAATTTAATTTCCCCCTGCTGCTCAACCATAGAGACAATGAAAGGTTTTCTTTTTCCTCTCTTGCTTATAACCACTCCTAAGGTGTGAGTCCCACATTAGAAGAATAAGAGGCACAGATTGAGGGTAAAGTCTGTTCATTGAGTGGACACTTGACTTTGTCATGTGGAAACTTGGACTTTTACATTTTCTTTATTTTCTAGATGGAAATAAATTTTTTAAGTCATATTTTTCCTAATTTGGTCTAAGAAATTTCACAGCTGATTTCTTTTCCATAATTAAAAGCAGCCATGTTGTTGTTCTGTGCTGTCAATTCCAACTTACAGCAACCCTATAGGACAGAGTAGAACTACCCCATGCAGTTTCCTAGGCTGCAAACTTTACAGGAGCAAATCACCAGGTCTTTTCTCCCACGGAGCTGCTGGTGGGTTTGAACCTCAGACCTTTCAGTTGGCAGCCAAGTGCTCAACCACTGTGCCACCAGGACTCCTAAGAATGGCCATTCTGGTTTTTTTAGTTTTGCTCCATGGCAAGGTTTACCAGATACTTCTAATTAAGTTCCAGATTTTGTACAAATCTTCTAAGAATTTTCAAACAAGACCCTAAATCATTTTGGGGGAGGGTGATTGTGTGTCTTTAAAATATATATATATTATATTATTGATATATATAATAAAATACCCTTTTAAAATGTTAATGCATTAATTGAAGTGAAGTTTAGTCTTATAAACCAGAAAGAGGAAATGCTGGTTCATTATTATAATTCTCATATTAAAAACTCACGTACGTATCTGCTACAGATCCTTTACTCTGGTTTAGCACAATTGATAATGTCCAAGGTCACCCTCATCCAAATTTCAGACGTATTTAGTCTTCTGCTTGTAGTACTTCTTTTGAATAATAAGCTACATGTTTTGTGAGTAGCTCAGGTACCTCTGAAGTCTCTGGTGAATACCATCTGGTCCTAGTGATAGATTGCAGTGTTTCAGATTGTTTTTTGCATCTTTCCATCTCTCCATTCCCATAATTTATTTTCCATTTTTACAACCTATAATAGATTACTACCTATGAATGTTTTTACTGCTTTTTTTGTGTGTGTGCTTTAGGTAAAAGTTTACAGAGCAAATTAGTTTCTCATTAAACAGTTAATACACATATTGTTTTGTGACATTAGTTGCCAACCCTGTGACATGTCAGCACTCTCCCCTCCTTGACCTTGGCCCACATTTCTATTCATCCAGCCTTCCTGTTCCCTCTTGCCTTCTCATCCTTGCCCCTGGGCTGGTGTGCACGTTTGGTCTCATATACATGGTAAATATGGAACGCTTCACAAATTTGCATGTCATCCTTGGACAGGGGCCATGCTCATTTTCTGTGTATCCTTGTCAATTTTAGTATATGTGCTACTGAAGCGAGCACTGTGTGCTGCCAAAGCAAGCACTAATTTTTTTTTAAATGAATGACATCTCCCTTTATTTCTGAAAGCAAGCAAGCACACCAGCATGATACTGTTTTATGTGGTGTGTTGGTATCAAAACAATAGAACTTTCCTCATTCATAGAATCTTTGAATTGATCAGTGTACAACTTATTGTATGTATTCTTAGCTAATATCAAGTATATTTCCTTCAAATAGGTAATTTGGGGGGAAAATCTAGTCTGTTATTTCAAAAAACAAACAAGATAGTAGTTTCCACTTCATTAGGAAAGATGATTGGTATCAACCAGTGTATCCTCTGCTTTCTTCAGTTAGCTCTGTTTTGAGAGCAGCAGCAGTATCCAGGGACTGACACGAAAAGAGAAGGAAAAAACAAACAAAAATCTCCTGCCTTGATTGAAAGTAATTTCAAAGCCTTTGTCCCGTAATTGTGGTATATTAAAGACTGGACAGATAATTTTAAAAGTGGATAATGACATCTAGGAAATTAAGACAGGGATTGGGAGTCAGAGTATTTGGGATTGAAGTCTCAGGGGAAGACAAACAGAACATGTATTAAAGGAAAAGAAAGTAGGTATCCACTGAACAACAGAAGAAACCCTGTAAAATCGAATAAGATGGATTCATTTTGGCGAATTAGAACAAAGTGATCTGTCTGAGATAGTTTGCAGATTAACAGTTAAATTTCGTATAGGCAAATGCTCTGAATTTTCAGGTGTTCCTCTCCACTATCTATTCTGAGTTGATTTATCTACGTTGAATTGATTTGGAAGCCAGATTACAAACGAACTACTGAGAATTCAGGCCACTTCTCTGAGATTACTAGAAATGTATGCATGTGTACATTCACAAACAATAGCCAGCATTACCAGTTGATGATCACCTAGGCACTGAAATGGATGGGCAAGAGTTGAAATTGACTGCTATTTGGGATGTCCTATTCTCAAGATCACCATGAGTCCAGAAAGTGCAGCTATGTATCAAATGTTTACATGTCAAATGTTTTTGTGCTATGTCTCACTCAAGAACCTAGTGATGGAGTTCTTGTTCCATCAGCTTCACTATACTGAAGTTTTATCTGTAGTAAGTGGAGTTACATTGTAATCTTCAGAGTGATGATTGGTTGTTCTAAAAGCCTAAGGTTACTTGAATGATCCACCCCTATTCTCTCTGCATATTTGACAGTCTAAAGTCATTTTCTGACCAGCCTACCTTCCAGGGTAACCCTAATTCATATATTATCTCTGCCTAGAACATCTTCCCTGGCCTTCTCTGCATCTCCAACTCCTTCCTATTCGTTACTCAGGACTCAGTTCAGATATTACCTTCACCTTTTCTATGAAATGTTCTTGCTGACTCCTTGCCTCCGCCCAAAAGCTAACCATCCACCCTGAATTTTTTGTTTCCTCTTCTTAGTGCTTCCTTTTCTGTTATCCGTTTCGTACTTCAGCTTCAACATTAGAGTTGTGACAGTGATATACTTTGCTCTTATATTTTATGTTCAAATGCCAGTAAATGTCAGCATTACTCCTGTCCAGTAGGAGCCCTGGTGGTGCAGTGGTTAAGTACTAGGCTGCTAACCAGAAGGTTGGTGGTTCAAGCCCACCAGCCACTCTGGGGGAGAAAGATGCAGTAGTCTGCTTCTGTAAAGATTTATGGCTTGGAAACCCTATGGAGCAGTTCTCCTTTGACCTGTAGGGTCACTATGAGTACAAATTCAACTCGAAGGCAATGGGGTTTTTTGGTATGTCCAGCGAAGCCCCGGGGGAACAGTGATTAAATGCTAGACTGCTAACCAAGCGGTCGGCAGTTTGAACCCACCAGCTGCTCTATGGAAAAAAGATGTGGCAGCCTGTTTCCATAAAGATTTGCAGCCTTGTCATAAGTAACAATGCACAAACAACAGAAGAGAAACTAGATAACTGGGAGCTCCTAAAAATCAAACACTTACGCTCATCAAAAGACTTCACCAAAAGAGTCAAAAGACAGCCTACAGACTGGGAAAAAAATTTTGGCTATGACAAATCCAATCAGCGTCTAATCTCTAAAATCTGCAAGATACTGCAAAACCTCAACAACAAAAAGACAAATAACCCAATTAAAAAACGGACAAAGGATATGAACAGGCACTTCGCCAAGGAAGACATTCAGGCGGCTAACAGATGCATGAAGAAATGCTCACGATCATTAGCCATTGGAGAAATGCAAATCAAAACTACAATGAGATACCATCTCACCCCAGCAAGGCTAGCATTAATCCAAAAAACACAAAATAATAAATCTTGGAGAGGTTGTGGAGAGACTGGAACACTTATACACTGTTGGTAGGAATGTGAAATGGTACAGCCACTTTGGAAATCGATTTGGCACCTGCTTAAAAAGCTAGAAATAGAAGTACCATACGACCTAGCAATCCTGTTCCTTGGAATATGTCCTAGAGAAATAAGAGACATCACATGAACAGATATATGCACATCCATGTTCATTGCAGCACTGTTCACAATAGCAAAAAGATGCAAACAACCTAGGTGCCCATCAACAGACGAATGGATAAACAAATTATGGTATATCCACACAATGGAATACTATGCAACAATAAAGAGGAATGATGAATCGGTGAAACATAACACGGAGGAATCTGGAGGACATAATGCTGAGTGAATTTAGTCAGTCACGGACAAATATTGTATAAGACCACTATTATAAGAACTCAAGAAAAGGTTTAAACACAGAAGAAAACATTCCTGGATGGTTACGAGGGTGAAGAGGAAGGGTGAGGGTTATTCACTAACTAGATAGTAGACAAGAATTATCTTAGGTGAAGGGAAGGGCAGCACACACTAGAGGGTAAGTCAGCACAACTGGACTAAACCAAAGCTAAGAAGTTTCCTCAATACAATCAAACACTTCAAGGGATAGAGTAGCAGGGGCTGAGGTTTGGGAACCATGCTTTCAGGGGACATGTAGGTTAATTGGCATAACAAAGTTTATTAAGAAAATGTTCTGCATCCTACTTTGGTGAGTAGTGTCTGGGATCTTAAAAGCTAGCAAGCGGCCACCTAAGATGCATCAATTGGTCCCAACCCACCTGGAGTAAAGGTGAATGAAGAACACCAAAGACACAAGGAAAGTATTAGCCCAAGAGACAGAAAGGGCCACATAAACCAGAGACTGCATCATCCTGAGACCAGAAAAACTAAATAGTGCTCAGCTACCACTAATGACCGCCCTGACAGAGAACACAACAGAGAATCCCTGATGGAGCAGGAGAAAGGTGGGGAGCAGAACTCAAGTTCTAGTAAAAAGACCGGACTTAATGGTCTGAGACTGGAGGAACCCAAAAAAACATGGCCCCCAGACTCTCTGTCAATGCAGAACTAAAACTATTCCCAATGCAAATTCTTCAGACAAAGATTAGACTGGACTATGGGACATACAATGATACTTGCCAAGAGTGTGCTTCTTAGCTCATGTAGATACATGAGACTAAATGGGTAGCTTCTGTCCGAAGGTAAGATGAGAAGGCAGAGAGGGTCAGGAGCTGCTTGAATGGACATGGGAAATCGGGTAGAAAGGAGGAGTGTGCTGTCACAGCATAGGGAGAGCAATTAGGCTCACCTAACAATGTATGTATAAACTTTTGTATGAGAGACTAAGTTGAATTGTAAACTTTCACTTAAACTATAACAATTAAAAAATTAAAATTAAAAATAATAGAAGATTTACAGCCTTGAGAATCCTGTGGGGAGTTCTGCTCTGTCCTATAGGGTCGTTATGATTGGAGTCAACTTCATGGTAATGAGTCTGGTGTTTTGGTTTGTTACGTCCAGTGCTGAAGCTGAGGCACCCCTGGTTCCATTGTCTTCTTTTCTGCCTAGAGGATACTGTCCTTGCAGAAGCCAAGGCTACTCTTCTTCACCATGCTCTCCACATCATTAGCAAGCTGCATTTTCTGAAGCATCATTCTATGCTTGATCTCATTTTTCTCCCCTCAACTACATTTAGCAGATGACCAAATTAAGAAGCAAAAAACAGGTCAAACAACTGGTTTTTAGCATCGGCATTCTCACCGGAACCCCCAGATCTCTTTACTCTAAGCATATTGTCATTATGCTCCTCCACAGATCCTTCCGCTTACTAGCACCTTTAGCAGTGCTGTCCATTAAAGCAGAGGCATTTAAAATGTAGAGTGGTTTGTTTTGTTTTTGAAAATGATACCATTATTATATTTTAATGAACAGTTGCATGCACAGAATATTCCACGCATCTCAGTGTTTCTAAATACTGAACCACAGGTCCCAATTTTCATTTTTGAAATATCTGCATTTGTTTCCAGTTGTATCCCTTTCTAAAATTTTGCATTGGGTATCTTTTATATGAAACTGTAAATAAAAGTTCCTCTTGCTTGTCTGGCTATATAACAAGCAGCAGTTCCCCTCCCTAGGTTCTCTGCTTATGTAATGTATTGAGAGTTGAAATTTTTTTTCTGTTATAATTTTAGATTGTAACATACTTCTCTTTATTAAGGTGGGCCCATTGACATTCTGGGTACTAGTGACTTTTACTTCTTTAGAATTAAAACCGAGAAATTAGTAGACAAGAATTTATATGTGCAGAGAGAAAAAGACAGAAAGAATAGAAAAAGAATAAGTACATTTTACCTAACCATTTTTTTTAAACTATTTGTATATAGTTTTCTTTATTACCTCTGTCTGGTAAGATAACTGAAGATCTCCATGTGTCTGATGTCATTTCATTGCCTAATTTTGGTGAAGTACCTAGAATTTTTGATCATGTGATTAGCTGATTTGTTTCTTAAACCATTAACCTACACTTTCTATTTATAATCTTGATCTATGCATTAAGTATAATTTTTATAATTTAGTAATTCAAAGCTTTATAATATGCAGTTATTTATATGATTAGGCAAAAATTCCAAAGGCAATTACAAACAATTTTCGCAAATGAATTGTAACGTGTTCCACTCTGTTGCCTAGGAAAAGTAGCACAAATCCTGTTATTTTATTTCTACTTTGAATACCTAGTTACTGGCACAGAAGAGCACAAATTATGTATCTTTTGAATAATTATATATCTTTTGACATGTTTACCATGCCAAAAACAGAATTTTTTTCTCACACATACTCTCTGTTCTAGCCTTTCCTTCAGAAACTCTTCCTGGCTTTCTGAAAGCTCTTCCTGGCTTTCTGATTTATTAGTGACCACTCTTCTCCCAGTCATTTTGGCTCATGGTCTTCCAAATAATAAGTGCCTCCTTTCAGTTATACCTCCACACCCCCACCCCAAGACAGTGACAGCAGTCAGTCCATACATTGCTTTCAGATCTAGAGGCTCTGAGGGCCAGTGCAGCTTGGGAAGATGAGAGATACTGCCAGCTGAGTCCCCAGCTACCCTCCTCCCTTATTGGGGCTCTCACACCAGGTAAAAAGAGGAGGAGAAGGAACAGCAGGCAGAAGGAAGGAAGTGAGAAAGAACTTGGACTCTGTATGGTGGTAGCTTCTTAGGTCCCACTCCGATGTCCTTTCCAGGTCGGTACAAGGGAGAAGCTCAGTTCCACAGCTGGTCTGGACATCTTAGAACAGCCAGTCCCCAGAGCATCTGAAACTGAAACATTCGCCTTCTCTTCTTTGGTGAGCAAGTTCCCATAACTGAAGCTAGGAGAAAACTTCTCTCTTTCCATGTTGTCCCCAGCACTCCCAGCAAGGAGCCTCATGCTTATTTACCCAGATCCAGTGGTGCTGCTTTCAGGAGAAAAAAGGGTAGGATGAAGTGGAAAAAGCACATAAGCGCTTGTATTGTGGCTTCTTTTCATCTTTGTTTTAATTAGTTATGCCTCCTTTTCACATCCTTTCTAAAGCCTAATGATTATATGTCCTTGAATTTTTAACGCCCATTGTTTCTTTCCTTTCCCGTTGCCCTCTAATCACAGTCTTTAATACCTTTTTCCAAAATTAATGTAGTCACTTCCTTATTATCTACCCACCTCTGGCCCCTTGAGGTGGTGGTGTCACTTTCTTTGATATAAAACATACACAAAAAAAATTTTCCTTCATTACTTGAGAGGGTAGTATCTTTCTCTGTGTTTTTTGGTCAATCTAGTTTCTTCTTTTAAGAACTGCCTATTTATATGCTTTGCCCATTTTTTTTTTTTTTTAATGTTGGATTGTTTGCCTTTTTCTTATTGATTTAAGGGAGTTTTTTAAAATGTCTTCTGGGTATGAATACTATTGTAACTGCATTTTTTTTTTTTTTTAAGCTAAAGAACTTTTGAATGGTTGTGGTATTGGAAGAAAAGAATGGTGACAATATTTCAAGTCCATAAAAAATAAAAAGGAACCCTTTAATCTAGTAGTTGTCATCTCCTTCCCCCGTGATATGTCTTTATCAGAATTACCAGCTAGGAAGAAATGCCTACTTTGTGCTAAACTTAATGATTTTTAAACTGTAATCCTAGATTCCTTAGGTCCCAAAGAGCCCCACTGGGGATGAGGAGCAGCCATAACAGATGACTCCCTTGGCCTCCTCGCTTTCCCCTCTTTAACCAAGGATGCTATGCTTTTATTAGTTTTATATATTGAGATTTTGTGTTAGATAATTTGGAAAAAATTTCCATCACTTAAAAATAGTTTGAGAAATATTACTTTCTAATATACCAAAGTACTTGGCACTCAGTGAAATATTATTCACATTTTTGTTTTATGTGTATATGTTTTGTTTCATAAATTGGACTGGAGGTTCCTTGAAGTTAGTCTGTCTTTCTGTGCTTCGTTGTGCTTAGCTCTGTACAGAACAAATGAGCTGTGTTCTGTTGACTGATTCATTTATTAAATTCCTTTTGCAAATGGTCTGGTAAAATTCACACTGAGGTTAGTGGCACAATATACTTCTTCTTTCAGTAATTTCTTGCATTTTTAAAAACTGCTTACTGCAGAGGGCACTATGTAATGCAAAGGAATGGATCAATAATGATGTGATTTTGTGCGTCAAAAACCAGGATGCATTTTTGAGGAATGGAGGCCTTTCCGATACCCCTTAAATCAGGGCACTTAAGTTAGCAATTAACTTGTAAGCTTGGCCTAGCTGCAGGAAGTATAGCTGACTTCTCAATCTCATGCATACCTTTTGGGCTTACGTAACTTTTGTACATTGATGCACAGATCTATGAACAGTTCACTGGAACATTCTGCTGAACTACATGCACAGCAAAGAGCCATTACTTGTGTTTTTCTTATCTCATTATTTAAGGAACATAAGGCTAATGAGACTTTCATTGTTGTGATCATTTCCTTTGGATTACAGCTGTATTTGTGATGCAAGAGATTAGTTTACTGCAGTTAGAGAGAAGATAAATCAGGCCACTGAGTAGAATACTGAACTGATCTTTGAATCCTTGTGGTCTGGTTCAAACCCCTGCTGAGAATTTGCATTTCTAACAAGTTCCCTGCTGAGAATTTGCATTTGCCCCCCAGATATACTGAATCAGAATCTACATTTTAACAAGATCCCCAGGTGATTTCTTATGTATAATTTTCTGGAAACTTGTTAGAAATGCAAATTCTCAGCAGGGATGAGAACCGGATAGAAGCGGTTCAAAGCCCTGGAGTAAGAGGCCTTGTACCCTAGGACCCTGCTGTTCTTTAAGCATTTTCCTTAAAAGGGCTAGTAAGTAGAGCACAAATCCATGGCAATATTGCTCCTGTGTCCACTACAGAGGTACAGCTGTGGTTTTCTTGAGACACTGAGGGGAAAAAAAAAAAGCTCTTTAATGACCAAAAGGTGCATTATACCTTATGCCTATAGTGTCCCTAGGAGAAAAACAACTGTGCCTGATTCTTGGAGACTGTCAGAGTTGAATCAGAAAACCAAGAATCCAGGAGCCTGCAATGTTCTCCGCTGGTGAAAACCTTGGCCCTCAGGCAAAATACTGATAACCTCCCTGCTTGTTTCCTATCTGAAAAGTAGGCATGAAATGCACTCCTCAGATAAAAGAGTGTTTAGGCCTGTGTATTCAGGTGCAGTGGCACTGAGTCACAGAGGCACTATGCATCTTCTAAAGATGGAGAGAGATCTATATGTGGCTTTATCACATTGTTAAAGGAGAATTTATACCTTAATTTATATAAATACTAGGAAATGGGCAATATGACTTTGCTTTATTTTCTCAGAAGTGTTCTTTTTTTAATTCATCACTTCCGTCTTCTCGTTGTCTTGTGTACTGATGATTCCTCCCCAGTTGGTCCCCATAGCAACACTGGATCATGCTAATGAACTGCAGCATCTTAAGCTCTCCCACAGAGCATCTCTGTGAACAGAGCCATGAAACACGCTTGCATTTCTCTTCTTTTCATTCCTTGAAAGATAGTGATATTATGGAATCTTTTCCATGATCAATACTTCGTAAATGGTCTGACTAGATTGGAGTCTCTGATTTTTTTTTTTTTTTTTTAAGAACCATTTTAGAAGGTGTTAAGCCACAACTGGACCACCACCACCTCCTCCACACCCACACCCTGCGTTGCTGTACAGCAGTGGTTCTCAAAATACGGTTCCCCAGCAGCACTGGCGTCACCTGGTGTTAGAAATGCAAATTCCCATGCCCCATCCCAGACCCGCTGGATCAGCAGCTCTGGGGGTGGAACCCAGTAATCTGTGTTTTAACGAGTTCCCCAGGTGTTTTGGATGCACATTAAAGTTTTAGAACCACTTGGTGTGCAGGATAGACCGTGCTTTAGTGGGGAATAACATCACATCCAGCTTTTGTGTGTGTGTGTTTCCTTGAGTTCTACTAATATGATTAAGGAGGATTTTACTGTTTTTGTTTGTTTGTTTAATGCCACCTAAATTTGTTAACACTGTGAAATATTAGCTGGATACCAATTTGTATTGAGATAAAATATGGCAGTGAAGAGTGTATGATTTTAGGTACTGAAAATAAGTTTCCTAATCCTTATTTATCTGTTACTAACAAGCATAAGAAGCAGCCAAGTAATTGTCAATAAGTCTATCATAATAGGTAATGACTCAGACTGTAAAAGCATGTTGTTTTTTGTTTTGTTTTTTCTGCTGTTGTTTCTTAGGTGTTTTGATGTGTAGATGCTGACAAGTATCCACTTTTGGAAAGGAGAATTTTAAAAAGTGCCTTTTCTGTAGTTAGTAACTCATCCTTTATATTCTCCGAAGCATCAGAAGCATTACAGTAAAATCAAGAATCTTTTGTAAGCCATGACTTAGAGAACAAAAAATGGGAAGCAGATGCAATGGAGAATTACCAAAAAAAAGGACAAGTTAACCTTGTCATGTAATTTTAATTTTTCAGAAGCAGGCAGGCCCCAGAACCTGTAGAGCCAGGCAGAAATTCGAGCTGGAAAAAAATAGTCTGAAACTTAAAATTGCTGATTGTCAAAAAAACTGAATATCTACCTGCCAGGGTGTTGAAACAGAGCCTAAGGAAGTTGCCATTCTTGATCATCGGGCCCGACCTGTAAAACAGAGCCAAAGAGAGTTCAAAAACTAAGATAAGTAGGGTTCATCTGGTCAGGAATCCAGAAGTCAGTCCATTCAAGAGAACAGTAGCAGCAGAGAGAGTCTGATCACCCAGGTGGGCCTGATCTAATAAGCATCTGTGTTTTGGTCCTCCTCCTTTACCACCACTGCCCTAATTCAGACCCGCACTGTACTCAACTGGACTGTTTTGATTGCTTCCTTATTGGATGGAGTCAGATAACTGAATACTAATAATATTCTTAGTTACCTGAATGTGCTGCCTCTGCCTTTGTGCCTATTGCTCCCTGAAGTGCCTGTAGTGGCCCTGTTCTCCCCAACTCCATTTGTCCCTCTCGTCTACGCTTATTTGCGTGTAGGTCTTGGTTCAGACAGTTAATTTCATGCTACATTCTTAGACTTCGATTGGCAGATCTAGGTGCTCTTCTTCCCTTGGGCTTTTCCTATACCTCGGCACATACATACCTTTATTTATAACAGATGCCATATGTTATAATTGCGTGAGACTGAACTTCTACTTTGAGATCAGGATCCGTGAAGGTCTCTGTAGTCCTTTGTACTAGCTTGATGCCTAGCACACTAGGTTTCCAAAAAAATATTTTTGGAATGAATGGATAAGAGATTTTTACATATTATAGACATGTTTTGGTGGTGGTAGTGAGTTGCTGTTGAGTCAGCTCCGACTCTTGGTGAACTTACCTGAAACAGAACAAAACATGGCCCAGTCCTGAGCCATCTTCGTGACCGTTGCTACATTTGAGTCTATTGTTGCAGCTATTGTATCAGTCCATCTCATTGAGGGTTTCTCCCCCGTTTTCACTAACCCACTACTTTACCAAACATGATGTCTTTTTCTAGCTATTGGTCTTTCCTGATGACACGTCCAGAGTAAACAAGCAGAGGTTTTGACAGCCTCACTTCTAAGGAGCATTCTGTTGTATTGCTTCTTCTAAGACTGATTTGTTCCTTCTTCTGGCAGTAAAGGGTAATTCAGTATTCTTTGCCAGTACCACAATTTGAATGCATCAATTCTTTCTCTTCATTTTTCCTTGTCCAGCTTTCACATGCATATGAGGCAAT
This sequence comes from Trichechus manatus latirostris, assembly GCF_000243295.1. Taxonomy (NCBI): domain Eukaryota; kingdom Metazoa; phylum Chordata; class Mammalia; order Sirenia; family Trichechidae; genus Trichechus; species Trichechus manatus. Next base: position 3,266,601 of record NW_004444032.1, on the reverse strand, counting down.
TGAAAAGACCTTCGTTTGAGTCGGGCATACCTTACTCATCAGAGTGACACCTTAGCTTTTTAAAATTTTAAAGCAGTCTTTTATAGCAGATTTGCCCAGTGCATTATGTTGTTTGGTTTCTTGACCTCTTCTTCCTTGGACATTGATTGTTGACAACTTCAATTATAGGCATAGCAAACATAAATCATGAATTTTCTGAAATAATTCTGATTTGAAATATTTTGTCCTTTTCTCCCAGTTGTCCTCTGCTTTGAAGTTCAACTATTGTAACACCCCAAGTTTTATCTCCCAGATGTTTTTTGAATACACAGAAATAACAGAAATCCTTTATTTTATTGAGAAAATAAAGTTACCTGGAAAGGATGAAGAGTATATCTCTACCCTTGGGAAAGGGTGTGTTATAGCCAGCCATTTAAGAAAATCTCCAGGGAAGTCCATTAGCAAAGTTTGAAGCAAGAGGAATGGAGTAGGATGTTCCTGTGCTTATTTGAGAGGTTTTAATACTGTAATTCTTGGACTGAATTGTTCAGACCCCATCAAACACCTATTATTTTCTTTCCCCTCTTTGCAGAGCATTAGGGAAATGTGGTTAGAGTTGGGAAATACAAAACAGTTCTATGTTCTTTACATAGGGTAATGGATTATAATGTTCTTTATCTGGCAATACCTCAGAAAACAGTATAATGTTTTCTGTAAGTAACTTACCAGCTGTCTGAAGATTATGTATTTGTTTTCCTTTGTCTTTTTATTTTGAGTATTTTTCAAAGGGGATTATATGCTTCGCTGACTGCAAACATCATCTCTTGATGACAGTCAACGTAATCAACACACATGTTTTTACTTACTGGCTCCACACCTAATATTCCTAAATTGTTCTGTTTTGGAGGGTTTGTTTCCATAATTATTCTTGCTCCTCCTTGTTTGGTGGTCATTCATTTACTGATCAAACAAGTGTTTACCCAGCATCTACTTTACACTGGGAACTCTGTTAGGTGCTAGAACCAGAAGAAGAAACAAAACGGACAAGATCCCTGCCTTCATCAACTAAAACACTAGTAGGAGAAATAGTCTCTAGCAGCATCTCATCTTCTCTCCACGTTCTGATTTGTGAGTTCAGATGTGTGGTAGAGAGAACTGGGCATAACATGAATGTCTGTAGCAGAACCCAGGCCATGAATTTAGAGCCTACAAGGGGTCAGCCAGGTAACAGAAATGAGGGAAGTGGGGTGAAAAATAGGATTAATAACAACAGGTATTTGATTTCATCTAATAAGGATCACTTTGAATTAATATTACTTTCAACTTAATGTTGTTAACAGGGAGTGGTGAGGATTGTGGTAAATAGGAGCATACCTACCCGAAGGAAGCAGCCTCCTCTCACCCTAAATCTGGATTGTTGACATGTGGAAATGTGCTCCCAGTCTGAATTCCCAGTATTTTAAATTATAAAAAAAGTCAAAATCTGGAATTTTTTATGATGGTAACTAATTGAAATTGAAACACTGTGCAGATCAAATAAAATATATCAGCAGGGTAGATTTGGCATGAGGACTGCCAGGTTGTAGGCTTTAAGAGAGAGCCTGAGCTACCAATTTGCCTTTGTGATTTTTTTTTTTAATTTTTTTAAAAAACATATCTTTATGCATAAATATCTTCATTTCTTCCATGTTTAGCAAATTGGTTTTGGTTTTAATCTTTGAAAAGCTAAGTTCTTAACATTTTGCTTCAAATAGTACTCTCCCTGGTGCCCATGTCATTTTGCAGTTGTTTTTGTACTTTTAGAGCTTTTCTTGTTCTTCCTTGCCTGATATTAACCATCTGTATTAATGAGATAATAAACCAGGCTTGTTGCTAATGAATTGATTCATTCAACTGCTGAATTTAATTAGAAAGACATTTAACGTGCCAGCAGATGTTCTGATTTTTGTTTCATTATTCCCAAATATAATAAAATACAATGAATTTTTGTATTTTTGCATAAATTAAACTAAATCAAGATTTGCTACTCTATCATATAAAAGGCCAACTGATGGAGTTTTGTTACCAAAGTATTGCAAATATTAGAAGGAAAATGAGCTTCTTTAAAACACTCACCTAAGTCTAATAGGCACAAGAGTAAAATCATGGAATGGAGAGTGTCAGGAGTGATGAGTGACGTGCCCCTAAGATCTGTAGAAAGGAAGCTTAGCTACAGATGCGTCCCAAAGATTATTTTCTAGTACTTTGATAGGAGATGCATTTTCTAAACTAATTAACTACTAAAAAGATTACTTAAGAACTGTAATTCCAGAGACACTATCCAGTGACTTTTTTTTTAATTGTCATTTGCGTTTCATGATTTTACTTACAGTATCCAAGAGGAGTTTTATTTTTAAAAACTAAAAAAGAAGAAAAAAGGTAAGGTTTTCACAGAGATCTTAATGTCAAGGCTTTATTAGAGAAATTGAGAGGGAAAGTTCTAAATGCACATGCTCAAAAAGTAACAATGAAAACAAAGTAAGCGTTTTGTGCAGTGTTCCAGACATCAAATCAAAGATCATATGAATTAAGCAATCACCGAATTAAAGATACATTAGGAGAAGAAAACTACCTTAAAAAAATTTACTAAATGGGTAAATTCCTCTATCCTAGGCAAACTTCTGAGATATGGACGTGGAAGTTTCTAGAGCAGCCAACGTTAAAAAGGATGAACAAGCAAAACTAATTTCTTTCCTGCCTCCAGCTTAGCCTTTTTGTTTGTTTACTTGCTTTGTTTGGTAATTTCTTTTGTTTAAAAAAAGTCACATATTTTGTAAAAGTAGGGATCATACCATAAATATAGTTTTGTACAATTTTTTCTTTTAACATTATGTCCTGAGTATTTCCCCATGCCACTGAATCTGTCAAAACACATTTTTAATGACTGCTTAATTTCCATAACTCATTTACTCTCATTCTCTTATTGTTGGATAGTAGGTCATTTCTATTTTTTCTCTCATTAAATTAACACCAATGGATATTCTTGAATACATCTCTCAGTCTTGCTTTTTATAGGGCAATTATTTCTGGGAAGCAGTCAGTCTTAGTTACGAGTTAAACGTTAATTTTCAAATTATGTTTCAGTGTGTAAGGAATGTATCCATTTCCTAAAACTAGAGAAAGAAGGGAGTGAGTCAGGAGAGCACAGGCAAAGAGCAAAGAAGATGGAAACAGAGTTGTACCCACTTTAACATCTTCGTCATCTTTTTCTGACTTTTGCGATGAAGAGTGGTTGTGTTTTTCACCTAAGGTTCTTTTCTTACAAATTTGCGATATATTTCTTTTAGTCTGAAGGGTTCTTTCATGACTTGGTAGAATTGTTAATGTCATTCAGATCCTATCACAGAAATGTATGTGAGGAGAGATTAGAGTTTGTGATGTTAGGCAGCTGTAATTAATCCTTAATTATGGTTTCTGGTAGAACTTGCCTCAGTTATTCTCCTGCTTTTGGGTGGCTCAGGCAGGTTGGGAAGATTCCAGCCACCACAAAAGCATCAGCATTGATACCTTCATAAATCTTAAAGGTATTTTTCTGGGCACTGCATTAGAGTCTTTGAATTTCTACTGTGTTTTCTCTGCAGTGCAGGTTATCTGGTGTCAGTCATCAGCTTCAACCAAGGGCTTAGGTGATGGAAATGAAGTTTCAGCTTTGACATTTTCCTTCAAAATTGGCAATAATGTACCTGGGACCAGCTGTGCCTCCTTTCACCATTTTGTCAAGTCCTTTTACCTAACAGCTAAGGACTTAGTTTTCTGCCTATAACATGAGAGAATGCAAACTAAATTTGCTAAATCCCATACAGAGCTAATGGCTGGCATTTGATATGCCTAGCTGTATCTGATTCCTGGTTACTTTTTTGTTTTTCAGTTTAAGAAAAGTGATTACTTCATCTGAACCCTTATTGATAACCATTTTTTGCTTTTGGGGGGAGAAAAGAATGGTAACTCTCTATACTGAAGATGAATATATATATATATATAAAATATATATATATATATCATTTTTTGGTGTTAACTTCTCCCCTAATTTATTTTCATGCTTCTTGTCTGATTATTACCACATGTAACATTTCCCCTAAATCCTTATATTCTTTAACCTCCATGGTCCCTTTAGAATTGCATCTGTTTTTATGAGTTTCTTCATAATCTCTCTGCTAAAAGACACTCTAGTGCTCATTTGTTTAATCCTCTTGAGTATCAAAGCCTCTCGTCAAAGCTCTTATGTCATTCTGCTTGCTTTCACTTGAATATTCCATAATAGAAAACTTTTTTAAAGCAGGGTGACCTGAACTACCCTTTGTTCCAAATAAAGTCAGTTATTTGGTTTTTAAATAACATCCTTTGACTTATACCAAGGCAATAAACATCTTAGAATTCTATTTAGTTTTTTAAGCACTATTCTAAAGGTTTAAAGCATTATCCTCTACTAAACATTTATTCTTCTGTTCAGTGTCTTGTAGCAGATGAGTACCAAGGGTGTACTTACATTCTGTAGAATGTGGTGTTCCTTAACTCATAACTTTACGTTTCTCTACAATGAGTTCTTTCCACTGCTGTCAGCCTGCCTGCATTTAACAGCCCCCCTTCTTCCTGCAATCTGCCCTTCTAGTTTTGCTGCCTCAATAGATTCCTTCCTCTCCCTTCATGTTCTGTATTCCAAATTACTGAGACATTTTTAAATGCAGTAAAGAAAAAAAAAAAGGATTATCATTGAGCCATGTTTATAGACTGCTTGCCCAGATTTATGGATCTTAAAATGACCAAGCTGCAGGCCAAGAATTTTCAGCTTTATATGAAAGCTGAGAATGACAGCCACGCGGGGAGCATTCTAGGGAGAGTACAGCGTTTACAGAGAGAACTTTGGGCTTTAAGCTCTCATGGCAAACAATATTCTTAGTGCCAGTTTGTACTTAGAGATTATTTCCCTAACTAACTTTTTTTATTTATGAAAAAATTGTGTACATGATGTATTTTCAGTATTGATACATTAAACACTAATGAGCTAATTATATCAATAAAGGTAGTTTAATGATAGAAAAATTTTGTTTCATGGGATTGTCTCTCAGAATGTTTTGTAAACAATATAGAAGGTTAAATATTACTAAGAAAAATATTTTTTTATGTTTTATACTAATCATATCTTCACAGTATAAATATCTTATTGGTGTAAAAACATGCTCATATACAGATTTAGAAACTCTTCAAAGTTTAGCATTTATGAGATTATTATGTTTTAAATCTGATTCTATTAAAAAATAAATACTTCTATTGGTAAAAATTGATGAATAACACTGCCTAACATTATAGGGACTTAGCCATTCACAGGGTCCATAAAAAAATAATAAATCAGAAAGGAGCAACAATAAATTACCATTTACTGTATTTCAATAGCACCATTCCTGTGACCAAGAAGGGGAGACAGAAACCAGTCTTTCCATCATCATCTAAATATTAAGATATTTGCTTGGGTGGAATAAGTATAATGACTCAAAGCTTGGACTCAGGAGTCAGACTGCTTAGATTCCAATCCCCTCAGCTTATTACTGGCTATGAACCTTGGACATATTTCTGTCACTACTCAATATCTGAAGCAAAAAGCTGGATTTATTGTTGCTAGACAGTCGAGTCCCGTACTTGTAAAGCATAGTCTTTCTGAACAAAGCAGGCTGCTTATCTTATTTCCATTTTGGGGAATAGTGGTGGTCAGGAACTGGCAGACTCGCAGAAACAGGAGCGTGTGGGGATTGATAGACCTTTAGCTATGGCAGTATAGTCACTGAATGATGTTATTACCAGTTGACTGACTTTCAGAAGTGTGTTGTCACTGACGCATTGGGGTGAGGTTGTAACCGTTTATGATTCTTAGTAACAAAACTGCCTTCCTCATGAGAAGAGATTGTATGTATACTTCCCACCATAATGCCTAATAGAAAGAACCTGTCAATTGATGGCTAGTCATCATCTTCTTCAGTCTATCCTTGAAGAGAGTAAAACCCCTAGACTATAGAAGCCCAGCTTTTAGAGCTTTAGATCACCATATTGGGAAAGCGTGGCACCTCAAATTTGTCTCATTCCCCGGTGTTGTTATGTGTGTTTAATATGTTGTTAGTTGCCGTCAAGTCAGTTCCAACTCATGACAACCCCATGTGTGCAGACTAGAACTGCTCCGTAGGGTTTTCAAGGCTGTCACCTTTCAGAAGTAGATAGTCAGGCCTGTCTTCCGAGGCACCTGTGGGTGGGTTCCAGCTGCCAGACTTTTGGCTAGTAGTCAAACACTTAACTATTTGCACCACCTAGGGACTCCATGTTATGCAATGTTTATCTTACTGCCATTTAGATATCATTTGCTTTCTAGACTAGTGGGCTTTTTGTGGGTTTGTTTTTGTTCTTTACACTTTTGTGACCATCACAGACCTCTTTGAGAATCTAGTGAAAGCTATGAACTCTTGCCTCTGAGAAATATATATGTCCATGTGCTCATTTTTCTATACAACTCACTGGGTTCAGAAACTCCAGAGAGTCCATAAAGCTTCAGGCCCTGCTCTTCAGAACTACCTCTGTTCAAGAAGATGGTTCTCTTGTCAGAAACTTCACCACTGAAAACATAATAGGTTTCAGTTGCAGGACATTGGGTAATAACCAATAAAAATAGCTCTGTATGACAGAAAATATAAAATGTATCTTGGAGTTTGGGGGTAAAGGAGGGAAGAACGAAAGTTTAAATGGGTTGGAGAGAGAGGGAGTCTACTGCAGGACAGGCAGGTGCCTTTGTAGGCAACAGTGTAGGTAGGCCAGGACAATGGATTTTGAACATGAGTGTACATGAGCACTACCTGGGGATCCTATCCTGAGTCCTACCCCCAGAATTTGATTAATTAGGTCTGGCACCGGGTAATTCAGAAAAATGGAATTACTTTATAAAGTCCAGACTTTGTTACGACACAGCAAGTGTTACCTGACCAATCTCATTTTTTGCATCTATCCCCCTTGCACCTTATGAATCCTATGAAACAACTTAAGAGGTCTTCAAAACGGTCTTATGGTGCCAGATCTCTGCACCAGTGGTGGCTCTGAAACTGCATCAAACTCACCTGGAGGGCTTGTTAAAACACAGCTTTCTGGATCTCACCTCCAGAGTTTCTGAGTCAGTAGGTCCTTGGCTGGGGCCCCATAATTTGCATTTCTGACAAGTTCTTAGTTGATGCTGATGCTGCTGGTCTGGGGACCACTCTTAGAGAACCACTGCTCTAGCATTGATACACCATTGGTCCTACAGGGCCACTTACCAGTGGGCACAAAACACTGGATTGTTTATATGAGCTACTTAAATTCAGTAATATAACTAGTATTAAGTAATTTTTTTATAATAACTCTAGGTCGGTTGAAAGGGAGAATTGCTCTTGTTTAATGTCTAATAGTCAATAAAGGTATTGCAGAAATATTTTCAAAGGCAGAAAGTTTTAATCAAATTATTCAGTAAGATTTAGGGTGAGAAGAAACAATCCTGACCTTAGGAGAATGCAGATTGCTTCCACTCAGCCTTAGTTCATTTGTGGCCAAAAGAAGCTTTTGAGAAGAGGCTGAATCCCTCCTACCCAGAAATAGGTCACATCTGGAATAGGGCCCTATTCAGGCTGCGTTTCCCTAGAAAGGAAATAAGGAGCTCCTGAGACTGGAGAGATTGTTGACCATCCTTTCTGACTCTTTTCATGTCAGGTTGAGAGAAAGAAATCCAGTTCATATTCCAGTCACCTAAGAAGGCTATTAGGATATCTGGTTCCCGTGGATTATTTCTTTACCCCCACTGACCTCGCCTCCTAGCTGCTGATACCCAGCCTTTTTTTAAGCCACTCCTTAACTAAAGATAACTGACCCACATTAAAATTATCATACTCTTTGACCTAGAAATTCTCCTTCTAGTAATTAATCCTAAGAAAATCATCATAATAAAGGGCAAAGATTTAGCTACAACTTTAGGTATTCATTGCAGCATTGTTTATAATAGCAAGAAATGTGAACAACTTAAATATCTAACATAGAGAATCAATTAAATAAATTGTGTTATGTTTCAGTGATAGAATACCATGGTTATTGTAAGTAATGTAGAAGGATATTTAATGATGTGGAAAGTTACTTGTGGCATAGTAAGTGGGAGAAATGCATGTATCCAGAAAGTTTTTCTCTCTTTTTTTTTAATAAAGATGTATGTTGGGATGTATGAAGAAAAATCATAATGTTAATAGTGGTTATTTCTGAAGTAGGATTATGCATGCTTTTTGCTTGATTTTTGCTTAAAAGTTCCACAGTACACATGTATTCATTTTTGTAATCAGAATTTTTATTTAAAAAAAAAAAAAAGTATAAGGCTTAGTTAAGAAAGTTTAGTGAGAGTTTTAATCAAAGTATTCCATCAGTCAACCAAAAAGTACAGAAGACCTCTGAGAACTGCTCCTTTCATTTTTTACTAAAAGGAGAACGTGAAAGTCCCGGGACAGTACCAGATGCCTCTATGTAGAAAAGAAGGATCAGTATTGGGAGAGGGAAGGAAACTACTGGAGGCAGATATTTTGCTTGCTCTGCTCTCTTACCCTTTAGACGATACGAACAAATAGGAGCTCTAAGTAGAAGTGTGGTTATCTTACTACAGGGATGCAAGCTACTCTGCCTCATATGATTAACATTTTTACTATTTTTTTTTTAATTTTTAAGATGACTATATAATTACTCTCTGGTTAGTGGGTCATTAACAGTGATCCATGGTTATCAATAGATATTAAATCACAAACCGAAACATGAAGAGTTGTTTTAAAGTGGGGTAAGAATTGCTACAGCTTCTGAAAGTTCAGGTAAGATACTTGAAGACCTTACCAGCATATCGTAACAAACAGCATTTTGAAAATAATTGTAAAATTTAGGTATGTGGAACATTGAAAACTCTGTGGAAAGCTCTAAATTTATTGTATTTCTAAAAATAAGCGCTTCCCGAAAAAACTGGAAGTGCCAATAATGTTGTATTTTCTTCATTCCCCAAAATGTCTCTTGACTACTTACAAGTCTGGGTGTTCTCTTATGGAGTTATTGGTGTAACATACACATTAAATCTTAAAGAAATCATGCTTAAGTATTTCTAAATCATCTCTTAGTGCACCAAAAAAAATACTTATCTTTTAATAAGTATAGGAATTGTCTCTTTTGTATTCTTAGGCTTTCTGATCTTTATTATTTTTTGAATAAGAGTTTGTTCAGCCAAATGGCTTTCAGCTGGAGGTTGAGAGTTAGTGCAAAGCACCTATCTGCTCTGTAAAAGATTCTTTTGACCACTACTGTAGCCTCTTAATACACTCTTAAGTATATTGGATATGTTGAATAAAATTATTGTTCAGTTAGCTTATTTTATAAAACCCAACTAATTTATTTTATGTTTTTGTGTTCATTTAGTGGCTATCATATGTGATCAGTATTGTTGAGTGGAGTGCTGGGATTTGGGAAACCTAGTGTCTTTTGATGCTGGTCTCATCTTTATCAGTTTCATCAATCAAACATTATGTTTTAACTTCAGAATCATATTGAAAATAATTACATTCTATTCAAAAAATCTTATTTCTTAAATGCTTCAAACTTTATAGAATTGGAGCTGAAGGTGAAAAGAGGTTTGGGGAATAAAGAGGGAAGAGAGGAAGGGAAATACTACAGTCCTTTGATACATTTTAGTAATTGTTAACATTTGATTATTTTTTGTTGACTTCCCCCTCTCCCTTTGCCTGCTTCTAAAATTCCTCTTCATTTTTTTCCCTTCCGTGTTTTCCATTTTTTCTTGTTAATATGCCTCTCATTGCTAGAGAATATCTGCTGACTGGAAGAGGACTAGTTGGCACCATTTCTGGGAGGTATGGAGGAAAACAGGGTTTTCTGTACTATTTCCTCATTCCACAGAGGGGCTCTGGGCCCACCCCACTTTCAAAATAATAGTAGTGGCAGCTTGCTGCAGCTGGGACCTTCCCCAAGATTTCCCTGGATGCTCCCACAGATGATTGAAATTCTCAAGCAGCAGAAACTCAACCTCTCTTTTCATAGTGGAAGCTAAGCATTTTTGTTAACTCTGGCCCAGTGTAAGACCCCTTCTAATAAGTCTGAATGATATTGAGTGTCTCTGGAAAGTCAAAGATACCTCATGACAACTTGCCATGAAGGTAGGTTTAACTTTTATATAAATCAAATCCATCAAGGAAGATACTTCTCACTGACGCATAGCCCTTCACTTAGAAACCAGTGAAAGTGGCCGTATGTGAAAGCATGGAAACAGAAAGAAAGAAAAGATAACCTTCCAGGAAGAAAGTCCATTTAGATTTAAGGAGAAAATATATTCCACATGCACGTACACACAGACACACACACACACAGAGACACACAGACACACACACACACACAGACACACACACACACACTCAAACACAAAGCTTATTGGCTGAGTATTTTGGAATTTGATTTCAAAGTCAAAAGCCATAGTGCTTAGCTAACTTTTTTTTTTTTAATTAATTAATTTGAATCAGATTTTCCGTCAAGTAAAGAACAATTTTCCTCAGGAGCTTGATATACCTAATACTGTTGTCCATAAGTTTCTTAAGTTTTTGCAATGTGTTGCTTTTTATTTTTTCCCTGTCCTTCTCATACAAGACTTCTTTGCACATGGGATCATTTGGCAAACAGTGGAAACTTGGAATTATTTTTTGGAAATCATTTTTACAAGTACAAAGATTGTTTTGTAGATTGTTTCTGGGTTTGTTTGTTTGTTTGTTTGTTTTTGCATGTCCAGAATTAAAGTCTAAAGTAGAAAGATATTCTGGAATCATGATAACTGCCTTCAGATCAAAGTAAAACATACCAAAATTGTAGATAGGTTCTGTGTTTGGTCAATACATGTAATTCTTCCTTGGGTTTGCTTTACTATCAGTTTTTTGTGAAGATAATGTTGTTGTTTTGTTAAGTGCCATCAAGTCTATAACGACTCATAGCAACCCTCTATACAACAGAATGAAACACTCACCATCCTCAGAGTTGTTTGAGCCCAACATTGCAGCCACTGTGTCAGTCCATCTTGTTGAGGGTCTTTCTCTCTTTCATTGACTTTATACTTTACCAAGCATGATTTACTCCTCCAGGGACTGGTCCCTCCTCATAACATGTCCAGAGTATGTGAGGTGAAGTCTTAACCATCCTCACTTCTAAGGAGGATTCTGGCTGTACTTCTTCAAAGACAGATTTGTTCTTTCTTCTGGCAGTCCATGGCATGGTATAGTCAATATTCTTCACCAACACCATAATTCAAAGGCATCAATTCTTCAGTCTTCCTTATTCATTGTCCAGCTTTAGCATGCATATCATGCAATTGAAAATACCATGGCTTGGGTCAGGCGCACCTTAGTCCTCAAGGTGATGTCTTTGCTTTTTAAAACTTTAAAGAGGCCTTTTACAGCACGTTTTACTTTGTCTTCTTGAGTCGCCCTTTGAAATATTCTGTTCAGCTCTTTCACGTCATCATTTCTTCCTTTTGCTTTAGCTACTCTATGTTCAAGAGCAAGTTTCAAAGTCTCTTCTGACATCCATTTTGAAGATAATAACTGTGCTGTTTTATGTGGTTTGTATAAACATGTGGTCAGGTTTCATTGATTCCCACTTAATAACTTCAAATAAACAGTCACTTGGGCATTTTGTTTTAATTTAGATGTCTTGAGTGATTTATTTTAAGAATCTCTACCCAAAAAAAAGAATCTCTACATCTCTTTGATATCAGTGTTTTATTCTGTGAATCGGTACCCTAAATCTTACTGACTGGGACTCCTGAGTGATACTGTATTATCATTCTTCATTTAGTATTTTTATTTCACTGGATGACAATTTTATGTCTGACTTTTATAAATCTATTTCAGTAATATTGGTTATAAAGTATGTTTTGGTAAAATAACCCCTGTTTTTTTCATTGTTTTGAAAAATAAAATTGCAGCTGTATTGGGGAAGGGCAAAGCCTCCTTGTTGACTTTGTTGTAACTTGATGCAGAAACAAGATAGCCAGGCATTTGGCATAATGGGTATTGGCGTATATAAGAAGAGTTGTTTTATTACTTCATTAGGGAGACAACATGGAACAGTAGAAAAGCTTTTGGGTCATAGTTCCCTTATTTCTAAAGTGAGGTTTTGTTGCTAAGATTCTTGCTAACTGTAAGTTATGATATACTGTACCACAAGAACTTTTCCCAATATCTAGAATACTTGGTTCCCTAGTCCCACCTTCTTTTGTCAAGGACTTATCAGAGTCTAAAAGCTGAGCCGTATTATCTGACTTGACCAGTAGATGCCCAATTCTGTCCCAAGGCATTCTAACCTAAAAATACTTAAGTATATACAAGTGCTTCTGCTTTAATACCATGCATGCATTCCTGAAAAACTTTGCATTCTATGAAACCACACAGTAAAAATAACAGATTTTGTGGGGGAAATGGAGGTAGGGACAGACCACTCAAAACCAGTGGAGGTTTGTAACCAGAGCAATCCTAATAAAAAGAGTAATCTGGTTAAATTTCTACTGGATTTGTATCCAGAATCATAGTCCAGTTGATTCTTTGTATCCTTAAACTCCAAGGTTCATGCTTCCTCCTTCAAAATGCAGGTCCTTGAGGGCATTTGCTTCTAATGAAGGACAGTTTCATCAAAATGAAATATCTGACCCAGGTTATAGACCTCTGTCAATCAAGTGGTTTTTAAACACAGAAATGCCTTTGCATCTTCTTCATCTGTATTTTCAGCTTCCTCAGCTTAACATAGTGGAAAGGGTGGCAGCTCTTGAACCCCTCCTTGCTCTTCCTTCTTGCTCTAAAGAAGACATAACTAGAATTTTCAGGGGTTTTGTTAGAGATCTTCATATATTGCTAAGGCTTTCTTTCAGTAATGAGAGAGCTTTCCCCTGATTACTTCAAACCATCATTGTGCTGGAGGAAAAAGCATATGAACCAATGCAACTTCTATATTATGCTGACATCATTCTTCAGTTTATCAAATGGTGTATGAGCAGATTTACATTAAAGAAATATATATTGTATCAATAAAGACTGTAATTTGATTACATGCCATAAGTTAAGTCCTTCCTCTTTTTAATCAACTTACCATCTACAAAATACAGTGAAACCTGTGAGAGCCGGAACTCAGCAGGACTGCCTTGTTTTCTGGGTCTCAACAAGTTTTCTGCATTTGATAGTGTACTTACTATCACTCTCTATTAAGAATCCTACCTCATTTTAGTTTTTAATCTTCCATCTCTGACAGGTTTTCACCTTACACAGGTTTCAGCTTTCGCAGGTTTTACTGTATAATTTTATCCATCATAAAATATCCTTTCTTCTAAAACCAGTAGGAAAGGCAATGTCTTTCCCAAAACCAGAAACCATTTTTTCACTCTTCCCTCACAAAGCGAACTTTGTATACTTACACTAAATTATAAAGTCACAAAATTAATTGCTTCAGCTTTTCCTGATAACCGTGGTCTGTGGCTTCATGTAAAAAACATCCTAGCCAGCATTATTGTTGTTTAGTTGTGGTGCCATTGAATGGGTTCCAACAGCTACCATACCAAACCAGAAATCCAAACCTGTTGCCATCTAGTCAATTCTGACTCACAGCGACCCTATAGGACAAAGTAGAACTGCTCATAGGGTTTCCAAGGAGTGGCTGGTGGATCCAAACCTCTTATCTTTTGGTTGGCAGCTGAGCTCTAAATCACTGCGCCACCAGGGCTCCAACAGCCACCATAGAGTAATTAAATTAGAATCTGAGGGTGGGACCTGGACATCAGCATGTTTTGAAAGCATCCATGTTGATTTGTAGGTACCGTCAAGGGGGTTGAGAACTGCTGCTAGAGAATAAAGAATAACTAAACGTATTAGTTAGTCATTTTTAGTAAAGTTGCATTTAGACATCCCAGTGAAGCCAGTGCTAATGAGATTAACCAGCATCAAAATTCAGTGTTTGCTGTTACATGAGTAGCTTGCAGGATGTACCTTTTCTTTTAGAGGTAGGAGATTTATATCACTCTTCAGATTCATTTTTTGTAACTATGATCCAAAACATAGAAACTTAATACTGTATCTGAAGTGCTAGGACTAAAATCTATTGTACCTTGTTTTATTTTCCGGCATCATTTTATTCTCTCATCCTTTGTATTAGAAATCAACTGGTTTTTCTGCTGTGGTCACATATTTGTGGAAGATTATGTAACATCAGGGATATAGCATTTATGATACTGAACTTCACTGAAGAGACAGGTTGTCAGTAGACAAATAAATTGGAAAATTACATTTTTTAAAACGTCCTGAAAACATGACAGAATCTCACGTGTTTTGCAGAGCTTTGAAAGACTATACTCATAACTAGTCTTTATAAAAGCAACTCAAATCTGCCAGGTCCAAGTAACCTGAAGAAAAAGGATTTGTTAAATGCCTCAAAGTAAGGCGAAACCACCTGCCCTAGCAGGCTGATGTGTGTCTAGAACTGAGGAATGAATCCAGTGCTTCAAGATCTTACTTGCTGGATATAGGCTATCTTAAAATCGTACTCTGTTCTTTTCTCTCCTCTGGCACTTCTTACATCCTAAGCTGTACTGGGTTTATCTGTGAACATGTCCAGCCTCCCTGGTGGAAAAGAGGTCAGGGTCTCCAATTTTTCTTCATTTGCTCCTCCATATCTAGTACAGCATTTTGCCTGAAAGTGGGCTGGAGAGAGAATTGCTTTCTAGGGAAACATGTTTGTAAAATTGGGGTGATACAATGGATATCAGTTAAGACTCTTGCCTAATTTTAGGAAAATCTGTATTTCATACACAATGACTAGAAGACAATTTCTTATTATTTTCATTCTCACATCCTTTCGAGCCTTGCCATTACAGAGCTGCTTCACTGCTGAGAAGGCTGCTATAAGGAAGTCTTCTAGGTTTCAACAATTAAAACTCTTAGGATAGAACCCCAGTGGATTTACCCAATGCTGAATAACCTAGTAAATAGTATCATAGCCAAGTTCCAATGTATTAGTAATAGGTTCTTCTAAAGAAGTTAGACTAGATTCATACTTGTTAACTGCACCATCTCAACAATAGATCAAAAAAAGACTTGGCACAAATTTTATTAATTTTAGAATTTGTTGTAGTATTTGCTGTTTAAGATTAAATTGCTGCCTATAAGAGCAGAGAATATCTTTGATGACTTTTCTCTAAATGAAAAACTGTTCAACATAGGTATTGATTTAACAATACTGATTGACTTTTTTCCTAAATCATTCGTATGTTTAGGATATAAACTATAGAGAAAAATGCATTTGCAGAGTTGTCAACAAAAAAGAATACTTCTCATTTAGTAGAAGAACAAAAACTAATTTTTTTCAGGGAACTAGTTGATATCTAGTATGTGTAAGTTAGAAGAATTCAAATGTTCTAAAACAAGAATTAAAAGTAGGGCAAAATGGCGCTCTAGGCAGAAGCACCACGCCGTCCGTCCACAGCAAAGATCCGAAAAACTAAGCC
>NW_004444032.1:3224488-3250921 GCF_000243295.1 Trichechus manatus latirostris | reverse complement strand
AGAGGGTTGATATGTTGTGGGGTTGTTAACCAATGTCATAAAACAACATGTGTACTACTGTTTCATGAGAAACTATTTGTTCTGGAAGCCTTCACCTGAAGTACAATAAAAATAAATAAAGAAATAAATAAATAAGAATTAGAAGTACCACATTTGTTATGTAGTACTTTTGAAAGTCCATATTTATTAATGTGTTTTTCTGTGCCTCAAAAAGATTATTCTTTGCTCTGTCATAAGGGCAAAACTACTTATTATACTGAAAAATTATTCATATTAATGAATTAAGACATTAAACACTCCAAAGTAGAACAATGCCCTAAAATAAAAAGATGATATAGCTATTTAATTTTGTAAATAGAGTTATATTAGTCCCACAACTCAGAAATTTATGGTTCTGTCAAAAGCACTAATTATACTTAATAGGGAGTACCAGACAGGTAATTTACAAGTTTCTAGTTGCCAACCTATTTCATTAAAATATTGACTAGGCTACTCATTCCCAAATAATTGCCTGTCAAATGAAGTCAGTTAAATTAGGTTAAACCCAACCTTTTGGATGCACTGTGAAATTTTCACTGGGCACCATTTATTTAGAAAGCATAAGGCAGGCCAATAACAAATCATATCTTTCTGAGTCAGAGTTTACCATCTCCCTTCCATGGCATCTTTTTCATCCACTTGCCATCGAGTCGACCTGCCTTATGATGACCCCACATGTGTCAGAGTAGAACCGTGCTCCGTAGAATTGAGTAAGTAAGAGCGGTCATCATTCTGCTTTGTTTCCCATTTCTGCCAAAGACTTTTGGTCCTTTGTTACTTTGTCCCTCTTGTCAGGACCACCAGCATTATTTGCAGTAGATTATTCTGGTTAATTAAATTTATGACTAACTGA
The DNA here is from genome assembly GCF_000243295.1 of Trichechus manatus latirostris. Taxonomy (NCBI): domain Eukaryota; kingdom Metazoa; phylum Chordata; class Mammalia; order Sirenia; family Trichechidae; genus Trichechus; species Trichechus manatus. The sequence goes on along the minus strand of NW_004444032.1, from coordinate 3,250,029 downwards.
GGTTAAAATTGTAATGGCTTTTTTGTTTATGTTTAGCTTTACTGTTGAAAAATCATTATACGTTTATATTCCGAAATCCCTAATGTCTGCCCCCTGACTACTTCTGCCCTCTACTGGTGGAAAGGAGATAAAGTCAAGGGTTTAAGTCCCATTCGTGGTATATACATAGGAGCTGTGGTGGCGCGGTGGTTAAGCACTTGGTTAAACCAAAAGGTCGTTGGTTCAAGCCTACCAGCAGCTCCACAGGAGAAAGATGTGGTAGTCTGCTTCTGTAAAGATTTACAGCCTTGGAAACCCTATGGGGTAGTTCTCCTCTGTCTTACGGGGTCACTATGAGTTGGAATTGACTCTATGGAAATGGGTTAGTGGTACATTATACTTTGTAGAATAAAATATATACATATCCAGCCTTAAGTTCCACTTAGAGCCTACCATGCTAGTCCTGGCCATATAAAGTAAGAACTTGTAGTAGTTTTACATTTAAATGCTCTGAAGTATCTTTCATAGCATAGAGTAAGAGTAATAGAGGAAATTAATATCTTTGATATGGAAGAATATTTAATTATATAACATAGTGTATAGCCCTTTGTCCTTCAACATTTCATTTCCTTTTGGATTCTGAATCTCTGATTGGCAGTAAACATTAGAGCTAGATAACATATTTCTAGAGAACTGAATATACTCAACCGTGTATGTTTTAAACCATATTTTATAGCAGTAGCAATCTTGTCTTAAGTATGAGGAATTCAGATACACAAATAAATCAATCATTTATCATATGAATAAACAGGTATTGGTTTTTATGCATTTAGTTTTTCTTCCTGGGATTTATTTTCCTCCAAAATGTCATAAGTATATATTTCAAACAGTTACTGCTTCCACATTATTATTACTACTGCATTATCAAAGCAGGCAGTCTTCTTTATTGAATAGATTAAGGTAAGAAGTATAATGTATAAACCAGAAACATACACAATCTGTAGCCAAAAAAATGAAACCAATTTACCATTTACATTTAAAAAAAAAGATTTCTTGCTTTTGCAGCAAAGTTGCCAGAGAAAGGAAACTTGACCATAGTATATTTAGTAGAAGGTAGTTTTAAATATAAGAAATGCCACGTGGAAGCCAGAATTTTGGATTTTGCAGTGCTTTGCTAGTATAATATGGGAAAGGAGCTTTATTGGCATTATCTCATTGGCCATGCCAACCAAACCAAACCTACTGCCGTCAAGTCAATTTCAAGTCATAGTGTCCTCACAGGTTTTCTGAGGCTGTAAATCTCCATGGAAGCAGACTGCAACATGTTTCTTCTGCAAAGCCGCTGGTGGCTTCAGACCACTGACCTTTTGGTTAGCAGTTGGTTGCTTTAACCACTGCGCCACAAGTGTCATTAGCTGTGCAGTCCACCCGTAATATGGACAGGAAGTCAAGTCATTTTTACAAGAGGTCTACCCCTAGTCTTCTATGTAGTTTGCTCCTGAGCTCCATTTTTCAGTGGCTCCTGAGTTGCTTGAGAATTTTCTAGGAAAAAAACCTAACTTTCCAGCCTATCCCGTGAGAATTTCTTGGAGATGTGTGAGAAGGGAGTTTCTGGGTGTTTCTAGAAAGGTTGGATATGTTAATAGCTTTAATGTTGCAGTAGTATAGTTGCCACAGATTCTCCTCATCCAAACCCTTCCTATCTCATGTTTGCTGTTGCTTATGCATACATATGAACTGGACAAACCTGCATCAGTGGAAATGATTAGATGGTGGTAGATCCTACAGAGGTTAATACCAAAAACAGTTTTTCTGTATAAAATGGAGAACGTAAAAGGGAAAATCTCTGGGGAGCAGGAGAGTTGTTAATCCTGATTCTGTGTGATAAAATCTGTTGCCTTTTCTTAAATAAATATTTACAGTAGACAGGAGGCAGTAATCTGGCCCTATTAAGGAAGCCGCTCTCTACAATGCATATCCCCAAAGAGAAGAACCTTTCATATTGTCTTTTAGTAAATTCCTAAATTTGTATAAAAGGTAACATTTTACTTCCAGGAACAGTAATCCAAAGGGTTAACTTCAGTAGTGGAAATTTCAGGCACTGATAACCAGACTTAAAAATCAGCTTTGCCAGAGGGTTTGCGTGTAGTTTCTATATTATACCCTATATAATTATTGCCTGTTCTATCTTCAGGCCATCTCCTTCTGCTCTGGCTGAAAAGTGAGAATATTTAAACTCTACTCAGAATGGTGATGAATTAAGTTTTTTAATTGCTTGAAATCTTAACGTAAGGGCACTACTCATACACGCATACGGACACTCTCACGATGAATTAAAATGTTGAACAAATGATAGAAAAATATTGTGTAAAAGACAGGATGCATAATTTTTAAAGTTTTTTGGGTCCCCAGAACCCTTTAAGAATCTATTAAATCAAAAGACTTTCTTCCCTGAAGAAGTCACATATACATAATTTTGAATACAGTTCCAGGATGTTCATTGAACTTCACAGACCTCAGAGTCTATGAATCACCTAAGTACCTGTAGACCCCAGATTAAGAACTTCTGCACTAATTAGGTCTGTGCTGTCCAGTACGATAGCTACAATAGCCACATGTGACTGTTTACATTTCTACTGACTTATTTCTTTCCTCTCCACCCCTTAGCCCTTGGTTTATATAGACAACTTGGCATATGTTGACTTGTATTATGGTTATTAGTACACTTGTTTCATATTTTCCTCTGGACTGAAAACTTCTTTGGGATACGAATGTTATACTCATCATCTTTGTATTTTTGATAGTTTTCTCAGTCATCTAGTGCTGCTATAACAGAAATACCACAAGTGCATGGCTTTAACAAAGAGAAGTTTATTCTCTCACAGTGCAGTAGGCTACAAGTCCAAATTCAGGGCGTCAGCTCCAAGGGAACACTTTCTCTGTTGGCTCTGGAGAAAGGTTCATGTCATCAAACTTCTCTTCGTCTGGGAGCGTCTCTGCACAGGAACCTCAGGTCCAAAGGACGCACTCTGCTCCCAGCACTGCTTTCTTGGTGGTATGAGGTTCCCATGTGTCTCTGCTCGCTTCTCTCATTTATATCTCAAAAGAGATTGGATTAAGACAGTACCTAATCTTGTGAGCCTCATCAGTATAACCTCATCGTAGTGATAGAGTTTACAACACATAAGGAAATCACATCAGATTATCAGATTACAAAATGGTACACAATTATACAATACTGGGAATCATGACCCAGCCAAGTTGACAGATATTTTTGGGGGACACAATTCAATCCATGACAGTAGGACCTAACAGACCTTCTGCACAGTACCTGTTGCTGTCAAGTCAATTCCGACTCATAGTGACCCTCTAGGATAGAGTAGAACTGCCCTATAGGGTTTCCAAGCAGCAGCTGGTGGATTCGAACTGCCAACTTTTTATTTAGCAGCCGAGCTCTTAACCACTGCGCCACCTGGGCTCCTCTGGATAGTACGCACTCAATTTAAAAATAGTAAATTTAATGAACATTGTACATCTTAAAAGTCAAGACTTAGAAAGTGACCAAATAAAATTGTTCTTGCTTTATTTCTTTCTCTTCTAATTTTGTCTCTACAGTCACATTGAGAAACTCATCCGATACGTGCTTTTTATTAAAGAAAACCTTGAGTAAAGAAAAAACCATTCATAATATCCAGTTATTGTTCTCTTTGTATAATTTCTTGCAAACCTGTACCTGTATGTATGTATATGTATGTATATGTTTGTTTCTTTGTGTTTTGTAGGTATTATATGCAGTTCATTTGGATTAGGCTCTTTTCAGTTCATATCAGATGTTCTGTTCAGTTTTTCACCATTGTCTTCAGAATTGCCAGTTTAGTAAATGCATATTATTCTACAGCACAGATGTGCCATATTTTATAGAAATAATTTTCACTTACATGACATCTAGGTTGTCACTATTGCTTTATAGGTGAGCTTGTAATAAATGTTTCATAGCTTTTTGCTTGTGTTAAATTAGCTCCTTAAATTCTCAAGCTTGGGTTTATTAGGTTTTAAGGCATAAATGTGTTTGTGACCCTGTTTTCATGCCAAGAGAAAATGACAGAACTGCCAACTATGGTCTGAGGGTACTAATCCAGCACAGCTTCATCAGCAGCTTCAACATGGTATTGAGGATTTGTAACAAAGATAATTTATTTAAGTTCATTCCCCCGTATTCCCCGACTCTTAGGAGTATAGTAAATTAATCTTTTAAATATTTGGCCTCAACAATTTTTAAAATGACCTGTTAGCCCTGGGGTGATTAAGAAATGGCCAACAGCAACTCAGAAGATTAGATAGGAACCTTAGGGGGGCAGTAAGTTTATGTTAATAGGGGAGGAGCAACTCAAAAAAGGAGGATGAGATTGGTCGCACAACTCGAACAATGTAATCAGTGTCACTGAATTGTACATGTAGAAACTGTTGAATTGGTGTATGTTCTGCTGTGTGTATTCTCAATAACAACAACAAAAATAAAATAAATTATAAAAAGAAAAGGCCTTATAGTCTTACTCTGAACTTTGAAGATAATTTCTATAGATTGTGGCTAAAAAAGACTAGACCCAGTCTTTTCCATTTTCCAAATGCATCTGCAAAGATCACACACTTAGAAATCAAAGAGCCAACTCATTTAGAAGGAGAAGGCCATTTCTTAGTGAAAAAGAGAAGTACCCTCAAGAAATAGAAAATACAGCTACCCTTTTGGAATTTAAAATCTCAGAATAAAATCAGCACATAAGAAATGAGATTCACTAGCCCTTGCAGTCCTATCAAAAGATAAAATGTTTGTTCACTTAGCGAACAGGCCCTAAAAATATTATCCAGACTTGATAAAATATTAAAGAAAGCTGTAATCAAATAAATTATACTAATATAAATAAAGAACAAATGTAAAATAAATGTTTACTTTGGAGACTAGGAGTTTGTTTCCAGCATTTTCCAAATTTAAAAAGCAAAAATGCCCTGCCAACCTTGATACTCTGATTTTTATGATGGTTATCAGCTAATCAGATTATCAGAGTGTCATGACAGTAGCAACTAAACCAGTTTCATCTAGATTGGGCATATTACCACATTACTGGGTTTTTTAGTTATTTTTCAGAGTTTAAATGGTCACATAGTGTTAGTGTGCAAAGCAAATTATCGGGACTTAAAGGAGAAATGATGTGTGAGGTGTTCTGCAGTCTCCTGACAGGCTGAAAAGTTTCTCATCAATTCATTGCTGATGTGTTTTTGGGTTTTTTTTTCCTCTCATCTGACTTAAGGAGGACAGGAACCTCAGAGGCTTCTTGTTTTTCTATCAAAGCACCAGCAGCCTTGATCTACTTGACAAATAGGTATATTATGAATTTATGATTTGTGTTCTCTAGATAGAACCTTGCAACTGAAAGTGCGGCTTGTGGATGGATGGACTGGCATCAACTGGGAACTGAGACATGCAAAATTTCAAGTCTCCTTCCTCCCCCACCGCCAATCATCTACTTTGTGTAGTCCTGTCCTTTTCTAAGTCTCAGTTCTGTCATCGGGAAGATAAGGGTTATCATAAAAACCCATTGCCATCGAGTCCATTCCGATTCATAGCGACTCTATAGGACAGAGTAGAACTGCCCCATAGGGTTTCCAAGGAGCAGCTGGTGGATTCAAACTGTCGACCTTTCGGTTAGCAGCTGCTACCAAATAAGGTAATTAGGATTAATTGAGAAAACACCCTAAAGCACTTGGTGGTTGTTTACAAATACTTACTGCCAACAGTCAGTTCTGACTCAGTGACCCCATAGGGTTTCCAAGGCTGTAAATCTCTACGGAAGCAGACTGCCGCATCTTTCTCCCGTGGAGCTGCTGGTGGTTTGGAGCCGCTGGTGGTTTCCAACTGCCAGCCTTTCAATTAGCAGTCGATCGCTTTAACCATTGCACCACCCGGGCTCCTTTATTTACAAATAAAACCGAAAAAAACCAAACCCATTGCCATTGATTCTATTCTGACTCATAGCGACCCTATAGGACGTAGTAGAACTGCCCCATAGAGTTTCCAAGGAGCACCTGGTGGATTCGAACTGCCAACGTTTTGGTTAGCAGCCGTGCCTCTTAACCACTACGCCACCAGGGTTTCCTTATTTGCAAATAGCACCCAATAAATGTTAGTTCCTACTATTGGTGTTGATTATTAATACAATATGCTTATTTTCTGCAGTCAAGCAAAACGAATATGCAGATATCTCAGTCTAATTGTGGGAGAAGGGTATAATATAGTACTTGTTATTTTCCTAGATGGAAGGTAATGTTTACTAATGTTACCTTTATTTAGAGTATGCTGCCTTGCATTGTCATGTGCTAGTGAACGTAAAATATAGAATTTCATAAGAATATTACTTACCTCTCTTCCCCCATCCTATTTTTCACATACAAGCCTAAATTCCTCAAATTGTGCAGAATTTAATCTGCAACTGAAGAACAACAGAATTCCAGAGCTCCTTGATTCCATTACCTAATTTAATAAATTTTAAAAAAACAAAAAAAAAAAACGTTGCCATCGAGTTGATTCCAACTCATGGTAACCCCTTGTGTTACAGAGTAGAGCTTTTCTGTAGGGTTTTCTTGGCTGTAATCTTTACAGAAGCAGATCACCAGGCTTTTCTTCTGCAGTGCCACTAGGCAGGTTCAAACTGCCAGTCTTTAGGTTAGTAGACAAGAGCAAATCATTTGCACCACCCAGGAATCTCAGTTTAATAAATACATTATAATAATTGGTAATACACCAATTTTGTTAATCATGCTTCTAAAATGCTTATATATTTTAAATATTCTCCCTGCTGTAATGTATACCTTGTCTGTTTTCCCCTTCTCTGGTATTAATAAATAATTTTATGAAACGAAGATAAACAGTTTGGTTTAGCATACTGTACTATATATGCAGAGTATGTATGAGCGATGTTAAAGGTCACTTACTATGGAGCACCTTCCCTCTCCAGCTCAGTTAGGTGACTCCCCCATCCCTGTGCACTTGTAAACCCAATACATTCTCTATCATCACACTTTATACTTTTAACTTATTTGTATCTTCAGAAAAATTGTAAGCACTTTGACATTAAGGACTACGTCATGCAACATTGAACAGGAGAGACCAGCACTCAGTAGACATGCAGTGAATTTTTGTTGAGTGAGTGAGTGAGTGCTGCCCCTGGCTCTTACATCATTCATCTGTTTCTTAGACCATGATCAGCAGTGTACCAGTGACCGAATCAGTGAGTCAATTAATTATTCAGTTGTCCAATTAAGAAGGCCCTAAGAAATAAGATAAAATAAGATTTAAAAAAAATAAAAACAGAAGAATTAATAATAATTCCAAAGACTATTGTGGAATAGCTGTCTTTGTTTCTGAGGAAGCTTCCCTGCCATTCCTGAGATGCCAGATGTCCTTCCTTGGTTGCCTGGTTAAGGAGCCCTGATGGCACGACAGGTAAGCACTCAGCTACTAACTGAAAGGTGGGCAGTTCGAACCCACCCAGCAGCTCTGTGGGAGAAAATCCTGGCAATCTGTAAAGATTACAGCCTAGAAAACCCTACTGTGTCACATAGGGTCACTATGAGTTGAAAATCAACTGGATGGCACCTAACAACAAGCTGCCTGGTTACTAACTAGTTAATAGCCTGCATAAGGTGGCAGGCCTGGCGTTCCTCCCTAGCAGATTGCAGAGAGCTCCTAACACCCAGCTATAGTTTAAGGCCATGAATTCAGAGCTATAAACCTTACAGACCTCATGTCTTAAAGATACTGTAAATGGTGTTAGGGAAAGTAATAGCACAAATAGGAAAAATGTTTACCCGTGTATGTCTAGTAAATGAGCATTCATCCCTTTGTTCACAAGAGCCTCAATTAGATACATAATTGTGCAATAAGCAAATGATAGATGCAAATTAACAGAAAACAGCCACCTGGGCCACCCAGCACAAGCCATGTCATCCCAATGTGACAGCTATCTTCTTTACATGTGACAAATAATCAGAAATAGGACGAGTTTGCAGGTGCAACAGGAAGCAGCTTAAAAGACTGGCCTGGCATCATCTGTAGACTCAAAATATACCATTTGCTTTCCTTAGTGTGATGACTGTCCTCCATAGGTCACAATCGGGCCTTAGAGCCTTCACCCAGTGTATTGCAGCCTTCCCTCTCCAAGTACCCCCGGAATTGCTGCCATTGGCCAGTGTCCAAGAAGAAGGCTTGAACAGCTGCCCTGACAAATGGGTTTCACCCATTCAGGCTAGCAAATGAGGGAGTTTGAGCTGCTTTGCAATACTCTCTGCCACTGGGCTGGGGAAGCTGTTTAAGATGATGATAATAAAGTATACTACTTTCTGGCACTCTGTATTTTTCTTTTTGGAGATAGGTAAATATCTTTAGGATCCTTTTAATGCAGGAGGTGAGAAATCATCCTTCTAAAGAGTTGGTTTCAGCTTTTCTTTTTTTCTGTTTTGTCTCCCTCAGACAGTAAGGATTATATCCTGGAGCCACTTTCCCTGCCAGAAAGTCCAGGTGGCATCACCACTTTAGAACGTTCTCCAACTGTGCCTTGTATTTTCTGTGAAGAACATTTTCCTGTGGCTGAACAAGACAAACTTCTGAAGCACATGATTATTGAGCATAAGATTGTCATAGCTGATGTCAAGTTGGTTGCTGATTTCCAAAGGTAAATTTCTTTTTTGCCCATGAAAGAATTAAATTTAGTATTCCTTAGAGGAGTGGCATAATTTATATATAATTCCTATACAGATGTGAAAATTCATATTCTTTTTCAGATTTCTCCATAGACTTTTCTTTAAATCTTTCCACTCTTTTGCCTTCTTGAGTGTATCCATTGTGTTTGAGAATGTCACATACTGTCACATTTCCTACAGATTCTGGAAACAGCAACTGTCAGTAGAGTAGATAATATTCCCTTTGCCAGCATTCCATGGGTTTGTCAATATTGTAGATCTCTTTCAGATTGTTCTTTTCATGTTTCAGACCAAAGGCATTCTCCAATTGAATGAGTCCTTCCAGCTATTTCAGAGCACACTTGGTACCAAAGGGCAGTGTTTGGGGATGGGGTCCTTGGAGCCTTTCAAACCGAAATGGTATTGCTCAAACAGCTCTCGGTTTAAGTGTTGTAATGAGATTGATAACCAGACAAAACTGAATCATTCAGCAAGCCGAAGGAATATAAGAGTAGGGAGTTACTGATATCAATGACAGTGAGAGGAAGAGGGAGAAGAAGATAGAGGTGAGTGTTTGAGGAACTGCCAAAATTGGACATGTGTAAAAAGTTCTTTTTGCATGGACCTATACAGCCAGGGCCTAAAATGAGCTAGACTCCTACTTACAAGCACCTGACTTAGAGTGATCCGTACTGACAGACGACTAACATAGGTAATTATTCCTTCTTTCCCAGTTTGTTATCTCTGGAAGTGGTTGTTCAAGAGAAACACCTTCTCTTAGGCAGCTGTAATGGAGAGAAGTTGTGTTCATGTCATTATTGATTAGAACTTGGAAAGCATTTTCCCATAGAAGCAACATCATGGTGGCTACTGGCTTGGTATAGTTACTAAAAGCATACATTTTGGTATTTCTGGTTAGGTCCTGTTTTGAGGTGTTCAGTTCTAATTTCCCTACAAAACATTAGAATAGCCCAGACTGTAATATCCCTGCATCTAAATCCTATGTCCAAGACTACATCATTCCTAACAACTTCTTCCTTAAAATAGGTCTTGCAAAGCAACAAGCTGTATTATTAAGAGTGGGCTGTGAATCCAGGCAGTCCTAGGTTTGAATGCAGGCTTGACAACTTCTTAACTATCTGTCTAACCAGCAAGTTACTTAACTATTCTAAGCACTAGTTTCCTCATCTATAAAATAGGAGCAACCTGGCGCTCATGAATTTGTTGAGGATTATATAAAACAAGGTGTTCATAGTACCTGCTAGTGCCTGAGACATAGTATGTACCCAATAAATGGTAGATAAAATTTTAACTATATTTTGATTCCACTGATATATTTGAAACCTTAGTTTTCTGCAGTTATAGCTTGAGTTTTCAGTAGACATTTTTGCTAGTCTGAAAACCTAATTATTATTTAAGTTAAAATTTAACTTTTGAGAAAATCTCATTCAGGGTTCTAAATAATCTAAATTTTTAGAAAGGTTATTTTTAAGTTGTAATAGCCAGAATACCCCCAGGGGTAACACTGACTATTCTCTAGCCTTGGCCTCTACCTTCATGCCCTTCTCAACCACCTAGCACCAATAATGAGTATCTGCTCTGTGCCGTCTGTTTTTTGTCCCCTTATATCCACTCAGCGTTGCTGTTTTTTAGTAGACTTAGGTGCTGCCTGGTCAGGGAGCAGAGATGAAATAGAGTAGGGTCGGCGGGTTATATGAATGATATATGCCACCAACTGGTAGAATAAACTAATTCCTTACATACTTTGAGACGAGGCAGTCATGCTTCTCATTCCCATTCGTTATTTATTTTTAATTTAAAGTGTGTGTGTGTCTAGGTAAGTGTAAAGTGTTTGTGTGTGTTGTAGAAGTATTCTTGGAGCTTTCTCATAGGTGATTCCTAGTTATATGTAGTCAGATATGTTGATTTTGTTTGTTTTAGATACTTCTTAAGGTAAAGATCTTCTAACTATTTCCTGATTCAGATTACCACTGCCAGAACTATTAAATGGGTTATTCTTTTATAAGTCTTGTATTACTCAGCTTTTCTCTGATGTGAAACTATTTTTTTATTCTGTTTCATCATATAAATGCAAATTCTTTTTGGGAATTTTAGAAAAATACGATCCTCTACCAGTGATAATTGAGTAATGTTAAGTGGTTCTCCTGCTTCTGCTTCCCAAATATATGAGGAATGTCTGAATCAGAGTTTGAGTTTTCTCCTTTGTGCTTGTATATGTTAAGTAGCTGTATTTGTACTACTCAGTCTCCCTATTTTTATCACTGATATTGATCTCATCAATGGTATGTAGGCAGGAAAATAAAACATTATTTACTAGGTCTCAGGGCTGGGGAGCCAAGAATTAAATGTTGGGATTAGTCACCCTTTAAATGCAGTAATGTAATAAAAGTGAATGCTTCAATTAAAAAGAAAAAGATACATATCTGATACAAGTGTGTAGTTAACATGCACTTTATATTTGGAAACCTAGATTTTCCTTGTCAGCTATCCACTTAATAAAATAAAATTTTTTATCCTCGAGAAGTAACCCAAACCAACCAAACCCATTGCCATCGAGTCAGTTCTGACTCATAGCGACCCTACAGGACAGGGTAGAACTGCCCCACAGAGTTTCCAAGGAGCACCTGGTGGATTCATACTGCTGACCTTCTGGTTAGCGGCCATAACTCTTAACCACTATGCAACCAGGGTTTCCTCAAGAAGTAAAGATGTGGTTAATTCAGATTGACCAGGAATGTATCTGAGTAAACTCTATTGATTTTAAATACCTGTCTATATATCCAGTCTCCTGTAGATAATACCCTCCTATTATTTAGGGAAACTAAAAATTGTTCTTCTCCAAAACAATACAAGTATTGACTGATGTTTGTGATCAGAGTTAAGTTGGAATATTCTCAATGTCATAGGACTTTTTTCCGACTTCAGAGGAGGAGTTACTTTTAGTTTCACATATTTCCAACAGACTCAGCCTTTCAAAATCAATTCATGGACCAGGCCTTTTGATAGCTAGACTAAAAGGTTTTCCTCTTTAACCTTAGCATTTTAAAGGGGTGGGAGTGGACAGGAGGAAATAAGCAAGAAAGCCATTGGCTTGGGTGAATTCACTCAGAGCTTCTTTACAGGTTGAATAATTCTTTTATGCATAATTTCTCAGAATGGAGTCGTTGCTTTCAAATACAGTAATAGTAAAGATGATAAATAATAGATAAGAGATGAGCTAACCTTACGCTTTACAAGAAGTAAGCTATAAGCTTTCATGTTAAATATGTTTGACCTTTTCTTTATTGAAACAAAGTGACAATAAAACTTCCTGAAGCAGAGAGAATAAAACAAAAATAAAAATCTTTCTTTTACCCCATTCAACATAGTTATTTATACTATTTCCTAACTTTATTCAGTCGATAAAATTGCTCTAGAAGATATGTTAAAAACTCCTTAATTCTTGCCCCCTCTATATTGAATTCCACCTATTCAGTTCCACTTAATTAACAACCATAGCTCAATTTTCTGTGCCTTTAAGTTCACCAGTTACAGCGGGGACCTGAGCAGGCAAGATGTTGATTTTTGTGAGACGTGATTTTTTTGTGAGAAAATTCTGTGAGATGTGAATTCTGTGAAGAAAAAAAAAAAGATTTACTGATGACCTAGTAATTACTTTTATGGCTTTTTAATAAAGAATGAAATGCTTTGGTAGCTGTCATCCAAATAGAGTTCATGCCACATATGATTTCTTGGTGGCCTTTATATATTGAGTAGCTGCAACTGTAGCTTTGAATAAACTAGAGAAGTAGGAAAAATGAGAAAGAAAAGTATTAAATGATCCCTTTACCTTGAAAAATATATTTTAGTGAATGAAAAAAAAAAAAAAGCCACAAGAAGCATGTAATGAAGATCTGCTGTCTTTAAGCTATCACTGAATTGAATACAATTTTTCTGAATGCCTCTACCAGTCACAGCGGAATGTACATATCGACACCTCTTCATTTTAATTATAAACTAAGAAGAGCACTGTTATGTGTTTAACTAGAATGCATCTTAACTCATTTAGATTCAAGTCAAATATATATTGCAATTGAGGTTTTTTTGTATACTATACTACAGTAAGAGACACTATACATTTGTATATTTAAATTGTATAGTGAATTGTGGTTATATTTTGCTTTTGTAACAGATTTTTCTCTTTGATTTTGTTGCTATCCAACCTTTGATCAGGAAGAGAACACGCAAGGGACGGCTTTGTTCCTGTCCTATTACCTGCTTTGTCCCCCTTTCCTCAGAAGCCAGTCTCACAGTATCTCAGTGATGTTCCTATAGGTGGTATCTGAAAAAATATCATTAGTTCCAAAATTTATTACTACTTGTTCATGGAGCAAAAAAATAACCTTTAACCAATGTAAAGGACTACCATATTGTGAGCATTTAGCAGTGTCTTCTCAGCCTTCATCCTATGGAGAACCAAACCTGTTGTCATTGAGTCAATTCTGACTCATAGCAAGACTGTAGGACAGAATAGAACTGCGCCATAGGGTTTCCACGGAGCGGCTGGTGGATTCGAACTGCCCTCCTTTTGGTTAGCAGCCGAGCTATTTTTTTTTCTTTTTTTTAATTGTACTTTAGATGAAGGTTTACAGAATAAACTAGCTTCTCATTACAAAGTTAGTATACATATTGTTTTGTGACATTGGTTACCAACCCCACCCCATGACATGTAAACACTCTCCTTTCTCAACCTTGAGTTCCTTATTACCAGCTTTCCTGCCCTCTCCTGCCTTCTAGTCCTTGCCCCTGGGCTAGTGTGCCCGTTTAGTCTCATTTTGTTTTATGGGCCTGTCTGATCTTTGGCTGAAAGGTGAACCTCAGGAGTGACTACATTACTGAGCTAAAAGGATGTCCGGGGTCCATACTGTTAGGGTTTCTCCAGTCTCTGTCAGGCTAGTAAATGTGGTCTTTTTTTGTGAGTTAGAATTTTTTTCTACATTTTTCTCCAGCGCTGTCTGGGATCTTCTATTGTGATCCTTATCAGAGCAGTCAGTGGTGGTAGCTGGGCACCATCTAGTTGTGCTGGACTCAGTCTGGTGGAGGCCATGGTAGTTGTGGTCCATTAGTCCTTTGGACTAGCCTTTCCCTTGTGTCTTTGGTTTTCTTCATTCTCCCTTAGCAACCGAGCTCTTAACCACTGCACCAGCAGGGCTCTCATCCTATGGAAGGCCCCAAAAGCCCCCTAACTATTTGGAGAAAGTAACTGAGATTCTACTAGACAGAATCTCCCCATGATCTTAAGTCAATTGATGTTAGTTATCACTTCCTCTGTGCCTAGCACTTTGCAGTAAATACTAGTAGAAATAAATATATGGTGTCATCCTTCTTGTCAGAGATCCCAAACATGAAAGTCCTTGGAGACTGAGATTCATTGACTCTTGGAAGCAAGGCTTTGTTATCTCTGCAGGGGTGTTTGTTTATATTTCTTATCTAGTCAAGCGATTTCAAATCAGTGGCCCCAAAGAGCTGGTAACTACTTTCAGTGCTCACGAAGGAAGTTAGGAGCAGTTCAGACTGAAGGCTACAGTTAGGTAGTGTGCTTTTCTGGAAAGGATGGGCATGCCCTCTCCCTTTAGACTTCAGTTCTGAAGTTGTTTCTGCTTTGTCAAAGAGCATTGTATATGACCTCCTTGGTCTCTGAGGAGAAAAAAATAATGCTTCAAGTATTCATTAGAACTATAATTCTGGGGGCTTTTTCCTGTCCCTACCTTCCTTTTACTTCAATTCTTGTGCAGCTTGGTCCTTACATGATAGTTGAAGCATGTGTAGAGGACTGAGTTTGGCTTTGGAGCCGGAGAGATCAAGGTCAGATCCCAATTCTGACATTCTAATTGTGTGACCTTGGGCAAGTAAGGATTTATAAGTGGTATCTGCTAATTGTCATCATTGTTGTCATGATCAGCACCCTAGTCTTCTGCCACCTTGGCCATCTGTACTTGCCCTCTGATTCAGACTATCATATTAACTATTTTGATTTGCTCAGGAAATGTTACTGTTGTTATTTTAGATACCAGTATTTCTCTGTAGTAAACATAGATTCTTTACTACCTTAGTCTTATCTAAATGTGACACTTTTTCTTATGATAATAACTAAACCCATTGTTGTTGAGTTGATTCTGACTCATAGAGTCCCTATAGGACAGAGGAGAACTGCACCGTAGGGTTTCCAAGGCTGTAATCTTTACGGAAGCAGGCTGCCACATCTTTTTCCCACAGAGCTGCTAGTGGGTTGGAACTGCCGACCTTTCATTTAGCAGCTGAGCAGTTAACCACTGCGCCACCAGAACTTCTATATAATAATAACTACCATTCATTAAATACCTAGGCTGTTGGACTCTGCTTGACATGCTTTGTAACTCATTAACAATTGATTTTGCAAACAAGCAAACTGAGTTTCAGAAAGGTTAAGTAACTTTAAATTCAGATTCATCTCTATTGTCTTCAGGGGTGATAAAGTCAATTATTAATACCTCAACTATGAGGGTTGACCATACTCTTAATTTAAAAAGCGAAACTGCTGCTAGCAGAAGATTTGTACAGATAAGAGAAGACCAGTATTGACTCTTCATTATTCAGTCAATGATAATTGAAAAGACAGTCTGATCATTAGGATCCAAGCTCTTACCTTGTTATCTGCTTGATGTAGTTTCGCACAAGTACTTTTCTAAGTCTGTGAACATTTTCCAGACTAGGCAGCCTGTGTATTCAAGAAGTTGTTACTGCCTTTGAACAGGCTGTAGACCCAAACTGGAACTAATATAGGGCTGACCACTGTTCTCAGTTTTGTCCAGAAGATATTGCCCAGATGGTCCTCAGTGGAGTGGTAGCTGGGAGTGGTGAGCCTCCACTTGGTGTATTCTTGGGGTAGCCATAAGAGAACTCAAGAGAGAGCTTAGCCCTCCTGTCTTTTGAAATCAGTTATCTCCGTACCTGGTTCTGTCATATAAACTGTATTAGTTCTGAAAATTGCTGTCTATATATTTTAATTTGGAAGAACAATCCATATTCTACTCTTAACATCCCTAATACAAGTTCTTCTTTCCTGTCACGACTTTGAAATAGAAGATGTGCTGAGAGGAGAATAAGAAAAGGGGTTGGAAATGTCATTTTTATTCTCTTGGAGTCTTCTTTGGCCTTTTCTTTCTCTCTCTTCCCCTCTCCCCCTGGAGCAAAAGAAAGAGCTAGTAGGGAATGGAGAAGTGGAGAATATAAGAGTACCTGTCAGAGCCCTGGTAGTGCTAATGGTTGAGAGTTTGGCTGCTTAACCGAAATGTTGGCAGTTTGAATCCACCAGTTGCTCCTTGGAAACCCTGTGGGGCAGTTCTCTGTGCTATAGGGTCACTATGAGTATACGGTTGCTATAAGTTGGAATCGACCCAATGGCAATGGGTTTTTTTTGGGGGGGTGGGGGGTGGTTTGTGTAGGATACTGAGTTGTGGAGGGTGCTGAAGCTGGTCTTGAGTGGCCAAGGGAATAATGTTTCATCCTTTTGTAGGTACTTCTCCTTTTTTCTTTTCCCCTCTACTTTGATGGATCTGATATGCGCTTGCCTTCTGTTCTGATCTTCTAATATGGAAACCAGTGAACTAGCTATAGAATCAGGATGCATCATTTATAGTATTTGAGGCCAAGCTGGAGCCTGAGATCTGTGATTCTCAGATCTCTTAAGATAAGGTCCAGTGCTGTCCTGTAAGGAAAAGTTCCTCTCATTAATAGCCCAATCAGGATTGACAATATGGTTGGACGTGAGACGAAAGGACTAAACATGTGGTTCTATTTTCATATATTAGTTTACTTCCTTTCCTTACGTATTCTGTACGCACTCAGTGTTGTCATCCATTTATATCAGCTCATGTCATGGTTCTCTCTCTCTCTCAGACCTCTCCTCAACCACAGATCTAGAGCTTTTTTTTTTTTTTTAAATACATGAATACCTGAGATAGCACCATAAAGTTTGGTCATTGAGAAATTAATGTTAAGAAAAGGGGAATAAAAAGGAGCCAAAATCTTGGGAGTTAGGAACTATTTAGAGTATCTTACAGGAATTTTCAAATGCTCGTCTGCCTCTTAGAAACATCTATTGTAAACCTAATATGTGCTAGTTGCAATATCAAGCCATTTAAAATGTCCAACTTCCTACTCTTGCTGTTCACTGTATCCATTTCAGTAAGTCCCAGCTCTTCTACAGGGCTTTAGTTCTTTGTTGTTTCTTTTTTTTTAATCCATCAGTTGTGTAGCCTGATGAATTGTCAACTATAGAGTCAACCTTTCCATTTCCTTTCTCCCCATGAAAGAGACCACATTTGCTTCTTGGCACTGTTTGACAAATG
Source organism: Trichechus manatus latirostris (assembly GCF_000243295.1). Taxonomy (NCBI): domain Eukaryota; kingdom Metazoa; phylum Chordata; class Mammalia; order Sirenia; family Trichechidae; genus Trichechus; species Trichechus manatus. The sequence goes on along the minus strand of NW_004444032.1, from coordinate 3,232,927 downwards.
AGAATGCAACTGCCAATATGAATCTTATTAGATAAGTGGAAAGATGAACAGATCTTTGAGTCCTGTCATTTTATTCCCTCTTCCATTGGAATTGCACACCTGGGTGTTATGCTTTGCTTTCAGATTTAGCTAGTGTACTTCTCCTAACTCTGCTCATTAGATACAAGAATTATAACCTCGATTATTTTTCCCAAGGCTAAATTTGCCTTGTTTCAGACACATTGTGGATGGACATACAGACTTTTTCTGTCTTGTTATAGATATTGAATTTAGACTGGTTGTGTTAGTCTTCTGACCTCTGTTTTTGTTTTTTTTGTTATTTGTTTTTTGTTTTTTGATAAGTTAGATAATCACTCAGCTTTCTCTTTATTGGAGAATAAATGACATAGCCTGTTTAATATTTGTTGGGTTTTAAATTCACAGAAACTTAGCTGCCATTTCAGAAAAACTTGATTATCACATAAAAATAATTCATTTTAACTTTCCCATATGTCTGTTTATTGAATCCAGGGTTAGTAAAATGTAATCATTTCCATGCCATTGCAGGGTAATTTTATTTCATTAAATATTTATTTCAATTTATATAATATTCTACCATCTTCCTGTTCACAAACTCTAGCAGTTGTTAGTCAACATTTTGTTTTTTGCTTTGAGATAATTAAATGTTCTTATAAAATCTTATCATTCTAAAGAAAGTGTGTATTGAGTCCTCTCACCATCCTTCCTTTTTAATTGCCTTAAGGTACGTTTTGTATTGGAGGAAAAGGTTCACTGAGCAGCCCATCACAGATTTTTGTAGTGTGATAAGAATCAATTCCACAGCTCCACCTGGTAAGTGCACATCTTGGCTACCGTCTTTCCCCTACAATCCAAGAATTTAAACAAATAATCTTACTGTCTTAATTACAGTTGCTCTCACTTTCATAATAGCTAAAATGAAATTGCTGTATTTATCTTGCCTAACTGGAATAAAGCTAAAACAGAACTATACCCCAGAAGAGATCCTAATACACAAACACACACACACACAAAGGAATAGATCCTTCTGGAAAAAAAAAAAAGATAAATAACCTTTTTCTCATTTATTTTCCTAATCTCTCAACAGAAGAACAAGACAATTATTTTTTGTTATGTGACGTTTTACCAGAAGATAGACTTCTTAGAGAGGAGCTTCAGAAACAAAGACTGGTAAGAATTGTTTTAAAGGGTGAACAGTGTTGAAAATACTTACAAAATTATTTGTTATTGTTGGTCTTTTTTCTTTTTTTTTGTTCTTTTACTTTTTGTTAGGGAAGCTTTCAAACATGCACAAAAGAGGTGACAATACATAAAGATTTTAAAACAGAAAAAGTATACAGTTGACTAAAGATTAAAGCATTTTTTGTAAAAAATCAGAGGGAATTTTAGGCTTTGTGTTGCTTCCTGGATTATCTTTAAATAACAAGAGAGCTTCACGTTTTAGTAATTTTAGCTGCCTGACACATGCTAGGGTTCAGCAGTCGTGGAAAAATGCCCTCAGCTAAAATTGAGTTGAATTGATTAACCTTTTTCCCCCTCTTCACTGGAATGCGCTATGCACTAGTACTTCTTTTATTCCCGCTTATGAATTAAGCATATGATTTGATCAACATAGTAGCCTTTCTCATTTTCAGGCTTAACTATAAACAAACTAATTGGAAAACGTCAGCATCTATAGTCTTTAAAGGAGATAGCAGCATATACAAGACTGAAAATTTTTATTTTTGTAAGTGAACCATAAATTGATTAATTTTGTGAAGTTATTAACTTTGTTTAAAAGCATGCAGTTTCCCATTATTAGTGATTTAAGTCTTCCTTGTGTCTCTGTTGTTGTTAGGTGCTGTCGAATCATTTCCTACTCAGAGCAACCTTATGTACAACAGAATGAAACACTGTCCAGGCCTGCGCCATCCTCACAATCATTGCTATCTTTGAGCCCATTGTTGCAGCTACTGTATCAGTCCATCTTGTTGAGGGTCTTCCTCTTTTTTGCTTTCCTAAGCATGATGTCCTCTTCGAGGGACTGATGACTCCCGATAACATGTCCAAAGTATGTGAGACGAAGTCTCGCCATCCTTTCTTCTAAGGAGCATTCTGGCTGTACTTCTTCCAAGACAGATTTGTTCCTTCTTCTGACAGTCCATAGTATATTCAATATTCTTCGCCAACACAATGATTCAAAGGCATCAGTTCTTCGGTCTTCCTTATTCATTGTCCAGGTTTCACATGCACATGACACATTGCCATCGAGTCGATTCCAACTCATAGCGACCCTATAGGACAGAGTAGAACTGCCCCATAGAGTTTTCAAGGAGCGCCTGGTGGATTCGAACTGCCAGCCTTTTGGTTAACAGCCATAGCTCTTAACTACTATGCCACCAGGGTTTCCACATGCACATGAGGTGATTAAAAACACCATGGCTTGGGGCAGGTGCAGCTTCGTCCTCAAAGTGACATCCTTGTGTCTTTGGACTTGGCTAAATATGTTTGTTATGAGAGAGCTGTAATTTAAATGTTTTTACTAAACCCTCAAGAGATCTAGGAGGAAAATAAATCCTATCTACCATGGTTATATGATTTGAGAATGTCCCCTGAAGCTCATTTTGTTTTGTAAGGATCACAAATGATTATTTCTCCTAGTAAAGAGAGATGATATTGTTGAATATTGACTTATACCTAAAAAAATGATGCTTTTCCTATAACAACAAATCCAGTAAAGCATCAGGACTTCCAGCATTTCTCTTCTCTCCCTATAGCAGTTCTTTATGAAATATACAAAACAAGTGTGAATTTATTGTCGTATATTGTGAATTCGTACTTATTCAAAATTTTTTATTTCCAAGAGTTTTCTCATTCTTGCTTATACTTTCCTTAATAAAGAATGATCAAACCATCATAATCCTACTTCCCCCAAGGATTCCTTCATAAGGGCTCAAAACCTTACTATGTCAGCCATTGCTATTCCTCAGGACTCTAAATCTTTATTACATGTCTGCAGATAGACTCAAGTCCCTGGAAATATCTGTCTACATCTATAAAATTTAGATGGCCTTTTTACCTACTGTACAGTCTGTTTACGTGTGTTTTGTCGACTGTGCAAGGGCATTCAACTGTGTGGATCATAACAAATTATGGATAACATTGCGAAGAATGGGAATTCCACAACACTTAATTGTGCTCATAAGGAACCTGTACATAGATCAAGAGACAGTCGTTCAGACAGAACAAGGGGATACTGCATGGCTTAAAGTCAGAAAAGACATACCTCAGGGTTGTATCCTTTCACCATACCTATTCAGTCTGTACGCTGAGCAAACAATCCGAGAAGCTGGACTATATGGAGAAGAATGCCACATCAGGATTGGAGGAAGATTTATTAACAACCTGCGTTATGCAGATGACACAGCCTTGCTTGCTGAAAGTGAAGAGCACTTGAAGCACTTACTCATGAAGATCAAAGACCACAACCTTCAGTATGGATTATACATTGTGTTAGTCATCTAGTGGTGCTGTAACAGAAATACCACAAGTGGACGGCTTTAACAAAGAGAAATTTATTCTGTCACGGTCTTTTAGGCTAGAAGTCCGAGTTCAGGACACCGGCTCCAGGGGTAGTCTTTCTCTCTCTGTTGGCTCTGGAAGCAGGTACTTGTCATCAGTCTTCCCTTGGTCTGGGAGCATCTCAGTGCAAGAACCTCAGGTTGCAAACCGGCACTGCTCTCTTGGTGGTATGAGGTCCCCATATCTCTCTGCTCGCTTCTTTCTTTTATATTTCAGAAGAGATTGGCTTAAGACACTGTCTAATCTGGTAGATCTCATCAGTATAACTGCCACTAATCCATCTTATTACATCATAGTGATAGGATTTACTCCACATAGGGAAATCATATCAGATGACAAAATGGTAGACAGTCATACAATACTGGGAATCATGACTTAGCCAAGTCAACAGATATTTTGGGGGGGACACAATTCAATCCATGATACACCCAACATAAAGAAAACAAAAATCCTCACAACTGGACCAATAAGCAACATCACGATAAACAGAGAAAAGATTGAAGTTGTCAAGGATTTCATTTTACTTGGATCCACAATAAACATAGAAGCAGCGGTCAGGAAATCAGAAGACGCATTGCATTGGGCAAATCTGCTGCAAAAGGCCTCTTTGAAGTGTTGAAAAGCAAAGATGTTACCTTGAAAGACTAAGGTGCACCTGACCCAAGCCATGGTGTTTCACTTGTCTCCTATGCATGTGAAAGCTGGACATTGAATAAGGAAGACCGAAGAAGAATTGAAGCCTTTGAATTGTGGTGTTGGGGAAGAATAGTGAATATACCATAGACTGCCAAAAGAATGAACTAATCTGCCTTGGAAGAAGTACTATCAGAATGGTCCTTAGAAGCAAGGATGGCAAGACTATGTCTCACATACTTTGGACATGTTATCAGGAAAGAACAGTCCCTGGAGAAGGATATCATGCTTGGTAGAGGGTCAGCGAAAAAGAGGAAGACCCTCAACAAGATGGATTGACACAGTGGCTGCAACTATGGGCTCAAGCATAACAACAATTGTGAGGATGGTGTAAGACTGGGCAGTGTTTCTTTCTGTTGTACATAGGGTCACTGTGAGTCGGAATTGACACAACAGCACCAAATAACAACAACAACAGTCTGGTGAGGTAATAGGTTTGATGTAAGTGAGCAGTATTAAAGAAACAAAATATAGTAAAAGCATAATCTATATGCATTTATTGAATTCCTTCTTAATTAGATGCTTGTACAAAGAAGTTCAAGGTGTGGCTCATATCATGGAAGAGTGTAGTCTAGTTAGAGAAAACAACCAAATATGTTTTCTTAATTAGGTAATGGAGATGATAGAATCTATCTTGTAGGACTTGTGATGATTAAATGAGATAAGACATGTAATACACTCAATAAATGTTAGCCAACAACACAGTTATCAATGAGAAGGATTCGGGTAGTTGGAGAGTTATAGAGAAGGGAGGAAAAATGCATATGGATCCAGATGTTCAAGATATATTCAGGAAAATTGAGTTGAAGTAGTCTGGTTGAGGTAGAAAGTTTTTTATGCGGAGGAGTATGAGGTAAATGGAGCTACACTGTGGAAATCCTTCAGTGCCAGGAACGATTGATTTCACACTGCTAAAGATCCATTCATGTCCCCTCATTGCCCTTAAGAGTAACATTAAGAAGTGATGGTATTCACTGAAAATACAATGAAGTATTCTTTAAAAAGAAAAAAAAAAAAAGGATGGTAAATGTGGCTGTGCAAAAATCCATTTAAAGCTGGCAAATCCTGGAAAACAGCATGCTAAACAGGAAATGTGGAAAGGAGCTAACAGTTAACTTCATGCCAGCCATATGCCATGCCTTGTGTTAGGTCCTTGCTTCATAGCTCTCCTGTGAGGTAGTGTTAAATGTCATTCTGTTGATGAGGAAAATGTGACATAGAAAGATTAGTTTGTCCAGGATCACATAGTGAATGAGAAACAGAGCTGCAGGTTTAACCAAATGTGCCTGATGCTTGCCTTTCTGCGCCACCAGCACTCCTTAAGTGGCAATGGGCATATAACCCAGTCCATGTTTGAGTGAACTTAGCTCAGTGTTCGTAGGATCTCCAATCAATTCCAAGAGGGAGAACCCTCAAATTAGACTTCCAGGTGGCATTTGCCCTCCTGATCTGCATTAATGATGACTTGCACATTTATCATTCTTTAATGTTTATGCTCTCATTTGGAACTGTAAGTAAAGCATTTAGTTGAAGTACCTTGGTATGGTTTGCTCTTAGTTCAAAATGACTTTGTAACTTCTTCGAGGGCAGGAATTATGTCTTATACTTTAATATCGTCCCATAGCACTCAGTATAGTATGAAGTTCATGTTGATATTTTTCCCCATTCCCCATTTTTTAAATCATTCCTGTTTTTATAACCACGGAAGTGGTTTTCAGAGTGGTTAGAGGCATATAGAGTCTAAACGGTCCGCCTACAGTCACATAACATGTTAGTAGCAGATTTAATCCTAGAACCATATTTTTTTTTTCCACTTTGTTCTAGATGTCACTGTTTCCATGACATTTGTGAGATTTCTGTGTTTGCAGTTTTCTTTTTGAGGGGTTTGATTCCTACTTGACGCTTCTTTGAATTTTCTCATCTGCACTCTGAAGGGAACTACAGAATTAGGAAAGGTTCCTGAGTGTATGAATAGCTTGTACACCTTCCTTCTTTTAGCTTCCTTCTTGGAAAAAAAAAAAAAAAGATTTCCCTTTATCTTTCTGCGTTATTCTCTTATTTCTGATCAGTCTGGCTTAATCTCCTTTAGTGGCTCTCTTCCCTCTTTTTTTCTTCTTAAATATGTATGTTTCCTAAGGTCTTGTCCCCAGTGGCATGCAATTCGTGGCGTGCATTCCCATAGCTACCACTGCTATGCTGATGGCTTAACTTCTGGTGCCATCAAAATAGGCACTCAGAGTAAGTATCTATTGATTGAGTACGTCTACAGCTTTCATCTTGGCTCACCTCATATCTAAATTTCTGCATGTTAAACTTTTCCGTATGGATTTTTGGTCAGTACTTTATATGTCTAAAATGGAATTTAGTTTTTCCACTGATAAAGCTTGTGATTTGCTTGTTCTCCTTTTTTATATATAATACCACCACCATTCTCCTAGTTTCTCAGTCTGGAAATTTCTAGAATCAACTTTAACTGTTAACTCATTCCATTTCCTTACCATTGCACCACCAGCACTCCTTAAATGGCAATGGGCATATAACCCAGTCCATGTCTGAGTGAACTTAGCTCAGTGTTCGTAGGATTTCGTAGGGTTTCCTTAAGTCATTTGTCACAGTTCTTAAATATTCTGTTTTGTTTTCTTCATTCATTTTTTTCTCTTTGCTTTTCAGTTTGGGAAGAGTCTGTTGACAAATCTTCAAGCTCGTTGATTCTTTCCTTGTCCAGGTCAAGTGTATTGATAAGTCCATCAAAGGCAGTCTTCATTTCTGTTACAGTGTTTTTGATTTCTGGCATTTCCTCTGATTCTTACATTATCCATCTGTTTTGCATGTTGCCCACTTTGGCGGTTCAGACCCAACAACCAGTCATTTGGAGAAAGATGTGGCAGTCTGTTTCCGTGAAGATCACAGCCCTGGAAACCCTATAGGACAGTTCCACCCTGTTCTGTAGAGTTGCTATGAGTCGGAATTGACTCGATGCCAATGGGTTTGATTTTTTTTTTTTTTTAAATATGGGAGCTCTGTTGATGTGATAATAAGATTTGAGGGGAGAGGGAGGATTCCCTAGTCCTATGATTAAGTTTCAGTCTTTTAGTGAGCCAGTGCCCCTGAGCTGTGACCTTCACACATGCTTCTCAGCATTACCGTCCCCACTTAGGTGAGAAAGGCAGGCTAGAGAGGGCCGGAGTTGGGTATTACCCTTCCTCAAAGTTGGTTAGGCTCAGGTAAAATAGTTTTCCTTGATGGCTCACCTTTGTTAAGGAAAAAAAATGAATAACAAAAGTGCTTTGGAGTTATTTCAAAATGATTACTTTTCCCCTCCTGCCAGAAGCACAAGGAAGTTTTTCTCCACTCTTTCTCCTGAAGACGTGGTGGGACTCAAGGAGGTAAAACTCTCCTGGAGATTTTAACTCTCAAGCTAGTCCAGATTCAGACTCCGGCAATTATTCAGTTACCCTCTAAGTTTTCCTACCAGTTGCTGGCTCCAACAGCGACTCCTCTTCCTAGTAAGCTGTGATTCTCCATACTGGCCTGTCTCTCCAGTTTTCAGGGTAATGGTTTGCCCTGTGACCTCGATTCTCTGATGGATCTAAGAAGTGTTGTTGCTTTTCAGTTTGTTCTGCTTTTTTTTTATTGTGAGATTGTGAGTGATGACTTCCAGGTTCTTTACCAAGGATTGGAAACTAATAACTATTATTATAAATGTCAGTTTGAGAGGTCATCCATGACAACAATAAACATTTTATGAAGATTTTAACATATATAGCACTTTGATTTTCTGGAGAGAAACAGTGTTCTTTTGTAAGACTACTTCATATAATCCCCCCACAATAAAATAGCAACAAAATGAAATTGCATATCTTCCACTAAGAAGATTTTCTTAATCATGCCAGTTTTCTTTATAGAGTTTAGAGACTTAGTAAAAAAGGATCAGATTACTTTATATCAGTCACCTCAAAGTAAAAAAATCAATTTACATTTATACTGTTCTTACATAAGCCATAGCTTGTAGTACAAGTTCTAGTATTGCATCTAGAGTAATTATTTCCCAAAAATAAAAATAGTGTTTCCCACTAACTGTAACATTGTTATTAACAATGTAACAGAGATCAAGTTAGCTAGAATGACCACTGAGTGATTTTAACTTTTAGATTAATATTTTCATTC
>NW_004444032.1:3221191-3223791 GCF_000243295.1 Trichechus manatus latirostris | reverse complement strand
CTCTGTCTTTAGAGAAACATGGAGCTGTACATGACCTTGAGTTTATCCAGAAAAATACTTCCTCAGGCAGGCAATACTATACTGAGCCATGTGACGCAGATAGCTCTCTCTCCTATATTCTAAAAAATAATTCTGTTGCAATCTCCCTAAGCCTCCTACTCAGTTTTTAAAGTTCTTGTCTTCCTGCCTAAACTAAATTCCCTTATATCTTTGCTTTAACACAAGTTAAGAACTTGGTTTTTCTTGTTTTTCCTGTGTTTAATTCTCACATTTTCTTTTCGTTCTGTACATCTTTCTTTTCATTGTGATGATCTATTCCATGTAAATGGTTAAATTCATGGAATTTTTTTTCTTTCCTAGTTCATTTTTTGTAGATGTTCTGCCCACTCTGTTACTTCCCTGCTCTTCAAAAGCCACTTCAGTTAAGATGCAAAGTAAAAGAAAAGTACTGTCTTTCTATGCTATGTAGCAAGCAGATGGTTGTTGCCTTTATCATTGCAATTTCAGAAAGGGTAGGAGGTACTTTCAAGAAGTGAGATATTAGTCAGATCGAATCTCATGGTTGTGGGTGAGTGTATCATCCAGTGAAGACATTTCTCTCTGGCTTTTTTGCCCTGCTGTTTTTCTTCAGTCATTGACATGGTCCTTTCACAGTTATTTATTAAGGTCCTTGATATCGACACAAAGTTAACTTTCTATTATCTCTTTTGTAAAATGATGAGAAAGGTGGATTTATTTTTTTGAGAAACTGTATTGTACTGCTGATAATCCTTGCTTCAGTATAGTTATACCTAACTCTGCATGCAAGTATTTGTTTTTGTTAAGTATACTGTGTAAGTACATTGAGTATATTGGAACATAAACTCAGATCCTCCAGTCATTAGATTCTGGCAAACCATGCACCCTAGCATTAGTAACACTTAAAAGGGAACCCTGTGGGAGGAGGAGTAGCTTTTTACTTGACCTCCTGGTCAGAGGGCTTCTGAAATATTTACGTAAATTGAAGGCAGATTCTGTTCTGAAAGTGGTTGAAGCTATATATGATTATCTGCACACAAAATGTATTCGTGTTTCCATTTTACTTTGATAATTAAACTTGTCTCCTAATCCTTAAATTAGTGGAAATTTACTGAGCTTTCTATACTTTAATTTCCTCATGTGGAATGTTACATCAGATAGAATAAAGGGTGTGATGGGGGAAGAAAAAAGATTTTACCATGACTCTGAGTGGGCTTAAAATGAAAATACCACACTGACTGCCAGAAGATGTAAGAAATGGCAGAAAGAATAAGAGGAAATGGTGGGATTTTTTTTTAGCCTGTTTGCTAAAATTTGAAGACCATTTCAATACTTCTAAGTAATGTTTACCCATTCAAATCATGTAACTTTAGGAGTTAAAATTACCTAATACAGTACTTTCAGATTCATTTAGACTGAAAAAAAAATCCAGACTTCTTATGAAGATCTCAAATCTGGTGCTTGCTTGTCTCTCTGACCCACCCTCTCCCCACCTTTCTGACCCACTCCCCATCTCTGTGACCGACCCTCTCCCCACCTTTCTGACCCACTCTGCATCTCTCTGACCCACCCTCTCCCACCTTTCTGACCCACTCCCCATCTCTGTGGCCCACCCTCTCCCCACCTTTCTGACCCACTCTGCATCTCTGTGGCCCACCCTCTCCCCACCTTTCTGACCCACTCCGCATCTCTCTGACCCACTTTTTTCCCACCTTTCTGACCCACTCCCCATCTCTCTGACCTAATCTCTGTCTGCCTTTCTGATCCACTCCCCAGCTCTCTGACCTACTCTGTCTCTGCCTTTCTGATCCACTCCCCATCTCTCTGACCCACCATCTCCCCGCCTTTCTGCCCCACTCCCCATCTCTCTGACCCACCCACTCTCTGCCTTTCTGCCCCATTCCCCATCTCTCTGACCCACTCTCTCCCTTGCCTACTCTACTCCACGCACACTGCCCATGCTCTGTTCCTCAGACACACTGAGCTCTTTCCAGCCTCCAGGCCTTTGTACTTGTTTGCTCTGCCTGAAATGCTCTTTTGCAAAACGCCATGGTTTTCTGAAGGAGAAGAGAAGCGTTTTTGGAGAAGGTGATGTCTGAGGTGAGTCTCTAGAACATCACTACAGGCAGATGAATGTTTTGGAAATGATTTTGGAAGATAAAGACATTCAGAGTGATTCAAATGATTAACTGAAGTGATTTAGGGAAGTTAACTTGAGCTAGCAGCTAAAGTAGACATTCAAAACTTATATTGACTAGTTAAGTTGTTGGAAACACTTTTCTCAGTGGCTAAGAAAGATTTAAACCTATTCTGATTTCTAGATTATAACCAAAAAGAAGTCATAAGTTGCATTGCCTAGTGTAATATTGAGTCTTTGGTTAATCTTTGGGAAATTTTTATAAATAATTGGCATTTGTTTTAGCCAATTGGAATGTCCAAGTCACCTGTTTTCACCAAAAAAATAAACAAATAAAAACCTTTTCTCCTAGCTATATTATTTTAAATCCATTTGCTCCCTTCGGAGGTGGCTGGGAGAACAGGAAGTGGTTAGCAAAGAAACATCTTTGGTCCCTTCCTATTTT
>NW_004444032.1:3219357-3220551 GCF_000243295.1 Trichechus manatus latirostris | reverse complement strand
TCAGGTTGTGGCCGGATTGACTCCGTCTTTTAAAAGGGCAAACCTTAATTTCCACAAATTTTAAATATTTAATTTATCTTTTTACATTTCAGTCCTTTCAGCACCAAAACACATGCCTAAGTTTCTCAAATGTTCTTAGAAAAGTACATTACAGAACTTGCTTGACAAACTGCAAGTTAGAGTCTCTCAGGTCCATCTCACAGCAAGCTGGCTTAACGTCCAGCTCGTCTACCTTAGAACACTTGCACACTTCGGCACCTTCTAGAGAAAGAGCTCGAGAATATTATTTTCTCAACATTCCTGCCCCTGTCTCAGCAGACCTCTGCTTTGTATCAGTGCAGGGTTTGGATCCTTCCCTCAGGAGCCTACAGCTTTTACTTTGTATGAGAAAATGGCCCAGGAAACAAGCAGGATTTTGTGCCTGTTCACCAAAGGGCTGTTGTTCATATCTCTTGCTCTAGCCTCAGTCTTTCTCCTGACCACTCAGAGGAGACCTGTGGAAAAGAGCTGATGAGGGAGGATAGATCCCTATGTGTCTAGGGCTCTAAGGGATTTAGCCTTTAAGAATTCTTTGAAATTTTTAGCATTTTCTTCTTACTTGACTTTTCCTCCCATACTCTGCCAAAGGTAAATAGTTCACTTGTCTCTGTCTCTCCTCAGACGGGCTCATCACCCTTTGGAATTTAGTTCATCTGGTTGCCTTGTGACTTCAGCTGTTTGGGCTTAAATTAAGTTACGATTTTTATGATTATCTAGCTTTTTCTCATGTGAGGATGTTCTCTTATGGCTTTCTACATCCTGAGTAGAAGTGTAACCCCACCCCCCACCCCACTACCACCACCATTTTATTTTAATTAGTATCTTCGCAATTAAGTGCCATTTTTTGGTTAAGGTAGATGCTTTCCTCCTTCCATAGAGTTCAAAAAGACACACGTATTTGTCTACTAAGCAAGAAATGGCTCGAAGGGACAATTGAGCCTGCTAACTAATTGTCATAAATAAATTTTGGAACTGTTATTATTGTTTGATATTTAATCTTGGACTTTTAACTGATTTGTCAATGATAATCATATCAGTGGATCCCTGGTGGCACAGTAGTTACGCGTTCAGCTGCTAACCGAAAGATTGGCAGTTCGAATCCACCAGCCACTTCTTGGAAACCCTGTGGGGCAGTTCTGCTCTGTCCTGTAGGGT
>NW_004444032.1:3217554-3218470 GCF_000243295.1 Trichechus manatus latirostris | reverse complement strand
TTATAGCAGCCTGAAGCACTTACTCGAGCATAAGGTGAATGTGTAGCTAAAATGATCCCAGCTACCTCAGAGATAATCGATGTTTCTGGAAATAGAAAGCAGGAGAAACAGGAAATTCTGGTGCCTTCTGTGGGGCCCTTGGGGCACTGCTATAAAAAGCTTTAGAAGGGGGACTTTTTGTGATCTATATTGGAGGAGCGCTGTGGGGATCGTAGACTGAGTATTTCTAGCAGGTTCCTATGTGCTACTGCCTTTGGGCTAGGTTGGGAAGGAACCTTAGGCGTGCGCTACTACTTCTCATAGCCACTCATCCACCCACTCACGCATTCATTCCGTCAGGAAACTCTATTATAAGCTATTTCTTGTCAGCATCCGTAAAATGTTTTTTGGTGTCTATGGTTAATAAAATCAGTCTTTGTTTTACTTCCTTATGTTAACCCAAGCTATATCTATTGGATTTGTCATTCTAAGCATCAGTTTTTAGCTTTCCTGTGTATAAATTCTTACCTTAATCAACATTTTCTATATTGTTCTTTGCTAAATTGACTGATTTATATAATCTCAACCTAACTCAGATTTTCATTTTCTGCCTATATAACAATCACCTATGACTGTGTTGAGTGCCATCTGCTATTTTTGCTGTTTCATTAATGTTTCCTTTGCTTTCAGCTTATGAATAAAGATGAAGGACTATGCACTGACCCCTTTGCTACCGTACTTGACATTTTATACCAATTAGACAAACATAGAGCTTATTATTATGACTCTTTGCCTGGTACATAAGCTGGTCTTGTATTCTTACAACTATGGTTTTTATCCAAGTCTATTTGTAATGAAAATTTTACTGATTTCATCAGCTGCTTTGAGAAGTTCAAATATATAACATCTGTAACATTCTCTTCATCCCTCTGTTCTA
>NW_004444032.1:3214481-3216217 GCF_000243295.1 Trichechus manatus latirostris | reverse complement strand
AATGTAGAGGCCAGCTGAGTCATCTCTTTCATTTTACAAAGACAAAACTAAGTCATAGAGAAGTATTTTGCTCAAGCCCTCACTAAGAGCTAGTCATAAAAACAGGTTGGGAATATAGATCTCCTGGGTCCATTGTTCCGTCCTCTCGTCACAGAAAATTGAACTGAGCCTTGAAGGGTAGGGGTAGAGAATGCTGATAGGCAAAGATGGGGAAAAGAGGAAATAATTACTCCAGGCAATTGAGTGGCTTGAGAAATCATAATACAGAACTGAGTTCTGCTATTGAGAACAGCAATACACAAATAAATAAATTATCATATATGTTCTCTCTTTTCTGTATAACATGGGGTTTATATTGGGAAGCAGTGTGAGAGACGAGTTTTAGAAATCTAGGTTTGAACCAGGTAGGGAGCATTGTGAATGCCAAGCTAAGGATTATGAGTTTTATTCAGTAGAAAATAGGGAGCCATTCGGTGTTACTTAAGACTTTGTTGAGTACTAGTTCTATTGATTTCACTTCCAGATATAGTCGGTACATATTTATAGAGTAATTTTTTAAAGTTCCATTTACAATCAAATTTTGTCTTTCATCACTCTGGGCATGCATTAGATAAACGTACTTTTAAGGTGTGTGTAAGCGGGAGTCCTCCCTATAACTCTGTCCATCTGGTATCTGGTAACAATAGATCCAAATCACAGAGAACCCAGAAATAAGAGACAAAGCATCCCCACCAGGTGAAAATAACAGCCAAGGAAGGCAATGGATACCAAACATCCTTGACTTAGTTTACTTTATAGAATTTGAGTATCTGTTTTTCCTTAGCTGGGTTTTGGGAGTGTCTTATTTTGTTCTAGGTTAAGGGGAAGAACAGGAGGCCTACACAGAGGATAGCAGATGGAAAGGAGGTGTAGATGGGGGAGCCAGTTGCTGAGTACAGAAGTAGATCACTAACAGTGATGAAAAGCTTCAGTGAGTAAAAGACAAGTAAATACAGGTGGCCATAAAAGAGAGAGATCAGACCAGAAGAACATGACAGTTTAGGGTCGTTTGTAGGGGGCAGAGAGATCCTGAAGGCAAGATATATTTGCATTACAGTACAATATCATAATATTTGTTCATAGCAAGGACCCTACATCATATAGAACAGGCTTAATGATATCTTAAATTTGGAATGCAGAGAAACTTGAGAGATGTCTTGGAAGCTATCACGTGTAAAACGATTAACCCTTTAAATACCAAGTTTAAAATTTCTATGACCTAGAAAATCTGCTTATCCAGAATACTTCTTACTCTGATTAAGTCAGGAATAAGACATAATTATATTTGCATATATTATCTGTCCTGCTGTTTTAGTGTGTTTTGTATCCCCAAATGCTGAGAGGCTCATCTGTATGTTACAAAGAAAAAGGGGTATCAGACTCATCTCAGTGAAGCTTTTGTGTGGGTATTCTGTAAGAAAGACTTCAACACTGCCCTGCCTCTCCAGGCCTTTATCCCCTGGATTCTGTACTTGCTTGTTCACTAGATAGAAAGGTCTTTGTTATATGCTATGAATCTATATATGCTACAGTGGGTACCTTCTGAGGAAAAAAAGGCAAATGTAGTAAAGTGAAAGTAGCACCAACTTTAACAGCAAGTAGCGTACAGCTGACTTACAGGACAGGGCTGAACTGCCAACCAGACTTCCTCTACCGTAAAGTTTTCTGCTAACTTCTCCACATTCTCACTGCACTCA
>NW_004444032.1:3212110-3213517 GCF_000243295.1 Trichechus manatus latirostris | reverse complement strand
ATCTGTGCTTTACAGAAGGAAATTCTGGAACAACAACAGCAAGAAAGAAATGATACCAATTTTTATGGCATCTGTATGTTTTGCAATGTGGAATGCTTCGGTAACAGGTTTGCCTTTTATGTATCTTTAAATATTACTGTTTTTCATTTGAAAGCTCATCAAAACATCCATAACTGTTAGTTATATAAATGAAGATGTCTCCAGGCCCTTTTATGTATCAGCAGGACTTTATTTTTTAATGTGCTTTTGTGTGTGTGTGTGTGTGTGTGTGTGTGTGTGTGTGTGTGCGTGTGTATGTCTGGTGTCAAAGATGGACTGTAGTTTCTCTAGGCAGAATAGGGAATAAATTTTAAAGGCTGCCAAAAATAGACTTATGTGTGTGTGCATAGTAAAATATATGTAACAAAAAATTTGCTATTTAAACCATTTTTAAGTATACAATTCAGTGACATTAATTACATTTACCTTGTTATGCAACCATCACCACTATCCATTTCTGAAGGTTTTTCATCCCCTTAAAGAGAAGCTCAGTACCTCTTAAGTAATAACTCCCCATTTTCCTCTCTTTCCAGCTGCTGGTAACCACTGATAAACTTTCAACTCTATGCATTTGCCTGTTCTAAATGTTTCATATAAGTAGGGTCATACAGAATTTGTCATTTTGTGTCTGATAACAACATTAATGTTATATAATAGCATTATACAAATGCTGTTCCTAGCCTGATTTGTTCTCAGATGATTTATAAATAATGCTAATTGCTCACATGCCTTCCTAGATCTGTTCTTTTGAACCACATGGCCAGAGAACATGCTTTCAACATTGGATTGCCAGACAACATTGTAAACTGTGATGAATTTCTATATACGTTACAAAAAAAGCTTGACAAGTAGGTGCTGTTTTATGAAACACGGTGTGGGGCTATTTTAATCTTGGACTTTGTTGTGAATTTTTAAAAATGAACTTAGTATTAAGAAGTAATTAAAGAAATGGAACTTACTGATTTATCATTTTGGAGGAGTTCACATTTTGTGTGACAATTCTCATTTTGTCTAGATCGTATTGCCTTTTAGTGTTTCTAAATATTTTAAATAGAATATGTCATGTATACCAAAAAACTTACATACCATCCAAAGTATATCATATAAGCTAGCCTTAGAAATAGAACATTGTTAATTCCTTTGAATCTTCCTGTGTAAGATTTTCTTCCTTATTAGTATCCCTCCAGAAAACACTATTCTTAATTTTGGATTCCTTTACTCTTTACTATAGTTTTTCTACATGTGTAGAGAAATAAGTATATTGTCAAATTGTTATGTTATTCAACTTTATGTAAGACATAGCATACTGCATGCATGAGGGTTAGCATACTGTCTGAAGAACATACTTTCATTTTCATTTTTAGGAAG
>NW_004444032.1:3168935-3211011 GCF_000243295.1 Trichechus manatus latirostris | reverse complement strand
CAAATTCTAGTAAAAAAGACCAGACTTAATGGTTTGATTGAGACTGGAGGGACCCTGGAAGACATGGCCCCTGGACTCTCTGTTAGCCCAAAACTAAAACCATTCCCGAGGCCAACTCTTCAGACCAAGATTAGACTGGACTTTGGGACATAAAATGATATTCGTGAAGAGTGTGCTTCTTAGCTCAGTAGATACGTGATATTAAATGGGGAGCCTCTGTCTGGAGGCAAGAGAAGAAGGCAGAGAGGGTCAGGAGCTGGTTGAATGGACACGGGAAATCCGGGGTGGAAAGGAGGAGTGTGCTGTCATAGTATAGGAGAGCAACTAGGATCACATAACAATGTATGTATAAATTTTTGTATGAGAGACTAACTTGAATTGTAAACTTTCACTTAAAGCGCAACAATAAAAAAAAAAAAAGATTGGATGTGCTAGGTGCTATGCTAGATAATTAAAAAAACAAGCAATGTCTTCACTCTTCTCCCTTCTTCCCAATAAAAACTCCCCCCTCCTCCCCATTAAAAAAAAAAAAAAATTATCTTCATCATCCTCTTGGACCAGCCTGTTTTTATGGGAAGTTTCAGGAAAACGAAGCCATTTTACTATGCAAGGCGACTTTTATTTGTTTGGCTAGTAGCGTGGACTAACTTGTTTACCATGCCAAGGTTTTTAAACACATGGAAGGATGTCCTTGCCCAGAAACCTCAATACCATTTGCCAGCATCCATAGATTACAGTACTTTTTAAGAAGAGCTATTCAGTCAGAAGTAAATGTCAGTAGAGGAGGCCTTTGGAAATATGAGAGGGGATTTTTGATTGACACAATGCTTGGGAAGTGCTTGTACCACTCATGTAAAGAGAAGTGTTAAATAACTCTCTAGTGGGATTGGAACAAAGACTGGAAGTACTGTTTCTAACTGGCTCTTTTCTTAAGCAAATAAAAATTGGTTTGATTTTCTTCCCCCTTTTGATTTCAATGAATTAAGATCTAAACCCATTGGCCACAGAAGGCTAACTGAATGTAATCAGACTTTTTACCTATTGGATAGAAACAAGCATATCCCGAGCTGTGTTGGAAATCTCTGCTCCAGGGTCTGTTTTTGTCTGTTATAATCCTTACAGTGTTAAAATAAAATTCCCTTTAAGAAGCAAATTTAGCATGTGTTTGAAGACTGACTCTGAGAGATTGCCATGGTTTGCTACAGATGTTTTACAACCAGCTAAAGGCAGATGCCCCCTCTGAGTTCTCCAGTCTTCTCTTGAAATCACTCAGTCACAGTACTTCCTAGAATAAACGCTGCTTCAGGGCCCAACTCAATCCAGTAGGGAGTGGGCTTCAGTGTTAACTCGCTAAGAAACTGTCAGCAACTACAGAAAGCTATGGAAGGCATGTCATGGGGATTCTTCCTTCTGGGGCTGTTTTAAAGTAATGTTCAAGAGCTTAGGTCTAGCAGAACATTATACAGCTGGAGGTGTTTACCTTTTAGAGGAGACTTCAAAGGGACTGCTCACTCAAATTCTGCTTGCACTTTTAGAAAACTATGATACTTCATTCCCTGGGCATCATGTAGTGTGGCTTGTCAAATGTGAAATTACCTGCTCAGGCCGGCTGTCTCTAGACAAGTATGCTAGATGATACTGCCCACGGAGTGCCCAGTTTTGATGCAGCATGAATCATGGCTTGAGGGAAGTACTTCAGGAGAATATGAAAACTTTAATAACAGAGAAAATGAAAATTAACTAACAACTTTAGGATAATACTGATAGAAGTAATTTAAAAAAAAAACCTGGCAGCTATTTGAGTATTTACTCTGTGCCCAGCATTATTCTAAGTAATTATATCTTTTAAATCATTTATTCTTAACTACATCCCTATGACACAGGTGTTACATTATCCTTATTCTGTAGATTGTCAGACTGAGGCACAGAGAGCTTAAGTAAGTTTCTCCAGGTCACAGGGCTAGGACAAGTTACTTAACCTCCCTGTGTGTCAGTTTCCTTCATTTTTTTAAATTGAGATAATACTAATACCTATTTCTTATACTTTGGGTTAGTTTTTTTTAGTCAAGTAATGATGCTGAATTCATACTGATCTATTCATCCTCCATTGCCTATTCTCTTTTGTAACAAACTAGAAAATGAGCCAAGGTCAAAGTAAAGCTGACTTTTTAGCTCTTTAAGGACTCTAACCCACATTAGCCTCTTAGCCCTGTATGCTTTCCCACTGAGGTAAATAGCTAACAACAATTAAGAATGATTAAAAATAAAAATAAAAAACTAAAAAAGTGTTAGGATGCCTTAGCATCATAGGAATGATGTAAATTCCTTTGAAAGGGATTAAAGAAGCTAATAAACTACCTGAAGATGTATAAATGCCCTAAACTAGGAGGGTGCTTATCAGCTTTAATAACATTCTAGGAATGCTTAAAGAAGACTGTTGTATAATAATATAATAATACGTGTTGTTATTTTTGTGTGTTGTCAAGTTGATTCTGACTCATAGCGACTCTATAGGACAAAGTTAGAATTGCACCATACGGTTTCCTAGGCTAAAATATTTACTGGAGTAGATTGCCAGGTCCTTTCTTCCGAGGAACACCTTGGTGGGTACAAACCACCAATCTTTCAGTTAGCAGCCGAGCACTTAACCATTACACCACCAGGGCTCTTTTAATAATATGTAACCAAACCCATTGCTGTCGAGTTGATTCTGACTCTAGCAACCCTATATGACAGGGTAGAACTGCCCCAAAGGATTTCAGTTAGCAGTCAAGTGATTTAAGCACTGTGCCACCAGGGCTCCTAATAATATGTAAATGAATATATAAAAAACTGTCCCAAATAATAACAGTATGTAGAGAAAAATGAGGATCACAGGTTTCTTTGCAACTTTTTAGTTTTATTTTGGATGCCCTTAATGAAGAATATCTAACATGAAGAAATCATTAATATGAAGAATAAATTCTTCTAAAATTGTACTTAAGCAGTGAAGAGAGAGACAGTCACTGTTTCTCCTCTGAGGGAAAAGGCTGACATGAGTGTGGGAAAAAGGAGGAAGAATTGTTGTATTAGTGCTCACTGTGTATGCATCCATTTCTCACATCTTCCTCTCTCCAGAACCAGTTTCATTGACTTCATACCTTCTACAAACATTTGAGTGCCTTTTAGTTACCAGATGCTGGGAGAGAAGGAAAGACATTACAGACAGGGTGGCTGAATTGAGTCATTGTTTTCAAAGAGTTTGGAGCTTGGTATGGGAGACAGACATGTAAGCACATTTGTTTCAACACCTTGTAACGGTGTGTATGAAGTTAATATTTTGACGTCTTCTGTAGCAGATATATGCAGTATTTGGTCATTAACCCACAAGAGTTCCTCACCTCCACTACAAACACATATAGTGTCTCCAGACCAGCGGTGATGGAAGAAGCATCCAGGATACTTCTGGCAAGGTGCACTCTCATAGTCTTAAAAGGTGGGAGACCAACAGGGAAAGGAGGCTGTTTTTGGCTCTCTGAGCTCAGCAAATTGACAAATTCCTTTTTCCTTCTTAGGTGAGGTAATTTCCATTATTATTAACTCATGTCAGTTTCTGAATACTAATACACTTGCAAATCCACTAAAGGTCCTTTGCATAGTCTAGATTGACTACTTCAAGTTCTTGCTTTATTTTCTCACAAACCAAACGGCTTAGATGGACGTGGTTGGGGGACAAGGTACCAGACAGTTTCACATTCAGATACCCCTGCCTCAGAGGGCAACTCACATCATTATCAAGGCTTTGGCTATATACTCCTAAGGTACTCATGTTTCAAGCCCTGAGTTCCTCTAACCAAAAACAAAACGAAACCTATTGCCATCAAGTCGATACAGACTCATAGCAACCCTATAGGACATGGTAGAACTGCTCCTTAGGGTTTCCGAGGCTGTTATCTTTACGGAAGCAGACTGCCACATCTTTCTCCTGCAGAGCAGCTGGTGGGTTTGAACCAGGAACCTTTCAGTTAGCAATTTAACCACTATGCTACCAGGGCTAAAGGAAACTATGTTTGCAGTGGCTTTATCATTCTTTGATTTAAATTTTTTTTATTCTTAAAATATGCAAAGCCATTTATAATGATAGTAGGCTCTTGAGTTTTTTTTTTTTCTTCATAGTTTTGTTATAGTTCTAATGAAATAATTTATTTACCTTTAAAACACTTTTCTGAACTAAATAGTGCCCGGCTACCACCAAAAACTGCCCTGACAGGGAACACAACAGAGAGTCCCTGACAGAGCAAGAGAAAAGTAGGGTGCAGAACTCAAATTCTAGTAAAAAGACCAGACTTAAAGGTCTGACATAGACTGGAGGAATCCCAGAAGACATGGCCCCCGGACTCTCGGTTAACCCAGAACTAAAACCATTCCCGAAGCTAACTCTTCAGACAAAGAATAGACTGGACTGTAAGACATAAAATAATACTTGTGAAGATTGTGCTTCTTAGTTCAAATAGATACACGAGACTAAATGTGCAGCTCCTGTCTGGAGGCGAGATGAGAAGGCAGAAAGGGATTGGAGCTGGTTGAATGGACATGGGAAATCCAGGGTGGAGAGGAGGAGTGTGCTGTCACATTATAGGAATAGCAACTAGGAGCACATAACAATGTGTGTATAAATTTTTGTATAGAAACTAACCTGAGCTGTAAACTTTCACCTAAAGCACAATAAAAAAACATTTTTTTAAAAAACTTTTCTCTATTCCTAATTTTGTGTGTGTGTGTGTGTGCGTGTAAGCACACATGTCAGGTGTACGTGTATTGAAGGCAGAGATGTGCTAGATGAAAAGGAGCTTTTCTTTTTTTCCCTGTGTTTTTTCCACCCTCTCATTGATCAAAAACCATCTGATGCAGGGCCTTGAGGGGGTGTTCTGAACATCTTTACTGACATGCCTTCCAAACTTTGTTTTTCTTGCATTCTTTGCTTTTCCTGACATGATTCATTAGCAGGCACAGTGTCTTAATTAGAGAGTTATGTGCTTTGTTGTTTTTCTCTTTGGGTCTTGTTCTTGTAATAAGTCCTGTATTTAACTGAACCAAAGCAGTGCAGTCTGGAAAAGTCTGGGTCATTGTCACATGCAAATTGCTTGTTTCCTAATATATAGATTATTATATGATTCCTAATAGATTTCCATTTTCCCCTCAAGTGGTAAATGGTTAATGCTGTATAGCCTGCATAAATCCTTATATGTTGTACTGAATACTGAGGAAGTTGCAAAATAATGCTTTGAGTTTCAAAGTTTGGCAATAAAAGATAATTTTTGTTACTTTTGGCCTCAAACATTTATTGGCAAATATTGCCCATATAGTTGAGAATGCTAATACCACAGATGGCCCATCCCTGAGTAATATCTTACAGCAATAAAAGCATGACCTTAGTCTAAGTCCAGAGAGACCAAGGAAGACATTAATACTTAAAATATTTAATTCACCACCAAAAATTCTAACAAGGACCCTGTTGGCAGTGTTGAGGCCATTCTTGGTGTCCTATAATGAGGTTCAAATGCTTCATGATGACGCTCGAAAGTATGTTATGGAGTCTAAATTAACTATCTCTAATGATGCTATGGTAGATCTCTGCATGTCTGAGTTTATGCATCGTTTAGCTGATATGTAATGACAGCTTCAAAACCTCTCATTAAGTTGATGAATGATGGATTTTTTTCCCTCTAAATCATAATGGTACCAGTAGTTCTTTGTTTTTAGCTAAATGAATACCTTTATTTGAGAAAAAAATATGTCTATAATTGAGAGTGAATTATGGTTGTGTTTTTCCAAAACGATGATATTGAACAAGGATAGTTTGCTATAGCCTATAAGCTAATAGGTTGGGCTTGACCCTAACCGTGTTTTAGCTGCTTGAAAAAGTGTCCAGTAATGTTCTTAGATCTCCCCCTTAGTTACCACTGCTTTTGCATGGATCACAGTGGGAAGATTGGGAAGGGAGAAAAGAAGGGGCAAAAAAGAGAAGAAGAAATGGCTCAGTGGAGAGAAGAGAAGTGGTTGGGGCAAAGAAAGTCATTCCTACCCATCATTCCATAAGGTTTTGCTGAAACTATGATGAGGCTTGCCAGACGCAGCCCTAAAAGGGTGAGACTTCTCCGCTAACTATAAGGGGTGAAAGCAATTTGGATAAGTATTCAAGTACTTACTATTGCCTTGTACCGTGGGCTTTATATACAGTAACTAATTCACTGATCACCTTACAAAGACCTTTTGAGGTAGGGTCTAAATTTGCCTGAAACGTTTAGATTTTCTCAGTTACAATTCAGTTCAACAAATACTAGTATCCAGTGTGCACCAGGCATTGGAAATGGAACAGGCCAGGCCCTCATGGACTGAATTCTAGTAGGGGAGACAGATAGTAAATCAGAAGACAAATGGCTATATAAAATGATTTCCTCTAGTGATCAGTGCTTTGAAGAAAACTAAAATGTCAGAGAAGAAAAATGACTTGAAAAAGGACTGTCATTCTGCACAGGGGAGTCAGCAAAAGACTGAGGTGGTTACCGTTAAGCAGAGACCAGGAGGCCTGAGCCACACACATATGTGGGGAACAATGTTTCAGGCGGAGGATGCAACAAGTGCAGAGGTGCCTAGGTGGGCATGAGCGTGATGCGTTTAAGGTATAGCAAAAAGGCCAGTCTGGCTGGAGCAAGTTGATCAAGGGAAAAAGTGGTAGGAAATAGGGATGGGGAGGGAGCCAGGGACAGAGCACGGAGGCCTTATAAACCATGGTAAGGACTCTGAATTTTGTTCCAAGTGGTGGGAAACCACGGGAGGGTTTATATAAACAGGGAAGTGTCCTTTAGAAAGATCACTGTGGACTGAGGAGGATATTGCTTCTTCTCCAAAAGAAAAACATATTATGAAACCATTTTAGGATATATCCTTCCTTATCACTGAAATAAAATATTTAATACATCCTACCCATATAGTTTCAAAACCATTTGAGTGTGGAGTTTTCTTTTGTTAGAGTTGTGTGTTTGTTCCCTCTTTCTCTCTCTCTCTCTCCTCCTCTCCCACCTCCCACCCCCTTATCTCTCTAATTTCTCTCTCCTTCCTACATAGGAACTTGGAAAATCTTGGGAACAAGTTCAGTTGGAAGATGATCGGGATTTGCTAGACCATCAAGAAGAGTAAGACTTGTTATTGCTGCTAATTAATTACAGTGTTTTCCGGAGTGGAAAAACAGTTCTTTAATTTGATTTAAAATTATTTCTGGAGAATGTTACTTGAAGAGGCAGAATAAAAAGACACAAAACTCTTTTTTCTCTGAGACATACGTCCTTTGATGTAATATGGCAAAAACTTGAATTCAAAATAGCTTTGAAACAAGAATCACTAAAGCAACTGTTGTTCCAGCTAATAATATTTTGCCATTAAAGCTATTTACTAATTGAACACGCAGATAATATACAATTCAGAGAAAAATACATTCAAAGTGCTTTGTTCACTCAGTTGGTCCCCAGACCTTGAAGTGATACGATCTTTGAATGTTCGTGTTGCTTACTGTTGGAATAGAGAATATAACTGAATTGGAATTAACCTTGTTCTGTGTTCATCCCATTGATGACTAACTTAAAACATTCACAGCTTCTTTGCCTGAAATTATAAGCTTGAGAAGTAGTTCTTTTCAACCTAAAAGGATTTCCTATTATTCATCCTCTTTTTATTCAAAGCTGTGTGGCCCTTTTTCTCCCCCAGGATTTTGAATTAATATTATTTTATTGAAGTGTAAAGCCCAGAGTTGGAGAGTTGCCGTTTTCTAACTTTCTTTGATGCACAGAGAGTCAAGCAGTGAGTCCTCTAGAATACAAACGTTTCTTTCCCATTAGGGCATACTGGTTAGAATGCTTAATGGATGGATGTTGGCCTTTTAAAAACACAAAAGTAGTATAATGACCCAGAACAGATATGCTTCTGTCTCCCTCCTGGATGGATAGGGTTAGGGAAAATATTCCCCATCTTCTAATAGGAAAGCTTAGATGTGAACTGGGTTAGGTTCGTCTTCAAAGTCATAGCAGCAGTAATTTCTGAACTTTCCATGAGAAATTCTCCCTTGTTGGAGTTTGAATGGGTAGTTCCTTGGCTCCACATCTCTTCTCCCCACTAGCAGTTTTCCTGATTTAGGAGTGACCAGAATTGGCAGTATCTCAAAAGATAAATGCAAGGAAGAGGAAAAGTGGTGAAATGGATCCTGTATGCCTTGGGAGTTCTCTATGTGCTACCAGATTTAACACCTGGCCCATTGAACATGGTCAGTATTTCCCTCATGAAAGATGTATGGTTTGCCCTTTGAAAATACACCATTTGTCACGCAGAAACGCACTGCCAGCATCGTGCCTCACAGCGTGTGCACTCGGTGGTTGTGGATAATGAGAGCGAGCAGCACATCCCTGGATATGTCTCCTTTGCAAATTAAACCTAGTTGTCTCCGAAAGAGATTGCGCTGATTCTGCAGTGAGGTAACTGCTCAGAAAAGAAGCAAATAGAAGAAAATGGAGCAGCACCTGTTTGCTGTTTATATTAATTTCATAGTGCTGCTTTGAATTTCAAAAGCTGTATCAGAAAGTCATAATATGATGTGTCAGTCTTTACAAAACTGTCAGAGGTGAACGGGATTGGCGGGGGTTCCTGGGGAGAAGTTGCTGTGTAGTACACCTTCTTAATGAAGGGACCTTCCTATCTTCTGTTTCCTTTTTAACACAGTGACTGGTCTGACTGGGAAGAAATCCCTGCCTCTGCTGTCTGCTTATTTTGTGAAAAGCAAGCAGAAACAGTTGAGAAATTATATGTCCACATGGAGGTGAGATACTTTCATTCACTTGAAATTTGTTTTGCTCTGCCAGGGGAAAGCTGATACTTATTGCAACCTCATCCACTTATACCTTTAGTTTTTCAATCATTATCCCATTCCTAAAAGTGCTGTCAGCAAAACAGAAAAGATAAGCCAGGTTCACCCAGGAGAACCAGATCTCGGGGCAATTTAGTTAGTGCAGTTGACTGGACCGGGGTGAGCTGTGAGATTTTACAGACCACTGATTCAGTCCCATCTTTGAGATACTTACAGGATAGTTCTAGCTCAGAAAGTGGGGTCTGTGACCATGATTAACATTACCTGTGATATTATTATACACAGATATGGACAAGTTCTGGGTCCTTTTCCGGTACTTTCTGTGCTGGTGAGTAATGAGAGCAGGAGGGAAGGGAGGTAGCTGCCATTTACAAAGTTCCTGTGGAAGCTGAGGCCCCTCAGGGGTACATGGGAGAGGGTACAAGGATTGGAGGAAAGAAATTTGGGGGCATTTACAACCTGTACTTCCCCGTCTGGATGCCATTTTTATGTTATAATGAAGCTTGAAGCTAGACATTCAAAGCCTTTTTCACCGCAGTATATCTGAGAGAGATGACACACTCCCTACACTTCTGATAACTGGACAGTGAGGGTGGGAAACGGGATATCGAATGGTTCACCACAGTGTTGCATCTTGGAGGTAGAGGGCTAATTATAATAGAAAAATATTACCGGATGATTCTAAGATTCCCTTCCACCACCTCTGCCAATAGTGGAGCTTGCTTTCCTCTTTCACCCACCTTCATTCCAACCTCCTTCTGAACCACTGTTCTTACGCAGTCAAGGAAGGACCTAGAAGATGTTAGAAGGATCATGGGCATTTTCCCTTATGAAAGCAGAGTCAGTTTCTCTGAAACAAGGTACCACTAGTATGTGTGTACAGTTTCTGCGTTTAAATTGAAAGGGGTCTCAGCACTCCTGCCCTGTGCAGAGATTCCCTCTGCAGCGTCCTCTGCTCAGTCACTGTCTGATAATGTAGTGTGGAATTCCTAATTATCTTCCTGCATATGGTGCTGCACTAGATGCCACGTAGTTAGACGGTGTTTGTCCTCCGGGAGCGTGTAAGTTAAAACACGTATGCAGAGAGGCGAGTGATTGCAGCAACTGAACAAACAGAATAAGTAAAAGTCTCTGCATGGCGAAAATCAAAGAAAGTGTAATTTATGGGAAGATGTGAGTGATGAGTAACTTCCAGATTTAAGCAGTGTATTTGACAGCATAAAGCGAAAAGCAGAATCTGTAAAAATGCATATCTGCATGTGGAATAAAGGCCCAGTATCCGTAATTCTAGTCCAGGTGTACACTACAGTAGAGCCACATCTTACCTAGTGACTGAGGACACTTTTTGTCAAATGCAGCATGCATACATAGTAAATTGTAAAAACTGTAGCTATAAGCTGTGAATAATTAAATGTGTAACTGATTGGCATGACTTGTTTGCTTTGTGCTTAAAGAAGCAATTAGATGTGGGAGAAAACAGAATTAGAACACTTCAGAAGCAGAAGATGATGAACTCAACCCAGGTTTCTAAAGTGCTCAAACTCCTGTGAATAAGCTGTCTGTTTATAACTTCAGCACGAAAGATTAAATAATTCATATGCTTACAGATGTATTCGTTCCCTTTTTTAGGATGCACATGAGTTTGATCTCCTCAAAATAAAGTCAGAACTTGGTGAGTTTGCTTCGGAAGTCGTTTTCCATGATGGTGCACATTTTATATACAATACTGCAAATGATGCAGATGATGCCAGTGTGCTGTGGTGATTGGAGGGTGCACAGCCACAGTGTGTATGTACAGATGCGTCTACAGAACTCTCTGAAAGCAGTGATTCTCAACTTTTTTGAACTGTGATATTACAAATATGGTTTTTGATTTCACACAGTTTTCTTCCTCTTACCTACATATATGAGTACTTCAAATAAAATAAAACTTAATGCATAACCTATCACATAGAAGAAGGGGGCTAGTGGAAAGAGCATGGATTTTGGAGTCAGACTAGAGTTCCTATTTCAACTCCAGCACTTATAGTCTGTGTGATCTTGGGCCTCAGGTCGGAAGAATGTTATGGGGAGTGGATTCTGCATGTAAAACTCCTACTGTACTGCCTGGCAGCGCACCTAGCATTGTTTGCAGTAGATATGCCCTGTTATACCATTCTCAGTATCACTGTGATAGAAGGATTAGGTGCATTAAGACATAAAGTACTGACTTGCTGATGGATCCAAGATAGTCAGAAGCTCACTTCCCACAGCTCAGCTCAGTGACTACTTTCCTAGACTCCTGAATGTGTTACTTTACGGCTTTTATGAACATATATCCACATCATATGTATAATTAGCTTCCTAGTCAAGAACATGAGATCTGGAGTGAACAGCCTGGTGTCAAATCCTGGCTACACCACTTACTAGCTATGCAACCTTGTACAGTTTCCTAACATAGGTTTTGTGAAGATTAAATGTATTAGTTGTTGTTGTTAGGTGCTGTCGAGTCGATTCCAACTCATAGTGCCCCTTTGTGCAACAGAACGAAACACTACCCAGTCCTGCACCATCGTTATGATCGTTGTTATGCGTGAGCCCATTGTTGCAGCCACTGTGTCAATCTATCTCATTGAGGGTCTTCCTCTTTTTCGCTGACCCTCTACTTTACAAAGCATGATGTCCTTCTCCAGGGACTAATATATAGAAAGGGATTAGTATATAGAAAGAGATTAGTACAGTGTCTAACATGTAAGCCCTGTGTAAGTGTTGGCTGTTATTATTTGGTATATTTTATTTTGCTCCATAATTGGAGTGCCTCTTCAAGTTGGGGAACCATGGTGGCGCAGTGTTAAGAGCTGAGCTGCTAACCAGGAAATCAGCAGTTCGAATCCACCAGCCGCTCTTTGGAAGCCCTATGGGACAGTTCTACTCTGTCCTATACAGTCGCTGTGAGTTAGGATCAACTCAACAGCAATGGTTTTGGTGTTGGTTTTTCTCCAAGTTGGGTAATAAAGCTAAATGGCTCTTTTAAAAAATTATAACAGTGCAAAAATGAGCCTGACCAGTTGGCTAATGATGCTGTATATTGTCATTTTTAGGATTAAATTTCTATCAGCAAGTGAAACTAGTCAACTTCATTCGGAGGGAGGTTCACCAGTGTAGATGTTATGGCTGCCATGTGAAGTTTAAATCCAAAGCGGACTTAAGGACTCACATGGAGGAAACTAAACATATTTCACTGCTTCCTGAAAGACAGACATGGGATCAACTTCAGTAAGTAATTGTTCCACCAGGTGTGCACTTTCTTTCTCCATCTCCCTTATTTTATCCCTTTGTTTAATTTCTTAAAATTTAAAGGAAAACATGTTTATTATAAAACGTAAAAAGCTTCAAGAACCTTATTTTCAGAGTAATCCTCATCTTACAAATGAGACCAGCTATTTCAGAATTTGTAGTGTAGAGATAGATATAAATGTAGGTAGATGTAGAAGTAGATACAGATCTTTAAGTTATATCTTCCTAGGTATATTGTTTTGTTAACAGAATATTGTAAGCATCTTTCCATATCCATTACACATCTATTGCATCATTTTTAATGGCTGCCAAGTATCCCATTGTATGGTATACCCTAATTTGTTAGATATTTAGGTTGTTTCTTATTTTTTGTTATAAATAACAAAAAAAATGAATATCCATATCCCTGCATTTTTGCATATTTATCTCATTTAGATAAATTCCTAGGAATAATATTCCTGTGTCAAAGGTATGTACACTGTTAGGGCTTTTGGTATATATTTTGCATCTGGGCACCTTAAGAATAGTTGGTACCTATGAGGTGCTGTCAGCCTCCAGGGTAGCCTTTGCCAGCCTGATCCTTCTCTGCCTGGTTCTCATGTCTCTCTAGGATAACCTCAGTTTAGAAGACTTCTGAGAGGCTTTGGGTTTCTAGTTGCCCAGTGGTTCCTCTATTCTCAGGGGATGTTAAGCCAGGTCCTGGAACTCTAGCCCAAAAGCTCTAGTGTTTCTCCTTCAGAAAAATCCCGTAGTTGTGAGAGCCAAAGTCAGCCCCTGATTGAACCGGTGTCCTGTTCCTATAATTCTTCTTAGATAGATCAAAATCCTCAGAGGTACCCCCCGAACTAACTCAAGTGTGTCCAAACAAGGAATCAGAATAACAAACTCATAATTCAACAAACATTTCATTTTTTGATTACCAGTAATGATTAGATTGGAAAACAAAACCCAAGGGGAAACAACCATTTTCATCAGATATTTGAAGGATTTGTGTATGAAAAAGTAACTGTATTTTAACTTTGTTAACCAAGAGGGAAGCACTGGGACCTTTGAGTAGAAGTGAGAGAGGTATGGGTTTTAGCTTCACATAAGGAGATATTTTCTAACAATGAGAGCTGTCCAACACTGGAGTAGGCCACCTTTTGGGATAGTGAGTGTCTTATCACGGTAGATATCATGGCAGTGGCTGTGAAACATTACTACATTCTGTAAGGCTGATGTCAGTAAAAGTGAAAGTAACTCAGAAATTGTCTCCCTTATACAAAACCCATTGCCATCAAATTGATTCCAACCCATAGCAACCCTATAGGACAGAGTAGAACTGCCCCATAAGGTTTCCAAGGCTGTAGTCTTTATGGAAGCAGACTGCCACATCTTTCTCCCACAGAGCGGCTGGTGAGTTCAAACTGCCGACCTTTCGGTTAGCAACTGAGCACTTAACGACTATGCTACCAGAACTATCAGAACTCCTTGTCTCCCTTATAACCATTGCAAAATGCTGTTGAAATTGGTGGCAAGGAAAGCTAGCAAAGTTACAGATATATAGATAAATAGATACAGATATTAATATATGATGTATAATAATGCTACCTAGAAATTTCCTAGATATTGCATTAGTTTGGTTATTCAATGTATCTATGGTTGTTTCAGGTATTATTTTCCAACCTATGAAAATGATACTCTTCTGTGTACACTGTCTGACAGTGAAAGTGACCTGACAGCACAAGAACAAAATGAAAATATTCCCATCATCAGTGAAGATACTTCAAAACTGCAGGCTTTAAAACAGAGCAGCATTTTGAACCAGTTGCTACTACAAGAGTGTTTGAAAAACTAGAAGAAACTGCTAGAGAAGCAATTTTTAATGTTTTCTCCTATGAAACAGACACAAAAGCATAGTTGAAATTTGAACATCAGCAAAGGACTAATCCTGGTGAAATACACTTTTTTATTTTTTTTAAGTTTTCAGAAAATAGAAAAATAAGGACATTTTGTATCTTGCCTGTGAAGTTCTGTTGTGTAATCATTTTAAATGGTCTTTTTTCATTGAATTCATAATTATCTATGATAAGGAGGATATGGAAATCACAAATAAATGACATGTTCAAATTATGGATAAAGCTACTTTCAACCAGTAGTTGTCTTCTCTTCACAAGCCTTCTTCATCCAGTAAGTCACACAATTTGACAGAAATATCCTTTCTGTACTGTATTTGCTAAGTTGTACATGAAGTAACCAAACCACAGAAGAGAGGAAAAATGATCAGAGACCTAATGCACAAATTGAACACTGTTCCAGAATAACCAAGAGTTGCCTATGTCATCATTACTCACTTTTGTCTAAAGTTACAAAACTCCCTAGAAGTAGGCATCGAGCCAGTTAACTTCACCTTCCTCTACAATGAGTAAAGAACGCTTGACTAATTTGGAGTTTGGTACTATCAGATAAAGTCATTTTTGTCTGATTCAGAAATCTGTTCTGGCCATGTTCTCTCCATATAGAATGTCTTATTACCAACATTAGTTAAACTGAAGGCCTCCACGCCATTTTGTTTAACCTGTCTTTGTCCCTGAGTCCACCACTACATTGATGCATAATGCACGTTAGAGATTCTGTCTGTTAAACTGAAGAGGTTTAAGAGTGACAGGAGGAAGGTGCTCAGTGTGGTTTTAAGCTAAATGTTGGTGTTTCATGGACTTCTGTTCCAGTTATATGTGTTAGCATGAGAAATCTAGAGTTAGTTGAACAGAAAGCAGAATACTTACCCAGATACTGGAAGCCATATGATTTACATTATAATAGGAAAAGCTTGCCTGTCTCAATTACTAAAGCACTCACATGGAATCTGGTGTGGAGTATAATTTTGCCATTAGTGTTTATATTTGCTTAAATATCAGTATTTCAAGTAGTGCTAAAGATTAAACCCCCCTCCTCACTAAATGTTGCATCATTTTAAATTATTTAATACCCAAAAAATGATCTTTTTAGAAAATATTATGTCACTCTATGTTCCAGGGATTATATTCTTATACAGTTTTCACATTTGTAATATTCTCAGTGACACCCCGCCTCGGGGGTGGGGGGCATCCCAACTGGAATGTATAATGCCTGAATCCAAAACGGGTCTCCAGAGCCTTGCAAATGAGAATAGTCTGCAAGAGCCTGTACAAAACAGCCTCACAGATCTATGAAAACTCCACAGAATGCAAGCTGCTGAATTTGCTTTTGAACTTTTCAAGCCTACTTTGATCTGGTATGGCAAGAAAGATCGAGGCAGGATTGCCTTTTAGTCACTGGTGAGTGGAAGAAAACATATGGTACTTTTTATTATGGAAATATATAACATTCACAAAAGTAGACTAGAATAATGAACCCCCGTGTTCTCGTCACCAATTTCAAACATTTTCAATATTCTGCCATTTTTATTCTATCAACCTCCCCGCCCACACACACACGCTTTTATTTTTCATGGAATATTCTAAAGCAAATCCCAGACATTGTATAATTTTATCTTTAAATACTTAAGTATATATCTCTAACAGATAACTACCATTTTTTAAAACATAAACACAATACCTAACAAAATTAACAATAACTTCTTAATATCATCTGTTTTCAGTATTCCCCAGTTATGTCAAAAAGGTCTTATTACAATATTATCAGTTGTGGGACAAATGTCATGTACCTCCTGATAAGATGCACTGTGGAGGACAAAACATCATGTTTGCAGATTCCTACCAAAAATGTATAACCTGAATATAAGCATGAAGAAACATCAGTCAAACTCAAATTGAGGGACTGTCTCCAAAATAATTCATTTAAAAATGTCAAGGTCATGAAAAATAAAGACTGAAAAACTGTTCTGGATTAAAGAAGACTAAAGATATATGACAACTAAATGGAACATGTGATCTTGGAGGCGCAAAAATATTTTTCTTTTGCTATAAAAAGCTTTAGTGGGAGAGTTGGCAAAATTTGAATAACGTCTATAATAAATTTTACAATGTTGATGTTAATTTCCTGATTTTGATGATTGTCCTGTGGTTATATATGAGAATGACCTTGTTTTTTAGAAAGTACATACTTCGGTATTTAAGAGTAAAGGGGCATTTTGTTTGCAGTTCTCAAAACAGTTCGGAAAAAGACTAATATGGATATATGTAGAAAATGGTAAAGTAAATGTGATAAGCTTTTAACATTTGCAGAATCTAGGTGTAGGGTATATGGGAATTCTTTGTACTATTACAACTTTTCTGTAAGTCTGAAATTATTTCAAAATAAAAAGTTTTTTAAAATGTCTTTTACAGTTGGTTTGTTTAAATCAGCATCCAGGTGAGATCCACACATTGCATTTGGTTGGTGTGGCCATTAAGGATTCACCCTTCTCTTTTTTTTTTTTTTAATGTCACTGGGTCATTTCTCCCACTTTCTGAATTTGGCTGTTGTATCCTTTTTGTGTCACTTAACATGTTCCTCTATCACCTTTTTTTTTCTACAAATTGGTAGGTAAATCTATAAGCTTCATTAAATTTGGATTCAAAGAAAGTTTTTTTGTGAGAATACTTCCTAGGAGATACAACATGGTTCCTGTTGCATCATGTCAGGCACATGATATCCGACTGTACCTCTTTTAGAGGTATCAGAGTAGATCAGTGCGTTCAGCTATTGTCTGTCTGATGCATCATTAAAAAGTTCCCCATCACCGTTTATCTAATGATTTTGGCATCCATTGGTAATTGTTGCCTACATCTATTATTCTTTGTTGGTTTTTGTTGTTATGTGCCGTCAAGTCGGTTCCGACTAATAGCAGCCCTATGTACAACGGAACAAAACCCTACCCAGTTCTGTGACATCCTCATAATCGTTGCTATGTTTAAGACCGTTGTTCCAGCCACTGTATCAGTCCATCTCATTGAGGGTCTTCCTCTTTTTCTCTGACTCTCTACTTTACGAAGTATGATATCTTTCTGCAAGGACTGGTCCCTCCTGACAACGTATTCGAAGTACAAGAGATGAAGTCTCGCCATCCTCGCTTCTAAGAAGCATTTTGGCTGTACTTCTTCCAAGACACAGTTATTCATTCTTCTGGCAGCCCATGGTATATTCACTATTCTTTGCCAACACCATAATTCAAAGGCATCAATTCTTCTTCGGTCTTCCTTATACATTGTCAGCTTTTGCATGCATATGAGGTGATTGAAAATATCATGGCTTGGGTCGGGTGCACCTTAGTCCTTAAAGTGACATCTTTGCTTTTTAACACTTTAAAGAGGTCTTTTGCAGCAGATTTGCCCAATGCAATACATCATTTGATTTCTTGACTGCTGCTTCCATGGGTGTTGATTGTAGATCCAAGTAAAATGAAATCCTTGACAACTTCAGTATTTTCTCCGTTTATCACAATGTTGCTTATTGGTCCAATTGTAAAAATTTTTCTTTCCTTTATGTTGAAGTGTAATCCATAATGAAGACAATAGTTTTTTATCTTCATCAGTAAGTGCTTCAAGTCTGTTTCACTTTCAGCAAGCAAGGTTGTGTCATCCACATAATCACAGGTTGTTAATGAGTCTTCCTCCAATCCTGATGCTGCATTCTTCATACAGTCCAGCTTCTCACTTCAGGGGTTTCAAAACGGTTTTCTAATTCTATCATTTCTTTGTAGGTAGGTTCTTTATACAGCATGTGTGCTATAGAGCACTGAAGTATACATTTTCAGTTGTTGATGCCAGGCTGTCAAGGTGGTGCCCCGAGAATAATCTTGGAGTCGGGTGGCCTGTCCAGAGACTCGAGTTACTTCCTCCCACCATGTGGTCCTGAGTTTACTGGATTTGTAGATGGCATAGGCTCTAACCATTGCTTTATATTTCCAAGTTTCCAGCTGTGCATGCACCCATTGACAGCTGGTATAGTTTTATTAATAAACAAGCAAAGAAAATGGGAGACTTTATTATAAAGAAAAAAAAAAAAAGCCTTCTTGGGTTGAGTTAAAGATACAATTCAGTTAAACTGTTTTGAACCCAAGGGATAAGAAGGCAATTAGACCTATGCCTAGAACCCGCTTTCCTTAGAAATCAGATTTGTTCAGGAAATCAAGGAGGGTCTCAGGTGTTTTCTAAAATGTGCTTCAGTCTTACTCAGAAGAGGAGCAATGAATAAATGAGAAAATAAACTCAGAATTATTAAGGTCGAGGAGGAGAAAGCTTATTAGAGAAAATGTTGAGGTTTTAGAAGACAGATCAGATAGATATAAAAAGGAAAATGAGATAGTGAAGGACAGACCAGGAAAGAGATGATGTGCTTAAGGCTTAGTTCATGTAAGAGGCCGTTTTTTAAATGGGAAAATTTGGGGTGGGGAAGGGGTTTAAAGACAGAAATGGTTACTTAGACCTAAAGAAATCTAATGAGAAGCGAATCTCAGCATATTGTATAGACTCCCAGAGGAGCAAGAATATAGGCCACCACTGGTAAAGTAGTCTGTTAGAACTACTTCAGGACTGCTTGATAAGAAACACTGGAGAGCCGCTCCTTAAAGATTGGGACAGCAATACCAAGTGCACCCTGAAAGTCTGGACAGTTTGAGAGATGAGACCAGTCAGATGACAGTAAACTAAGGAAGTATTGGATGGGCTTCCAGGTGTCACTATAATTGCAGATAGGGACACAGCTGTTGCCTGTGCACTGAGGAAACACGCCTGAGAAATTCTGGAATTAAGACTAAGTGAAGGCAACAAGAAAGATGAAACGTAACAGAAGAGAGCCAGGCAGGACGGTGATGAATGGACTCCAAACATAGGTTAGCTTTTAGTCCAATGGGAGAATATTAGCTGGTTAGGATTCTCTAACTCAGAATGGTGAGGGTGGCCAAGATTTTTTTGAACAACGGTTGCTTTCAGCAGACCCAGGACCTAGTGACTTATCTGTCACAAGGAGGCCACATTAGACAAAATCTAGAACAAAATGTTAGATAAGCACATGTCTGGGACAGAAAGGAGAAAAGGTGTCAGATTCTGCAAATAGTATTAGGCCTACATGTGTTAGGGAAGGAAAGGGATCAACTTAGAAGCAAGCTATACTGTCACAGACTCAGCTATTTCTCCCTGAAAGGAGTAGAGGAAAATCAGGCCCTTAGGCATAACTCGTTATTGCAGAAAAAGGCACAGCAAAGAGAAATACTGCCTGAGGCCTGCACCAGTCAAAAGCAGGGAATGGTGGTGTGCAGAGGAGAGCTCAGCAGAGGTATCAGTCCTCATCAGGTCCCAGTGTGACTAGTCTGGTAGTCTAATACCCATTCTCCCTTTCTTCAATAATGGGAAAATGTTTAGTTGGGTATATGGCTGCCCAGGGTCCCAGTGTGACTAGTCTGGTAGTCTAATACCCATTCTCCCTTTCTTTAATAATAGGAAAATGTTTAGTTGGGTATATGGTTGCCCAGGTGAAGATACATTTCTCAGCCTCTCTTGCAGCTCAAGGTACTAACCCATGTGTCTAAATTGTGGCAAATGAGATGTAAGTAGGATGGTGTCTCGTGTGACAGCTTCTGAATCCTCAAGATACTGAAACAAGCACCCTTTGTTTTCCTTCTCATCCCTTCCTATCTCCTGTTGCCTAGGATGTAGCTGGTCTCATGTGAGGTAGTAAAGTCAAGGCCATGTAACATGGGGCAACAATATCAAAGGAATCTGGATCCATGACACCTCAAGGGCTACCCCAGCCTGGAATGCTGACCTAGACATTTATGTGAAAGAAAGAAGCTTCTACCTTCCCAATGTTATTTTGAGTTTTCTGTCATTCATCACCAACGCTAATCCTAACTAATATACCTAGTATGTGAAACATCTGCAGCAGCTTTAGTTCAGGAATCTGCTGAGAGTGTTTTCAGCTGAAACAAATGAGAGGCTAAAAGGAAAATTGCCCCTAGAAGGCAGCCTTCACAAACCTAAGAAATTCCGCAACAAAAGGCAGCAGCAGGAGCCACTGTGGCAAAGAACTGAGAAGCGTGCACACAGGAGATCGGAAACCATGTCATTAGAGGCCAGATTCTGTGGAGCAGGGGCTACTGGAAATAGGGCTCAGTGGGGAAATGAAAGTTCAGAGGTTTGAAGATGCGGGATGGGAAAGAAAAGCCTGTCAAAACAGACCTTGTGACTGGGCTTCCCATCATTACATATTTCTAAACTTTCCAAGAATGCCAATGTCTCATATGCTGCTCCTGGAGAAATATCTGTGGATTCTTCCCACAGATATTTGGTAAAACATGTTGCAAAAATTAACTCCTAAAGGGAGATTCCTTCCAATCGAGTTTAAGTTTACAGATCAAAATCTAGTACTTACACAGAAGGACTGACATCCTCATGAAGCCAAAATCAAAACATCACTGAGCCTCTATTCTGGAAAGTACAGGGCATCATTTTTTCTTGAAAACTACTTAAAACTCTTGGAGTTGACTTTTTTTGTTTAACTTTGTTAGTGTTGATTAAGTACTTTAATAATATTCTTCAAAAGGTGAGGTATATCAGAAACTTGGTGTTTAACCAATTCAACTCACGAGACTCTGAGAGAACCACAGCCGTTCTAGTGAGACACGGTCCAGGCTGCTGAAAGAATCACAGTGTGATCCAGGCATCAAGGACCCGCTAATTCAGAGTGAGCATGATCAGAAGTTGGGGAGGATGAATTTTAAACTTTAATTTCTTTTAACTTTAACTCACACACACACGAGGAAATTTAATCTTTGGAGTTCAATTTCTCCCTGGGAAATTCACAGTGGTAGATGAGTTATATTTAAATTTGGGGCATAAATCTTTTCCAGAATGTTTGTTATTGAAGGATCTTTACATTATCATATAATCTCTTTGTAGTACTGCTGACAGACTGTTCTGAAGGACACAGCTATACATAGTTAGGAATGGAAAATAGAATTAGGAGTGAACTTTTAGGTAGGGTTCTGTGTGGCCTTGGAATTACTTCAGTGAATTGCCTCTGAGGACAATAGCTATGCTCTTCACCACCAGTCTCAGGAGAATACACAAAGGAAGCATAGTTGGCATTGGGGAGGAAGAGTGGGAGATGTTCTCATAAAGGGGAGAGTAGCATTGTCCTGATAGATTGCTGGTCTCCTTCTGCAAAGGAGATGGTCACACCCTTGGTTGGCCTTGAGCTTAATGGTTACACTCAATGAGGTAAGAGAACAAAAATCTGGAGAAAGCTGGAAA
Organism: Trichechus manatus latirostris; assembly: GCF_000243295.1. Lineage (NCBI taxonomy): Eukaryota > Metazoa > Chordata > Mammalia > Sirenia > Trichechidae > Trichechus > Trichechus manatus. The sequence continues at coordinate 3,189,630 of NW_004444032.1, read as the reverse complement.
AGGAGAACCTTTCTTCCCCTGGTATCTTGTTTCAACAAGAAAGAGAATCCACTAGCATATCATTCTTGGTTACTCTCTACCCTTTCTCTCACTCCTACAAGGGAGAAGGAGTGATTTTTTTCCTGACTAGAAATTTGGAGAACTGGAACTAGGCATCTGTGACTCAGCTCCTTCCTCCTCCTTTTTCTCTCTGAGATCTGCTTGTCTGCAGAGAGAACACATCCTGTTCTGCTTCTCACTGCTGAAAACTTTAGAGTGGCAGAGTTTGCCCATGGAGCTGGAGGCCTGCCGTTGTCCAACACTGTGACTGTGTGGATAAGTCAGTCTCATTTTGAGGTTCAGTATTAGAAAGCTCACTTGCCCACAGCTGTAAGCATGTTCTCCAGTATCATCTTTATTAGCAATAAAGGTGATATTTCATTTCCATCTGCCTGATTCCTGTATCAACTAGCCCTTCCAGAAGGCACACAGATGCCTCTCAGGAATGATGAATGTGGCCAGGATTCCTGGGAAACCACTTCTCAGAGAGTTACCACTCAAAACAACAAATCTAGTCAGCCAGGAAGCAAAACAGACCTACTTCCATATGGGACTAAGGCTGGGTGACAAAGCCAGAGAATCTAGGATATCCTTGGTGAGCTAACTGGACTCACACTCTTTGAAGGACCATCAGAAATGGATGTTAGGTTGGGTTGCAGCAGAAGATCTTGAGACAAGAATTTGAGCGCAGGTCATTTATCTGAGAAGGAAACCCAGGAAATACCAGCAAGGAAGTGGGGAAGTGAAAAATGAAAGGAACACAAAACTGTATTAATGCAGAGGTTGCTGCTATGAGAACTGGGGCTCAGTCACAGTGAGGGCCCCTGGGAGACTGCATAGAACACCCCACTACCCACCACCACCACCACCAAAGGGGTGAAGAAGCTGGAATTTCCACTGGTCATTTGTTGATGACTTGTCCCAGGGGCATTAATTTCCTGGTACTTCCAACCTGCCTTGCATGAGGGTTAGCTCACTGGAGGCTAGAGAAGGCCCTCAACAAAGATTTGAGGGTTCTGGTAGTAGGAAGCCATAATGCAAAGGAGATGTGTACAGGGCCCTGACAGCAGTATACTGCTACAACTATAGATGTTGTACTACTACAGCAGAAAATGTCTTATGTAGAGCCTGGCAGTCCTCTCAGACCGCTAGGTGGCACAAATGATTTGCCCATGACTGCTGATCTAAAGTTTAGCAGTTTGAAGCCACCCAGTGGAACCACCTAAGAAAAGGCCTAGTGATCTGCTTCCAAGAAAACCCTACGGAGCAGTTCTACTCTGTAACACATGGAGTCATCATGAGTCGGAATTGACGTGACAGCAGCTAGCAACAAGAAGTAGCCTTCACAACTTTTCCATGGATCGATCATCTTATTTGACACCCCAAAGTTATGAGGTATCTAGTCAGGAATTTCTATCCTCATAAAGGATAAACCCAAACCAACTGTCGTCGAGTCTATTCTGACTCATAGCGACCCTATAGGACAGAGTAGAGCTGCTCCATAGAGTTTCCAAGGAGCACCTGGTGGACTGGAACTGCTGACCTTTTGGTTAACGGCCATAGCACTTAACCACTATGCCACCAGGGTTAGAGGATGAGAAAACTGAGAACCAGAGAGATGGTGACTTGCTCCAAAGAAAACAGTACAATGAAGTCATATACAATATAATATATGGGGATTGAAAATGAGACAAAGCCAAGTCCTAAACTTTTTTAATGAATGGAGGAATAGCAATTCTTTTTGAGAGGACTGAATAGAACCTGCAATCAGAACAAGAACAAATCTTTTAATGTAAGTACTCTGCTGAATTTATATGCAGAATTAACATACCCAATCCACTTCCATCAAGAGCATCAAATTGCAGCTATTGTTTGCTTAGCCTGCAGAAATAGCCACCCTCCATCCTTGAAGTTTAATTCAACACTTTCAATAAACTTTAGATGATGGATAGCTAGAGGATTAAACCAGGGGTGGCAGTTGAACTCTTATGCTTTATAACTGATATTTTGAAAAGCTAAAGCATGTTCAATTCCTAATGATAGCAATTTGCAAGATTGAATGGCATTGCAAGCATGTTAATTCAAATTGAAAACATACATCTAAGTTAATACTCATTTCACAATGTTCCGAGATATAAGTGAAGTGGTATTTTTTTGCTTATAAAACTAGATTGCCAAAAACAAAAACAAAAAAGTCTTTTGAGGATATTCTGCCAGTTGACTCAGAAACAAGGTGAGCAGTAAATAAACCCTTAATAAAACCATAGCTTGTGATTTTGGAAAACATTAAAAGAGCAAAAGAATATGCTGTGGTAATTTGTTTAAAAGAAAAAGAAGGAAGAGGAGAAAAAGTGAATGTAAAAGAAAAACAAAAAACTGAAAGTTATTAATCTCTCATTCACACAGAAAGCCACTCTAATACCTCCATCATTGCCTACAAAGATAATGTCCAAAGCTTGGCATTTGAGACCCCCTCACAGACTGCTGCCTCCTCCATCACAAAATCAAATCCATCACCAAGTCCTGTCAATTCTATCTCCAAAATACATCTCAGTCTCTACCACAGTCCTCTCTGGTCTGAACTACTGCAGTAGTTTTCTAACTGGTCTCCCTCCTTCCTTTACAGCTCCTCCTCAAAGCATCTAGGGTAATCTTTTTAAACTCCTTCAACGGTATAATGGACTTTCTTGGTTACTTATCTAGCATTCACTCCCTACTTCTCCCTTTCCTAATAGCTTTCAAATTATTCCTTGGGGAATCACTCTACTCCCACAAAGTAGCAGCCATGCTTTTTGAGGCTGACCCCAGTCCTAGCTTCAAGGGTGAGGAAGGTCCTGAATGAATTAATAACTGCAGAGGTGGGTTGAGGGATGATCAGTAGCTTAGCCTAACCCAAGCCAGGCATAGCAAGTTCCTGGTCACTGTGGCTGGTCTAGGTGGATCCAATCAGAGTGAAGCTGAGGATTTCTGTTAAATGGCCTAGAGAAACAACTTTCCTTCTGATTTTGGAAAAAGAAACACATACCCTGGTTGCTGCCCAAAGGCGCTTGCAACCTTGAGAGAAACTAGCCCAAGGACTCTTAGAGGAGAGCAAAGCTACGAGAATTTCAGAGAAATGGAACCAGAGCCCTGACTGAACTTCACCTGAAGGTTCCTCAGGACTTTTTCATTACTAGAGCCAATAATTCCCTTTTATTGTTGAAACTCTCCGAGTGGGATTTTCTATTACAGGCAGTGAAAGCTTCCCAGCTAATATAAATGGCTCCCCAGTGAACGTGGAATCAAGTCTAAACTTCTGACATGAACTGAAAGGCTCTTGAACTGGCCCCAGTTTACATCTCCAACCTCATCCCATGATATTCTCTCCAGGCAACTAGCCTGCTTCGTTCCTTGAACAGACCACACTTTTCTCCACCTCACTGTTTTTGCACATGTTATGCTCTCTGTCTGTACATTCTTACCCCAGCTCTTTACATTAATGTCTCCTTATCATCCTGTCTTTGCTTAGCTATCTCCACATACTGGCTCAGGCCACTTTTTATCCTATAATAATTTGTCAACAGTGCAGTTTCAAATTCAAGAACCCCATAAGAGAAAAAGACAGGCTGTGAGTTGGAAATTGTCTTAGGAGCCACAGGCAAATATTGCGTTTGGTCTTTTCTTTCTTACCCCTCTGGGAGAAAATTATGTAATAGACTTGTGGGGACTTCAAGTTTTTTCTTGAGGTAAGATGGAGAATTGTATTCACAAGAATTCTAGCAGGCTGTTTCCCATAGGGCAAAAGCCATAGTAAGAAACCCAACTGCACTTTGCTGCAGGCTGTGTGAGGTCTGGAGGATTCTGAGCTGGGAGCCAGGCGCAGAGAGAGGTAGGTGAACAGAAGGCGGAGTTAGAGAGGCAGTGGAGAGTGTGGAGAAAGGCTGCACAGGTCAGAGAGAGGACAGGCTGCTTAACACAGGAGAGAGTTGAGGACGTGGAGAACGTTTTGTTGTGAAACACATGGAGTACAGGTGTTCTTCCTTTAAAAAAATTCCTTAGTAAAAATACATCGTGGAGGCTTCTAATACTGGGTCTGTACCAGGCAGAGGTAGGCCACAAGATAGCCTCATGTAGTCCAGTTACCAATTGGATAAACACAAACTTCAAGGTGAAACTTGGGAGTCTCTTTTTACCAGTGAAATTCTGAGGTACTAAGAAAATAGTTCTTTTTGCTTCTCCAACCCCCTCCGTAACAGTCAACGAGTAGCTTAGTCTCTGGAGAGAATCTGACTCGTTAATTTGTAAGACAGCTTTCATCTTTGTGCCCTTTTCTTTTCCTCAGAAAGTGACAAGTTGGTTACTTTAAATCTCCCTTGAAAGCAATGGCAATGTTAGTCATGTTTTTAAAATGTACTGGTTAGTGAAATTCCTTCTTTCAGTAGCATGTTATTTATTATTATCCCCAGCCACTGATATAACTCAGGTTAAATTATTAAAACAAGTACTACCATGGTGCACACAATAATCACAGGATTAGGATGTCCTGTGATAAATTCCTTTATTTTAGCATTAGGAACCCGCAAAAATGGCAAATTCATATGGGTCAACCTAAGAGGATTGGTTTTAAAAGTTAAGGGAGATAAAAATTATCTGGCAGCACACAACCTGACAAGATGAAGATTATCTTCATGTTGGGCTAGAATTAGAAATCCTAGTCGTACGCAGTATTTCTAGTCAAAATGTTCAGTGCCCACCAGCTCGGTTCTTAATACGTACAAGTGGGTGAGGTGGGCAAGGCAGGGACTGCAGTGACCCCTCCCCAAGGGGCTCGCTGCTCAGCTCTAACCCATTTGCCCTAAGTAGCCCCATGCTAATTGCTACATCAGAAATTTAGGCCCAGGTGGCCAAATTGAATATTTTTCAAAAGAAATTTGGAGTTTTATGTGAAATTTCCTGATTTTTAACTCTTGTCTGAGGACTAACACCAGTTTTCAATCTCTGCTATAGATGACATGAAAAAATAGAATAACTAATTCATACAGTATTGACTCTAGACCTGTATTCTTGAAAGCAGGTTTGGGAGCATGCACGTAGAGGATGCTGGTAGAAATATTTGAATTTCTATACATATTCATTTTATCTTATCCTTTAAAATTTTTATTTTTGTGTATATTTATAGTGTGATAATATGTTAGAAAATAGGGCCTATATATAAATTGTAAGGAATATATGTAATTGAGAGAGGGAGGGGGAAAAAAAAACACTGAGAGAACGTATTTTAAAACATTTTACAGATACAGGTGTGGAATCAAAAAAGTTCAAAGATTTTCTGCTGGAGACTACACCTCAACAATATGTCATGATCAACAGTTCTCAAACTTTAATGGACTTAAAGAACTTATTTCAAATGTATATTCCTAGACCTCACACCATTATATTCTGATGCTCCCGGTCTTGAATGGAAAGGAGAAGTCTGCCTTTTTAACAAGCACTCAAATTGATTTTGAGTCAAGATGTCCATGAGACCACAGGCATATTGTTAAGAGCAGAGCCTCTTAAGTCAAAAGGTTCAAATCTTGGCTCTAATACTTATCAGCCCTGTGACTTTGAGAAAGTTAACTCTAGCTTCTCAAAGCCTCAATTTTCTCATTTATAAAAGGGAGATAATAATAACTGCTACCTCATAAGTGTGTAAAACAGTACTCGGTACATAGGAAAGTGTCAATAAACATTGTCTACTTTTGTTATGGAGTCCTTGGGTGGTGCAAATGATTAAGCACTGAACTACTAACCAAAAGGTTGGCGGTTCAAATCTACCCAGAGGCGCTTCGGAAGAAAAGCATGGCAATCTACTTCCGAAAGGTCACCTTTGTGAAAACCCTATGGAGCACAGTTCTATGCTGACACGTGGAGTCACCATGAGTCAGAATTGACTTGACAGCAATTGTTTTTATGTTTGTTATGATTATTTTATTCTTAAATTCTTCGGGCTGTATGAGAAGCATTCCAAGGGCAAGGTGAGCTGTTGCCCTTGACATCCAGCTTACAAAGAACCTTTGTCTGAGCATGACCCCTTCCTGTGATTACACCCTCCTTCATCTGTTCTTTCTCAAATTCTTTTCCTCTTCAAAGCTGCCCTTGATGTTCTTTTTAACTTGACTTCATCTATATAAAAATATTCATGGACACAGGTACTTATCATATTAATCTCTCTGCTTAGGAATATGTTTGAAATTTTCCTCAATAAAAAAGTTTTTTAAAGTATATATTCATAAGAACTGCTCCAAACATACTCACCCTAAGGATGGCTCTGGCTAATATCACATAAAAACTACACCTGGGCAATTCATTTCAGTCAACACCTCTTAAATTCCTACAATGTGTGAGTCACTGGTGACACCAATATGAGTAAGCTCTGAGCCTTATTCATGGCCCTAGCATGACATTCTCTGTAAAGAACATTAACTGCCCCAATACATACAATGCTGGTTTGTCAGTGCTGTGGGAGCTGGTATTTCCAGGCAGACAAGTTCTCACGGCTGGGATGATCTAACTGGCTAGGCTCTATCTCAGGTCCAAGGGCCAATTCCCCAACTCCAGCCAGGCATTCCACACACAAAAGCAGACACTCCTAAGAACAAGATAAAGAGTGTAGATATACATATACGCATAATCCCTGATGGTGCAATGGTTAAGCACTCGACTGCTAACCGAAAGGTTGGTGGTTCGAACTCACCAGCTGCTCTATGGGAGAAAAGACTTGGTGATAAATTCCCATGAAGATTTACAGCCTAGGAAACCCACGAGGCAGTTCTGCTCTGTCCTACGGGTTGCTATGAGTCAAAATCAACTCAACAGCACATAACAACAGCAACAACTAGTAAAGACATTCAAAACAAATGCGCTACTTTCCACAGCTCAGTGCCAACATCTTTGTATTCTATAGATGGTACATTTTTTCCAAGCTACTATATTGCGAGGTATGTCTTAAAAATCACCAAGAAAGTTAAAAACAAATACTAGCAGGCATTGAACGTTATACACACATAGTGATTTTCTATTCTTGGATAAGTGTTTGAAAATTTCATTATGCTGAACTCCCAACACAAAAATTCCAAAAGGACTTTTCCCCAAAAGTTAATTCTATTAGTAAAGGTTTACTAGTTTACAGGCTGAGTGGCTGTAACAAAAAGACCCAAGGATACATTGGCTTAAACAAGGGAGTCTATTTGTGTTTCCCAGCACACTCCAAAAGTGGTCCAAGGCTGTAGGGTTTCTCAGGATCCTTGGACAGTAGTTCCAATCCAGTCAGGAGGAAGAGGTGAAAGAGCCCCAGGAGTGCATGAGTGTTTCTTGCTAGGTCCACACCTCAGAAGTGCATAGATCACTTCTACTCACACTTATTCACACGCCACACTGAACTGCAGGGTGTGCTAGGAAATGCAGTCACCAGCTGGGCGGCCGTGTGCTCAGCCAAACTCAGAAGTTCTGTTTTTAAAGAAATAGAGAATGATGTTGATGAAAAGCTAGCTGAATCTGTCTTATGCACCTGTCCACAGTAGAAGTGCAGAAACTTAGTGACCTTATAGGACAGAGTACAACTGCCCCACAGGGTTTCCAAGGAGCAGCTGGTGGGTTTGAACTGCTGATTTTTATTTAAAAGTCCATATCTGAGAAACCCACCACCCATCTGTCAGTTTGTCATACTGTGGTGGCTTGTGTGTTGCTATGATGTGGAAGCTATGCCACAAGTATTTCAAATACCAGCAGAGTCTCCTATGGTGGACAGGTTTCAGCAGAACTTCCAGACTAAGATAGACTAAGATAAAAAGCCTGGCAATCTACTTCTGAAAATTAGCCAATGAAAACTTTTTGGGTCACAACAGAGTATTGCCCTATATAGTGCTGGAAGATGAGCCCCCTAGATTGAAAGACTCTCGAAGTACCTAGTGCCCACAACAATGGACTCGAGCATACCAACGATTGTGAACATGGTGCAGTACCAGACAACATTTTGTTCTGTTGTACATGGGATTACCATGAGTCAAAGCCAACTCAATATCAACCATTATGAAAAAAATCTGAAAAATAGTCTACTTTCAACTGGGAAATAATCATAAATTAGTCATCCTGCAAGAAGTGTAACTCTTACAGACACAGTCAAGGATGGCGTGGATGCCCGCCATTCTTCTTACACAATAGGTAGAGTTTCCTGTTTTTCCAGGAACAGCCTTCCATGACTTGGGCCGTGATGAAAACCAGAAGGACACTTGTGTGCCCCCTCATCACCTTCCAAAGGAGTCATAGAATGATATGAAATTATTGTTCACAATAGCAAAAAGATGGAAACAACCTAGATGCCCATCAGGAGATGAATGGATAAACAAACTATGGTACATACACACAATGCAATACTATGCAACGATAAAGAACGATGACGAATCTGCAAAGCATCTCACCACATGGATGAATCTGGAGGGCATTATGCTGAGTAAAATAAGTCAGTCACAAAAGGACAAATATTGTATGAGACCACTACTATAAAAACTCATGAAAAGGTTTACACACAAAAAAGAAACAATCTTTGATGGTTACAAGGGAGGGGAGGGGTTGAGGTGGAAAAACACTAAATAGACAATAGATAAGTGGTAAATTTGGTGAAGGGTAAGACAGTACACAATACTGGGGAAGCCAGCACAACTTGTTCAGAGTAAGGTCATGGAAGCTCCATGGACTAATCCAAACTCCCTGAGGGACTGAATTGCTGGGCTGAAGGATGTGGGGACCATGGTCTCAGGGAACATCTAGCTCAATTAGCATAACATAGTTTATAAAGAAAATGTTCTATATTCTACTTCGGTGAATAGCATCTGGAGTCTTAAAAGCCTGTGAGTAGCCATCTAAGATACTCCGTTGGTCTCACCCCTTCGGGAGCAAGGGAAAATGAAGAAAACTAAAGACACAAGGGAAAGATTAGTCCAAAGGACTAATAAATCACAACTACTATGGCCTCCACCAGACTGAGTCCAGTACAACTAGATGGTGCCCAGCTACCACCACTGACTGCTCTATTAGGGATCACAATAGAGGGTCCCGGACGGAGCTAGAGAAAAACGTAGAACAAAATTCTAACTCACAAAAAAAGCAGACTTACTGGCCTGACAGAGACTGGAGAAACCCTGAGAGTATGGCCCCTGGACACCCTTTTAGCCCAGTAATGAAGTCACTCCGGAGGTTCACCTTTTAGCCAAAGATTAGACAGACTCATAGGACAAAACGAGACTAAAGGGTCACACCAGCCCAGGGGCAAGGACTAGAAAGCAGGAGGGGACAGGAAAGCTGGTAATAGGGAACCCAAGGTTGAGAAGGGAGAGTACTGACATGTCATGGAGTTGTTAACCAATGCCATAGAACAATATATGTACTAACTTTTAATGAGAAGCTAGTTTGTTCTGTAAACTTGCATCTAAAGTTCAATTTTTAAAAAAAAGAATGCTAAGCAATTAGATTATTTGACATTAGCTGCCTGTGTACACATCTGGCCCCCAGGGACTCCATGTGTGTTAGAGTAGAACTGTGCTTCATAGGGTTTCCAATGGCTGGTTTTTTGGAAGTAGGTTGCCAGGACTTTCTTCCAAGGCACCACTGGGTGAACTCAAATACCAACATTTCTGTTAGCTGCCAGTGCACTAACCATTTGCACTACCCAAGGACTCCTCCATCACCACAGAAAAACCAAACCAAACCCATTGCCGTCGAGTCAATTCCAACTCACAGCGACACTTAGGACAGAGTAGAACTGCCCCATAGGACTGCCAGTGCTGTAAATCTTTATGGAAGCAGACTGCCACATGTTTCTCCTGTGGAGCGGCTGTTGAGTTCGAACTGCTGACCTTTTAGATAGCAGCTGAGTACTTAAACACTGCGCCACCAAAGCTCTGTTCACCACCACATAGGACTCCCCTAATGCGAGTCTTTTTTTCTAACTCACAGCACTCATACCTATAGATGGCTTCATTATTGCTTTAAAGCTTGGTTAAGAAAATCAATGGGGAAATTTCAAAATTTCCCTATTGATCCAAGAATGCACGACCCAAACATTTTCTTTGCAGTCTGACATGTTATTTCAGTTGCTAAATGGTGAACCATGCCTTCTGAAAATTATTCGATATTAAAATGTACAATGGTTTCTGTGGCGTGCCTTTGAGTCGTTGCTATTGGCAGCCTGCATTTGTATGCCAGCTGGTAGTGGTCTTCCTTGTCTTCCAGTGGGCTGGGCATTTGGAGTCAAAATGAGCCAAAAACCAAACCCACTGCTGTTGAGTCAATTCCAACTCATAGCAACCCTATAGGACAGAGCAGAACTGCCCCATAGGTTTCCAAGGCTATAAATCTTTACAGAAGCAGACTGCCGCGTCTTTCTCCTGCAGAGTGGCTGGTGGGTTTAAACTGCTGATGTTTTGGTTGGCAGCCAAGTGGTTTAACCACTGCGCCACCAGGGCTCCTTTCCAGAGTCGAAATAGCTGACTCTATTTTCTCACTCCACTTCCGGGCTGTGAACACTGGGAAGCCACTTAGGCTCTCCAAGACTCAACTATTTATCTAAAACAAAATTAATATGAGGCTTAGAGGAATGTAAAAGGTCCAGCCCAATGACTAGCATTTAACAAGGACTCAGTCATTAGTTATTTTGTTGTTTTAATGCTCTTTGGTATTTGAGTAAACCATGGGGCTGCATGTAGGCAGACTAATGGTGGTGCTTGAAATGATACAAGGAAGACTCAATCTATTATATGATTGCTGCCTGAAATTCTCCATTAGAGAGGCATTCTTTGGATTAATAACTTTTTAAAAACGTAAATACTTCTGGGGGTGTATTTTATTAAACTATTTCCACTAATTTGCAGAGAGGATATGTGTAATTTGGACAAAAATGTAACGCATGAGGGTCCACAGCTTCCTCTCCCCTTGGAACTGGCAGTGAGTGTGGAGGAAGAAGTACACTTTCTAAGAGAGAGTTGAAGGGAGGGTAGTGTGTGCCTGTGCGTGTGTATGTGTACGCGCGTGCGTACTTGTGTGTCTATGTGTTGGGGGAGGAGGGGGGTGAGGGCTCTGTTATGGAACCTGGCAGTCACGCTGCCAGGTGGGAGTGAATTCTGGAGGTTCACTTTCAAGTCTGTGGCCAGGGGAGAAAGAAAGAGTACTTGGGGAGATAACAAGAGAAGAGCTGCAGCGCTAAAGTTAAGCAGGAAAGATGATGCGAAAGGGGGAAAAGGGTCTTTAAAGAACTATTAAGGGTCCCTGGTGGCACAATGGTTAAGCGCTTGGCTGCTAACCTAAAGGCCGGCAGTTTGAACCCACTAGCCGCTTTGCAGGAGAAAAGACCTGGCGATCTACTTCCATAAATATTACAGCCTAGGAAACCCATGGGGTCACTATGAGTCGAAATAACCTGGCTGGCGCCCAACAACAAGAAGAACAAACTATTGCTGCAGTTCACACGACCCTTGTTGCAGATTGGGTTCTCCAGACGCAGACCCTGAGGCGGAGTTAGGGTTATTTATTAGCGATCAGCACCTGTGAAATAAGTGGGTGGAAGCAGAAGGAGGAACTGAATGGCCTGAGAAAGCCGGGGGCGATCCTTGCACAGGTCTGGAGCAAGGATTGCCCCTCACAGTGGTCCTCACCGAGCTGGAATGACCAGGTTTTTTTTTTGTTGTTGTACTTTAAGTGAAAGTTTACAATTCAAATTAGTCTCTCATACAAAAATTCACATATACATTGTTATGAGACTCTAACTGCTCTCCCTATACTGTGACAACACACTCCTCCTTTCCACCCCTGATTTCCTGTGTCCATTCAACCAGCTCCTGACCCTCTCTGCCTTCTCATCTCACCTCTGGACAGAAGCTGCCCATTTAGTCTCATGTATCTACATGAGCTAAGAAGCACACTCTTCACGAGTATCCTTTTATGTTCCATAGTCCAGTCTAATCTTTGTCTGAAGAGTTGGCCTCTGGAATGGTTTTAGTTCTGGGTTGACAGAGAGTCTGGGGGCCACGCTTTCTGAGGTTCCTCCAGTCTCAGTCAGACCATTAAGTCTGGTGGAATGACCAGGTCTTTATGTGCCTGCCTCACTCAGTCACCAGACAAGGGCTGCCAGGGAGACCATGACCCCAGCCTAGGTGGTCTCAGCAGCTGAGGCACACCCCCAAAGAACTGCCAGAGGGAGGCTGTCCACTGACTGTACCCGCTGTGGATGAAAGGAGAGTCAGGTGGTACATCTCTGTGCCTACCATAGTCCTCCAAACACAGGACTCAGATCCACATCTCCAAACTCAAAGAGCAGTTCCTCCATTGCTCCCTTAGGCCTCTCTTCCTGAGAGGAAACTTGGAAGTTGAAGGTGAGACAAACTACAGGCCTCACTGTTGCAGCTGGTCTTGGGGCTGCAACTAATATTCATTGTCTCCCTCCTTCACTGCCTATTCTAAATTCTCCTCACCCTCAGCTGCCATATCTGCTGGCTTCAGTTCCCTACTTGGTGCCATGTCCACCTGGTGCCATGATCCAGACCTTCATCCCTGAGCAGCCTAAGCTTCTGGTCACCATGTCCTTCACAGGCTAGGGTTGCTACACTTGTCTGTTTACAGTCCAATTGGGCAAAGGAATGCCAAAAGGTGCCCAGTTGGGCTGCACACATATTCCTTTCTGCCTCTGTGGTGGTGATCAGAGGCAATTACCCATGCCAAGATGGTAAACCCTCTTCTTCCTGCTGGTCCCTGGGCATAGGGCCCAAACCACCTAGGCAGAAGCCAGAGCTTATAAATGAAGGGACTCTTGCTATGTCTCCTGGCAAAAGTGTACCCTTTTTGAGTACCAGGTTCTCTAATTCTGCCCAGAACTGAAGAAGCACAAAGTCCTTCCATGGCTGGGTCCTTGAGAGGAAAGGTTTGTTTCCCTGTCCCATCTATTGTTTCTCTTGGGGACAGAGCACATAAAGATCTTTTATTCAATACAAGATCTTTCATTCAATACAAGATCTTTCATTCAATTCAATGCATCCAGGAGACTGGCACCCCATCCTTTGACCTGGTATTTAGGTATGCGGTCAGCAGGCTGTTTCAAGGCTCTACCAGATGGCCAACTGCTGAATGTTGCAGCATGTACCACAATTGGTGGATGACATGGCCATGGACTGCTCCCACACCTCCTTTGTTGTAAAGTGGGTCCCATGATCTGATGTGATGTCATGTGGGCTCCCACACAAATAGATCAATCAAACACTCTGTAGGCCCTTAGAGAGTAGTATTGGCCAGGCCTTCAGGTGGGAAAGGCAAATCCATACCCATGTCTGTTCCTGAACTGCTGGCCTTTCCAGGATTGAAGGGGACCAATCTAGTCAACTTGATACCGAGTTGGCCAGTTGGTCTCAACGAAGAATGGTAACATCTCAGGGACTCCGTGTTGGTCTCTGTTACTGGACAGTCAGCAATGGCAATCTTAAGCCATTTCTCTTTCCATTCAAAGTAGATGACCAGTAGCTAGACCAGCCTTGGTAAGTAAGAGTCCATGCTGCTGGCCCATGCGCAGCCTCCATCTTTGCTACCGTGGGCTTTTCATTCAAGTGCCAATACTGGGATAACCAATGACAGAGGCTGGCACACATCAACTAGCAAGTCGTTTTGTCTTCTTGATTGTTTATTGCCTTTTCTGGAATGGACGCCCTCAGTGAACATTACTATGTGATACAAAGATTCTCACACTTTGTGCCCATGTCCATTTGTCCATCCACATGCTCTCCCTTAGGCCTCCTTGTCCCTCATCTTCCAATCTTTTTTTTTTTTTTCAGGCATCTGTCCAGCCTGCCTATTTGATGCCCATGAGCCCATAAATATCCTAACTTTAAGTGATTTCTCTTATCACACAAAATAGATTACCATGTGCACCTGAAGTTCTGTTCATTGAGAGAATTTTCCCTTGCCACTGTCTTTCAAGGCCACCCCTGAGTAAGGCTGAAGGCCAGCCAGTGTGTATTTTCAGCTTGCAGACACATACTGACCTGACCCATCTATAAACCAAACTTGGGCTTTTTGCTCTTTTTTCAGCTAGTTATACAGAATCATCCATGCAGCCATAAATGTGAGCTAAGGGAGGGGTGCTGAGGTTGAGGGAGGGGTGCTGGTGCAATTGTGGTCTACCTGCTTATGCAACATAGGTGTTATGAATGAATATGTTGTTATTGTGTGTCATCGAGTTGATCAATTACGATTCATAGCAACCCTATGTAGGTCTACCTCATTAAGTCGGTGCTTACCTTGTCCAATCCTCTTTCTACATAGACGACCTCCTTCCATTATTTTTTTCCTTTCTTTCTTTTGCTTCCTAGTTACCATTACCTCTTATCCAGTTAACTTTAAGATATATCCCTTTAGTGAGTAATAAGAATATCAAATCCTACTCTATATAAGGTATTTTAATAATATACTCTTAGAGTATTATAATTTTGTATCAGATACTTGCTTGCTGCTATATGATAAATAGTTGACTACACTGCCAAGGTCACAGTCACATGAATGTCCCAGACATATTGCAGTGAGGAGAAGCTCAAGTTCACTGAAATAATTGGATTAATTACCTTCTCTTCTGAGACTTGGGATTTTTCTCCCCCTAGTAACTCTTTTTAAAGAAAGTTTTATTACCTAGCTCTGCATCTATCTCTATCTGTCTTAGCTTGGGCTTTTCTATGTGCTATTAGCAGTTCTGTGAAATTGTTTGCCATTCCTTCTTGGTTATGATTTGAGATATTTTGAAAGAATAATGATTTGTTGCTGACTACATTATGTTGACTACATCCTCACCTGCATCAATTCACTTCAGTTCCTTTTTAATCACATTATCTACTCTGTAATAATGATTGTTGAAATATTACAGATGCTTTTTTATAATTTATTTTAAAAGAAACCAATAGTATTCATATGTTCGAAAGACCTGGGCAAGATCTGAGGTTTTGAACCTTTGAAATAGAACATTGAAGGATGTATGCTATTTCTAGTTCTCTTTATAATATCTCAGCATTGAAAAATTTGAAATGTGAAGAATCTAACAAAAATCATGTAGATTAGATATTGCTTTTGAGAGACAGCGAAAATGGCAATTGAATGCTAGTGATTTATAGGATGAAATTAAGATATTTTGTAATAACTTATGCAATGAAGATCCCATTACAGTGTTTAAACATGATATATAAATTTTATGATTTGTTTCCAATCTCTGTTCTTCACCCACTAAATGCCAGAAACACCCTGTAGCCACTGTGACAACAATGGTTCATTCCTAGAAGTCATCTAATGTGTGTTCTCTTATCTTTCCAACTGCCTCCTAGGGAGAGGGGGTACTGCCCTCAGCATTTACAGCTGTAATGTTATTTCTATTTATAATTTGTGTGTATAATTGTATTTCTAAGTTTGAGAGATGTTGCCAAATTATCCTCCAAAATGTTTGAGCCAATTCATATTTTCTTTAGCAATATGAGTGCCTCCTCCCTCACAGCCTTACCAACAGAATTGTGTTGTCAAACTTCTGGATTTTACCAATATAAGGAAAACAATGTTAGTAAGTCTCAATTTGCGATTATCTTATTTATGCGTAAAAGTTGGAATATTTCTATATGTTTATGAGCCATTTATATTTCTTTTTCTGATTGTGTCCTTTGCCCCTCCACCCCTCCTTTTTTTCCTATTGGGTTGCTGGTCTTTTTAAAAAATTGATTTCCAAGAACATCTTATATATCAAGGAGATTAACCCTTGGTCTTTAAGTTACAATTTTTTTCCCCAGTTTCTTGTTTGTCTTTTTTACTTTGCTAATGGTATTTTTATCATGCAGAATTTTTAAATGCAACTGAGTTTTTCAATCTTTTCTTTGATGACTTCAGCTTTCCTTTTAGTTAGAAAGTCTTCTGCATGCCAAGGTTAAAAAGGAATTCTTTTGTGCTTGCTTCTAGTTCGTACTTCTAGTACAGGAAGCTCAAGGTGGAATGTGGAGCAGGCCTGACTGTGAAGAACCACAAAGGTCAGTTGCGCTGGGGGAGTAGGGGAAGGAGGTGGGATATAAGCAGTCCACTTCTCAAGAGACTGGACAGTTTATATGAGACCCTCAGGAAGTCTTTGCGACCCACCTGCCCAACATCTAGCCCCAGGCTGGGCACCAAGTCTTACATGCTAATACTTGTATCTCCAATAAGAGAGCCCCACACCTTCACCAACAGGAGGAGCTCACCCCAATTTCCCTAATCCTAAAAGGGCTTAATACAGAGGGTCATCAGAATTGAGCCCTCTTACCATCTAAACCCTTAAGAAAGAAGCCTACTTTTAGGGGTGCAGTGGGTTAAACGGGGAGGCTTTCTTTATGCCCAGATCTGAGGGTAGGGTATTTTTCCAGAAAGGTGCTTCTATGCCTGGGGGAGGAGGCCATCCGTGCAGAAACAGCAGATGGCATGGCAGGTGCTCCTCTCTCCCATCCCACCCCGTTCTGTGGGGCCAGGCATAGCGATCCCTGGACAGTCTCCGGAAAGGCACGAAGAGCTGGGTCAGGTCTGACCTGGGTTCTCTTAAGCGATCTAGAAGCCCTGTAACAGTGACCCATCAGCTGTCCTAGCATGATGTGGTCTGTCTGGCATTTTTACTTGTGAGGCTCTCTTTCTCGACTTCAGAAAAGGAACATGTTGTGAAATTGGTTAAATCCTATATTGGGACAATTGTAAGCGGCTCAATGGAGATGGCCCCCTACCTTCTTTATTAAAAAATAAAAACCCTGACCTCTGGAAAGTCTTCATCTGTTTGTGTGCTTAGCAAATCCCCCAGTCCTGCTCCATCTGTATCAACAGAGGGCCTCTGGTACGCAGCAATCGAGATTACTACTGTTGGTCGGCGGAAGACTTCGGAACACTTCTGTCCTTCTTAAACACAGTCACCTGACCCAAGCCCCATAAATGTACACTTGTCAAGAAGGGGCCGTTCATGACATTCCAAGGTAGTGTTAGCTCCCATTTCACTGATTCTGCTCAATTTGTGCTTGTGGCTCGGAGAAAAAAGTCTAAGTAATTCCAAATATAAATGAAAATAAAGAGAGAACGATGGGTTATTGTTGCTGTTGTTAGGTGCCATTGAGTTAGTTCTGACTCATAGCAACCCTGTGTACAACAGAACGAAACACTGCCCAGTCCTGTGACATCCTCACAATTATTGCTGTGCTTGAGCCCATTGTTGCAGCCACTATGTCAATCCATCTCGTTGAGAGTCTTCCTCTTTTTCGCTGACTCTCTACTTTACCAAGCATGATATCCTTCTCCAGGAACTGGTCCCTCCTGATAACTGTCCAAAGTACATAAAACGAAGTCTCGCCATCCTTGCTTCTAAGGAGCATTCTGGCTGTACTTCTTCCAAGACAGATTTGTTTGTTCTTCTGGTAGTCCATGGTATAGTCAATATTCTTCGCCAACACCACAATGCAAAGGCATCAATTCTTCTTTGGTCTTCCGTATTCATTGTCCAGCTTTCACACGCATATGAGTCGATTGAAAATACTATAGCTTGGGTCAGGCGCACCTTAGTCCTTAAAGTGACATCTTTGCTTTTTAACACTTTAAAGAGGTCTTTTGCAGCAGATTTGCCCAATACAATGCGTCGTCTGATTTCTTGACTGCTGCTTCTATGGGCGTCGATTGTGAATCCAAGTAAAATGAAATCCTTGACAGCTTCTTTTTTCCGTTTATCATGATGTTGCTTCTTAGTGTAGTTGTGAGGATTTTTGTTTTGTTTACATTAAGGTACAATCCATATTGAAGGCTATATTGTGAAGGGTTATTTTACATTATATCAATATGAGCTGTAAGTCGTTCCTGGAATGGAAAACATTTTTAATATCATTTCATTCCAGAATCTGATACTTGGAATTCTGTCTTTCTGGTTCTCACTCTTTTTCTCTTTATCTGATTCTTTTTTTCTCTGATTTTCTCTCTGTGTTGAAGCCTTTTTTGTGTGTGATGATTTTGTTAATTGACACCACCACAGCATTAAGTGTTACTGTAGTGTTAATTCTATGTTGTAGGGGAATGTGTGGTTTGCTTGCTAGTATTTGTTGGCCTATTATTTTGAATTAATTCAAATGTATATTGAAGCGCTATTTTCTACAATGTTCTTAGACTATGGTATATGTAAATTTTCTTTATAGATTCACATTCAAGAATTCACTGTTTCTTAATATTATTATGCCTGTTGGTATAATCCAGTAGTATATGTGATATTTTTCTTTTATTGTTATAGAAAACATAACCAAAATTATAATTAAAGCAGTTGATAAGACAATACATGAAATATGTAGCATAACAATCTCATACTTAGATGTTGCTAGTTATAATTCAATATAATTTATTCTTAACTATTCATTATTATTTATTTGGACTGAAAAAAAGCATTCTGAGGCTTTTGGCTGTCTGCCTAGACATTTTAGTATAGATAATAAAATGTTGCCAAATTCTATGGTAATACATATATATGTGTATGTATGTGTGTGTGTATATATATGTGTATATTATATATATCTGATATACATATAATATATACATATAAACACACACACATACACATATTTAATTTCTTTTGACAGATTTTCTCCCTGTACGAGGCAAGGTTCTACCTTATAGATTAAAACTTGTTAGCGAAACTACTCATTTGAGTAGTGAAATCACTAAGTACGCATAATGCCCTGAGGTTTAATAAGTAGTTTCTGGAAATTTGCATGGTTGTTGCAGTGTAGCTATTACTACAAGCTTGTTATTATTTGATTAGTTCACTACAGAGGAGTCTTCTGCTGAGATTTTGCCATTGATCGCCGCCTGCGTTTAGTGATTTCTCTCTACAGTTACAAGAGTAAACCAGCAGTCAATGCTGGAAACTCACCCCAGGAATTCTGCTATCTTCTGCTTTTTGGAAGCCTCCCAAATGTGATTAACCCTTCTGGAACTGGTTAAAAAGTGAATTGCCACAGTTGAACTTGGGAAAGGAAAATATGTTATTCCTAGCTTTTGATAACCTCAGAAATAACTCTTGAACATGCTGAAGAAGTATAATCAGATTCTTAAATAGATAAAATCTTGGTGAAAAGGTCATCTTTGATGACAGAGCTCTGCCATTACAAGTAACCCCTCTCTTGTCTTTTGCCTCAGACCCAGTTCTAGATGCACCTGAAATGCCAAGGAGGAAAGAATCACTGGGTGAATAAGAAAAGTATCATGAAAGACACAGCCTTGAATTGGGCCTAGAAGGCTAAATAGAGTTTTGGAGAAACAAAATTTATCCTATAATTGTTTTAGTTACAAAAAGAAACCATAAACAATTTGGAAAATATAGAAAAGAACAAAAAAGATTTAAAGTGTTCAATAATTGCCTTTATAAATAGTACTGTGTTGAACATCTTTTTGCATAAATTTTGTGGGTGTCTCTGATTATTTTCTTAGGAATTTCACTCTAAGAAGTGAAACTCTAGAGTTTTAGCCTTCTGAAACTTAGCAGCTAAACTGCCCTCCAAAGGCGTCATACTAATTTTTTCTTGTACCTGCAGTATGAAAGCCCAAAGCTCCTGTACCTTTGGACAGAAATAGGAAGACATTAGTGCTGTCCTTCTAAGTAGCCACACTGAAAACCTGCTTAGATAAATAATGCTACCGGTTCTCCAAACTCTTATGGAACAACTGTTTGGGAATTGTTTGCAGTCAAATTATGCACCACCCAAGACTTCCTTTTCGTTTCCTTCCTTTTTGTTACCAATAGCTGGGATCATTTTTGTTGTTGTTGGTGGTGGTGTTAGTTTTACTTCATTCTATAAAAACCTTCATCAAAATCTTATTTAACAGGAATGAAAGCATATCCATACAGATATATACACACAAATGTTCCTAGAGCATTATTCATAATCGCCCAAAACTGGAAACAACCCAAATATACTTCACTGTGTTTCATTGTATCCCATGCAACAAAATACTGTTCCGCAATAAAATGGAGGTGCTAATAAATGCTGCAACATGGATGAACTTTAAAAACTTTATGCTAAGTGAAAGAAACCAGTAAAAAATGACCACATATCATATGGCTCCATTGACATGAAATGTTCAGAACAGGAAAATGTATAGAGAAAGAAATAAAAGCAATGGTTACCAGAGCTGGGGGTGGGAGTGGTGATTAACCGTAAATGGGCACTGGGGAACTTCATGGGGTGACGGAAACATCCTAAAACTGAATTGTGATGATGGTCGCATAACTCTATAAATTTACTAAAAGCCATTGAAATGTACATTTATAATAGGTGAATTTTATGGCCTTTAAATTAGACCTCAATAAAGCTGTTAGAAGTAAAAGACTTATTCAATAGACTTGTCTCTGATTATCCTTTATACACTCCCAAAATCCTTTGCTGTAGGACCAAGATTTTCCACCAGTCTGCCCTGCTTATCTCTCAGGGTTGTTACGAAGATCAAATAATGTATAGATGATGCCTTGAAATGCAGAAACTTTTTTTAAAAAATTTTTAAATGTACTTTAGATGAAGGTTTACAGAACAAATAGTTTCTCATTAAACAGTTAGTACACATATTGTTTTATGACATTGGTTAACAACCCCAC
>NW_004444032.1:3163684-3168452 GCF_000243295.1 Trichechus manatus latirostris | reverse complement strand
TAGAACATTTTCTTTATAAACTGTGTTATGCCAATTGAGCTAGATGTTCCCCGAGACCATGGTCCCCACAGCCCTCTGCCCAGCAATTCGGTCCCTCAGGGAGTTTGGATGTGTCTATGCAGCTTCCATGACCTTTGCTTGTACAAGTTGTGCTGGCTTCCCCAGCATTGTGTACTGTCTTACCCTTAACCAAAGCTACCACTTAAAATGCAGAAATTCTTATTTAAATATCCAGCCTTTTCTCCTCGTTACCTCAGGTCCACTTACATTCCAGAGCCCTGGTCTAGCTTTCTCAATCACCTGCTCTCACTTCTCCCTAGACATCCCAATGGCATAGAAGACTGTCCTAAAAGGAACTCATCTTTCTTCGCTCAAAAGCTGGGCTTCCTCTTGACTTCTATCTTTCTATTACTGTTGCCCAGACTTAAAACTCCAGGCATCTCTTTGAATGATTCTTCAACTCCCTTACACGAGTTGCTGTTGAGCCTGTCAGTTTCACTCCCTCATTATCTGTCCTGTCGATGGCAAGGCAGCCCCATTGAGACCAAATGGAAGTCATCTCTCTCAACTCTAAGCTCCCTTACCACTTTGTATGTTTTTATTTTGTGGCATTTATTACATTCTTAATCTGTTCATTTGCATGTCCTATCTGTAGTTTTTTTTAATGGAGGGAAGGAATTTAATTATCTTTGAATCCTCCACAGCATGCTCTATGTATGAATGCTTGAATAATGGCTGTTCAAATAAATCAACAGACTAATGGATGAATGAATTTAACCACAATTAAGGTACAGTAATAGCAGCATTGGGAGTTGTGGTTTAAAAATAATCTTTTTATTAATGCAGTTGTAAAATTAAAAAAAAAACCTAAATATGTTTACTTAACGTTTTATGACTCAAAGGCAGTATGATATAGAGTCAGTCAAACTTGGCTCCAGGTATGAAATATATTTCTAATGCAAAGATAGCTGTAAAAATCCAGCTTCCTTTATTACTGACCACTGATGACTCATAATGAAGGTACAATCTGTAGTCTAACAATTAACCTGTTTGAAGTATAAGCAGGAGGATAATTAATAAATTTTCTAATTATTCTTTTAGGCTATAGACACTTCCAGGATTCAGCTTTTAACATGTATACTCTTATGGTGGCAAAGTATAATTCTATAATATTGTTATTATGACTCATTATTTATAAACTATTGAGTTGGGAAGCTCTAGAATTACGTTCCTGGATGCTCTTTTTCTTATACTAGAATGCCAGTTCCTTGTCTCTTTGACCAGTAAGTTCCATATATCACTCAGAATCTAGTTGAAATGTCATCTTCTATGTGTTGTCTTCCCAGTTCCTGGGGAAGAACCTAGATATCTTCCTTGACAGTCACAGCAAGTGATTCTGATGTGGGTGATCCACAGGCCACACCTTGAGAAACCCCACACAATACTATAAGAGCTTCAAGAATGAAGGCCATGTTACATTCATTTGTATCTCCAAGACCCGTGAGGTGTCTACGCATAGTAGACACTCAATAAATGAATAAATGTTTACTGAATGAATGGCCTCACTATCATCTGTATGTGTGGTGTGTAGTTTTGTTCTTTAATACAATTCATTAGCTGCTTTCTTTCTACTTGCCTTGATATGCAGCATCAAAGCTTCTTTACTGCGTCTCCAACATTAAAAAACCAAAAAAAAAAAAAAAAGTTTCTGTGGAGTCATTTCCAACTCATGGCGACCCTATGTGTGCCAGAGTAGAACTGTGCTCTACAGAGTTTTCAATGGCTGGTTTTTCAGAAGAAGACAGCCAGGTCTTTCTTCTGAGGTGCCCCTAGGTGGCTGGCACTACTAATCTTTTGGTTAGCAGCCCAGTGCTTAACTGTTCGTGCCACCCAGGCATGTAGTATTCCAGCATTAACACACTATAATTTATTCATTTTTAATGTTGTTGTCAGATGCCATCGAGTCAGTTTTGACTCATAGTAACCCTATATACAACAGAACAAAACACTACCTGCTCCTGTGCCATCCTCATGATCGTTGTTATGCTTGAGCCCATTGTTGCAGCCACTGTGTCAATCCATCTCATTGAGGGTCTTCCTCTTTTTCGCTGACCCTCTACTCTACCAAGCATGATGTCCTTCTGCAGGGACTGGTCCCTCCTGATGACATGTCCAAAGTATGTAAGATGAAGTCTCACCATCCTTGCTTCCAAGGAGCACCCTTGCTGTATTTCTTCAAGACAGACTTGTTCGTTTTTCTGGAAGTCCATGGTATATTCAATATTCTTCACCACCACCATAACTCAAAGGCATCAATTTTTCTTCGGTCTTCCTTATTCATTGTCCAGCTTTCGCATGCATGTGAGTTTTTTTTTTTTTTAATGTAAAACTCAATTACAAAAGTAATATTCACTCACAGTAGAAAAGATAGGGAACCAAGATCCAGAGAACATACAAATCACTTGTAATCCCTTCCTCACAGAGGTGACCGTTGTTAACATATGGGCATATGTTATGATCGAATTATGCATAACAGTGTTTTGCATTTTTCTAATTAACAAAATTATTTCCATTACTTCTCTTTGGAGTAGATACTTTAAAAACAAAGAAGAGTTTCACATGTCTTATAGTTTCTGAAGAGTGGTGACATGTTTGAGAAGCAAATGCTTTTTTAGTTGCTTCCCAATTAAAAATTGGACTTTATTATTAAAGTTCTTGTTTAAGTGGCAGAAACCACGGCTCATTAACTGAAGCAAAAAGAGACTTTACTGGAAGAATTTCAGGGTGCTCATGGGATTTAAGAGAAAAATAAAGAGCAGAGTGGCCATAGACAGAGATCCGGCAGCTGCAGGGGGCAGCAGGAACCCCTCAACAGTTTTTCCCAGGCTTGCCTTCTTTGCTTGCCCTTCTCTTCTCAAGAGTCTAAGTACCAGGAGAGAGTGATGTTTCTGCTTGGCTTTATTTTTCTGTACTTAAGTTACATAAAATGAACTGGAATGGCGATAGAAAGGCAGTGAGGGGAGAGGGGATGGAAGTGGACAGGGATAATTTCCAGGTTTCCGGCATGCATGAATAAATTGGTAATGGTGCCATTTCCTAAGATTGGGGACAATGAAAGAGAACTAGGTTGGATAAATCTGGGGAGGGAGTTAGATAAAAGGTTTGATCTGGGGCATGCTGAATTTGAGGTGCCTTGAGGAATCCAAAAGATGTTAAGTGAGCAATTGTGTAAATGGGATTTGCTGCACATTTTCTGTTTGCCTCTGCAGGCCCACTCTCCTCCCTTCTCCACCCTGCTCTGTGCCCTGGGAGGCTGACCTGCGTCAGTGGGCTCCCTTTGCCTTCTGGCTTCAGATTGGGTTAGTTCAGTGGGGAGCATGGGCAGGAGATCAGAGGAGGAAAGAGAGTGAGTTGGGTCTTTATTTTCCTGGCTCCCACCCTGCAGGGTTGCTGTGGGCTGGCTGCATCCCTGGACCAAACATCATACCTCCTGTCAGGCAGCCCTTTCCACAAAGCCCTCCTCACAAATGCCACACTTGTCAGGTTCTAGTTTGTTCCAGAATACTGTACCATTCCTTTTAATTTCCCTATATCCTTCCCACTCTTTTGTAAATAGTTCCTTTATTAAACTCTCCCCAAAGTACCTCAACCTGAGTACGTTATGGATTGAATTATGTCCTTCAAAAATGTGTGTCAACTTGGCTGGGCCATGATTCCCAGTATTGTGTGACCGTCCACCATTTTGTCATCTGATGTGATTTTCCTATGTATTGTAAATCCTGCCTCTATGATGTTAATGAGGCAGGATTAGAGGCAGTTATGTTAATGAGGCAGAAGTCAATCTACAAAATTAGGTTTTGTTTTAAGCCAATCTCTTTTGAGATATAAAAGAGAGAATCAAGAAGAGAGACTAGGGAACTTCATACCACCTAGAAAGTAGTGCCAGGAGCAGAGTGTGTCCTTTGGACTTGGGGTCCCTGCACTGAGAAGCTCCTTGACCAGAGGAAGATTGATGACAAGGACCTTCCTCCAAAGCTGACAGAGAGAGAAAGCCTTCCCCTGGGGCTGGTGCCCTGAATTTGGACTTCTAGCCTACTAGACTGTGAGAGAATAAACTTCTGTTTGTTAAAGCCATCCACTTGTGGTATTTCTGTTATAGCAGCACTAGATAACCAAGACAGAGTGTATTACCTATTTCCAACAAGGTCTTGACTAATACATGGGTATGGAATTCAGAGGAGAGGTTCAGGCTGGATATGTGTTTTGTCTGTCATCTCTTTATAGATGTAGCGGAGATATGGATGATAAATTCCTTTGTGAGGGAAAAAATGGAGATAGCATTGAACTGAGCTTTAAGAAACTCTAACTTGCCCTCCACTAAAACAAGGGCAGTGAGAAGGAGTTGATGAAAGGAAGCTGCAGGGGCCCCCCTGGATCCATTAGAGGAAGAATAGGCCCCTACGTTGATCATCCCACATAACTTCACACAATGGAAGGGAGCCAATTCCCTACAAAAAAAAAAAAAAAAAAATTCTGGATGCCATTAAAAGAGAAGAATGGATGTTGGGCTACTGGACCCAACTCAAGAGCATGCACTTGTACGCATACACACCTACTTCATTTTATTAAAACGGATCCAAATATTACTGTTTTTTTTTTTTTAATATTTTATTGTACTTCAGGTGAAGGCTTACAAAACAGATAGTTTCTCATGTAACAGTAACACACATGCTGTTTTATGACATTGGTTAACAACCTCACAACATTT
>NW_004444032.1:3117721-3162438 GCF_000243295.1 Trichechus manatus latirostris | reverse complement strand
TTTTCCAAAATGGTTGTATCATTTTGCATTCCCACCAGCAGTGCATAAGAGTTCCCATCTCCCCGCAGCCCCTCCAACATTTGTTATTTAAATATTACTGTTTTGTCAACAAGATCAGTTCTACTGTGAATGACAGAAAATCTAAAATGACAGTGACTTCGACAAGATAGCAGTGTATTTCTCTGTCACATAAATGAAATGTGGAGATAGTTCAGGGGTGGTATAGCCCTCCAATGTTTCTGTAACTTGTTACTCCTCCATCTTCAACATACAAGTTCTTCCTTATGGTTCAAAATGACTGCTTGTGCTCCAGTCATCTTGTCTGCATACCAGCCTCAGAACACTTCCCAGTTGTTACACATAACACTTCTGCTTACATCTCATTGGCCAGAACTTAGGCACACAACCATACCTGGGAAGTTACTGAGAAATAACCTTTGTTTCAGATGGTCATGTGTCCAGTCTAAAATTAAACCAAAATCAAACCGGTCGCCTTTGAGGTGATTCATAGCAACCCCATGGGACAGAGTAGAACTGCCCCATATGGCTTCCAACAAGCAGTGGGTGGATTCGAACTGCTGACCTTTTGGTTAGCAGCTGAGCTCTTGACCACCATGCCACCAGGGCTCTAGCCTAAAGTAAGGAGTTCTAATACAAAGAAAACAGAGGAGACTGGAAATTAGGGGACTACTAGTGATCTTTGCCAGAACACGTTATTTTGTAATCTGGGTTTTTTTTTTTTTTTTTCTTCATTTAAATAAATATTTCCTTTTTTTTTTCTTTCTCTTTTCCAATTGCTATTGATGACTCCCTGAAGGCCATAGCTATACTATAATATTTTCCCATGTACACCCTGTCCCCAATGCAAAGCACCCCTGAAAAATATCAGACGACACCAAGGATTCAACACCTGACTAACACAGCTTAAGAGGATTCCTTAAACCAACTAAGCTGGTCCACACATCTTACAATATTAGAGCCAGAAAGACCCTCAGAGGACATCCAGCATAGGAAATGGAGCAACGACACATCAAGGCACATGTTTCAGCAGTGTGCAGCTGTCGCTACAGGAGCCTGCCTCTTGCAGCTAGTTCTGACTTCCCGTGATTTAAAAATACTAGAGTAGGTTTGATTCATGGGCACGTTTTATACCCTGCTTTAGGCAGTGTGAATGTGTCCGTGCTGCTTCTTGGCTGCACATCAATTTCCAGATAGAAGTAAAGTACTTATTGCTTCTTTTTCTAGGCTGTTTATGATGCTGTGGTGAAGGCCATAAATTTCTGCAAGACATGAAAATTCAACAGTAGACACTCACTACCATGTCATTGGACTGCCATTTCCCATAACAAATATGGTCCATTCTATTTATGAGGTTGGTGGGGAAGATAACCATTGGCTCAGAGAATTTGGCTCATTAAACCAGAGTAAAGCAACCCAAGAAAAAAATTCTCAAGCAGCGTGGAATAGAAACAACCTCCAGCCAAGGGTAGGCTGGGAAAGTGGCAAGGTGGTAGGATTTTTCTCGTTAAGATAGACCTATTTATTTTTTTGTGCAGGCATTTCATATATTAAGGGATCAGTAGCTACTCGGTTTGTGGCAAATTGTCCTTGTGTTCTAGAGTTATCCAACTCTGTCCTAGATGCATAGTAAAGAATGCAGCATGGTAAAACGGGCTAATAATAAAAATAGTATCTAGCACACAGGAGTTTTGGTGAGAAACAAATGAACCATGAATGACAAATAATATTATAAACTCTAAGTTGCTCTACCAATGTTATTTTTATCATCATCCTTGTCTCGTGGCTCCAGCCCAGATGTTATTACTTAGCCAGGAGGAGCTATATGTGTTAGTCCAATATAATTATTAGGTCCCAGGGAACCCTAGGTTATTAATCCCAAAGGTGCTATATTAGCCAGATGGCCAAAGGGTTGTGTGTGGCTCTGTTCAGTGGGAGAATTAGTGAGTCATCATATAATTTGTGTGGGTAGAAAATTGTTTTACTCAAACCTAACATCAGCAATTATAGCTATTTCTCTCGAGCATGTTTAAAAGAACCTAATAATTCCCTAAGATTATAAAACAAGGGTTGGATAATGTAGGTGTTACTTGGGTTCCAGGTTCTCTATCTTCTGTATCATTGCTCATTGGTGACAATGACTGAACAATTCATAGTGCCAAATTATTACATATTTTTACTCTCCATATAATAGTTTGCCACTTATTGGTCTGTTGGCTGATCCATGAAAACATGGTTCACAAAGTAGCAAGTAGAATTCCTTTTCCCTATATTGTTTAGAACATAGCTTCAGGATTTATTCATTAATAAGATATTTAAACTACTGAATAATATCTGTATTAGTTATTTATTGCTGTGTAACAAATTACCCCAACGTTAGAGGCTTAAAACAACAACCATCTATTATCTCACGGCTTCTGAAGGTCGGGAATCTGGACACAGCTTAAATGGGTGCCTCTGGCTCGAGGTCTCTCATGAGGTTACAGTCAAGCTATCAGCTGGGGCTGTGGTCTCATGTAACAGCTCAACTGGGTATCTGCTTCCAAGCTCACCCATATTGTTGACAGACATTCATTCCATCACCAGTTGGGCTTTCCACAGGGCTGCCTCATGAAGTAGCAACTGGCTTTTTCTATAGCCAGGAATGAGAGAGAGAGAGAGAGCCCAAGACAAAATCCTGTCTAGAGAGAAAGAGAATCCAACACAGAAGCCAGTCTTTTTATAACTTAATCTCAAAAGTGACATCCTATTATTCTTGCCATATTCTATTCATTAGAAGTGAGCCAACAAGTCCATCTCACGTTCAAGGGGACAGATTATATGAGGGCATGAATATCAGGCAGTGAGAATCATTAGGGGTCATCCTGGCAGCTTTCTACCACAATTGCATTGGAGTTTGATATTTTTAAAATAATTATTTGTCAGATGGTCATGTATTTAATAAATTATTTTGTTTTACATAGTAACAACTATAGACTATTTGCTACGGACCTTAGGCCCTGTAAGCTTAGGAATCTAAACTAAAAATCCCCTAGAAAATGCTTGGTAGTAGGTCAGGTTTCATGACCTATTTGTAGGCACTGAATCTATAGAATCTACATGTTATTTTTCATTGGTTCAATACATTTCATCTTTCAGTAAATTCTCATTTAGTGAACTAAGTAGTTAACTATTTTAAATTGCTTTTTTTCTTCGATATGGATAATAATTTCCTGTTCTTTTCATGCCTTGTAATTTATGAATGGGTGTTAGAGAGTGTGAAGTTTACATTTTTGAATGCTTGGTTGTGTTATAAGCTTGTAAACAGTGTTGAATTTTGTTCTGACAGGCAGTTAAGGTACTTGGAATCAGTTGGCTCTTTTCAAATCTTGCCTTTAAACTTTTATAGGGTGGGTCTGGAGCTGCTTTGGTCTAGGGATATTTTACCTACTATTAAGGAGTTGGAATTGACTCAATGATAATGGGTTTGGTTTTTTTGTTGTTGTTTTTTGTTTCATTTAAGTGGTACACGTTTGAGGAGTCTACCCAATGCTCCATGTATAACAAAATCTTTTCACTCTGACTATGGAACATAAATCATTCCCAGTACTGTGTAAACTCTGTAAATTGTTCTACCTTCTCATTTCCACTAGTTCTTTTCCTGGTCTCAAGTAGTTTCCTGAAGCAGGAAGAGCAGTACTCAGCCCAAACCTTAAGGGTATTCCTCTGCAGATTGCCAAAGCTCTCTCTCTCTGCAAATCCCTCCTCTCTAATACTCTGTCTTAAAGTTTCTACTTGCATTGGCCAATATCTGCTTTTCAATTCAGCAAGACTGCTGGGCTCTGTTTGGGTTCCGCCTCCTTGTACTACAGCCTGGAAACTGCCTCCAGGCAGTTAAACTGCTACAGTTGTAGGGCTCACCTTGCTTGTTTCCCATCTCTCAGAGATCATGGTCCTATTGTCCAATGTATTAAAGTCGTTGTTTCATATATTTTGTGCATTTCTCTAATTGTTTAAGGTGAGAGGATAAATATGGGTCTCATTCCATCTTGGTGGATAGTGAAATTTTTATGATGAAACCAAAACAAATATAGAATTATAATATAGAATAATCTTAATTTTAGGTCTAATTGCTTTGTGACTAGTCTACCTCTAGAATTGAAAATCAAGTGATAGAATTAGAGTACAGTTGCTTTCCACTTCTTAAATAGGAAGGAATTCACAACGGAAGAGAGTTTTTTAAAGAAAGTGGAGAAAATGTTTAGGGATCATGCAAGAAGTCATATCAGGACAACTGCTGGATTCGGCTGGGTTCCTTGAGTCTTCAAGTAGTCCTTCAACAAATATTTTTTCCAAGAGCTTGTTATCCTGGTTTTCCTGCAGGCTGGAGCCAGCTAAGGAGCAGCTGCAGCCAAGCACAGCTGGATGTTATTGGCTACCAGATGCTTCCCCCTTGCTCAGGAGCTGCTGTGGCTGCTTCCCTCTTTTAGTCTCAGGACACCCATTTTACGGTGTCAGTACCATCCATAGATCCAGGCAGATGGTTACCTGTCCTGGGCTCTGTGATTTACAGGCACGGAAAACATACACAAACACAGAAAACATAATTCACACATTCACAAACACAGAAAACATAAAGAACACATAAGTGCCTCTGTCTCTGGGATCCAGAGCTCAGCTCTGGCATAGTTTACCTGTAACCCTAAACATTATTATCAGGGCTAATAATGTTCAGAACCCAGGAAAACATTTATCCACATCTTTTGTCCTAAGTCCTTTAAACAACAGGTGACTGCCTCTGAACACCCTGAAGGTTTGTGTGTTTTTACCACTGCAGACGTTGTGGACGCTAACTTGGTGTAAGGATTTGGGCAGCAGAAATGCTTAGAAACCAGAAGACAAATTAA
The DNA here is from genome assembly GCF_000243295.1 of Trichechus manatus latirostris. Lineage (NCBI taxonomy): Eukaryota > Metazoa > Chordata > Mammalia > Sirenia > Trichechidae > Trichechus > Trichechus manatus. Next base: position 3,157,534 of record NW_004444032.1, on the reverse strand, counting down.
TTAACTTGTCAAATGTTACTTTTCAGATAACTTGAGTGCAATAGACTCCTGCACAATAAAGTATCATTTTTCAGTAGTGCCAAGTATCTATTTTCTTGCTTCTCCTTTTGTTCCAATTTGTGGTTCCAGAACATAGTTTTTGCAACAATTGCCTATGGTAACCAAGGAATATTTTTCAATGTTTAACAATTCATATTACTTTTAAAATTATATATGTGGAGACCTAGAGGTAATGTGTAAAATGCAATACTGATTCTTTACAGTGTCATTTAAATGGAATCTGAATGCTATAGTTGTATGCCAGTTTGGGTCTTCCAGAAAACAGATGCCAAGACAGTTAGAAGTGCAAGAGACTTATTTGAGGAAATGTCTATGAAAGACAAATGGAAGAGGGAGCAGGGGTAAGCAGGGAAAGCCTTCAGACCACAGTGCGGGTCTGGCACTTACGAAAGGAGAGCAGGAAGGAAGGAAATTAGGGTAGGAAGAGACTCAGAGTACAATACAGGTCTGGGAAAGTCTTAACCAGCCCAACAGGGAGTTTGGTACAAATTTTGCCCATAGGGGAATCCTATGCTTATTGAACATTGAAGTGACTAGGCCCTGGTACCCTTACCTTGTTATCACTAGCTGGGAGCTTCCTGGGAAGAGTGTAGCCCCAGCTTAAACACTATGGCAAATCAAAGGCACCACAGTTGGAGGCTGTCAGATACGTGCGCACTTGATGGCAATTTTTCCCTTACAGGGAGCTCTAAGTGACTCACCTCCATAGCTGGTGTAAATTGTGAACAATTTTATTTTTATAAAAGCATTTAATGAACTTTCATTATATTTTCAAATAATTAAACTATCAGCTTTATTTCCATAATTTTTATCTATACATTTTATAATCATTCATTATAATTAGTATTTTGCCTTTTAATTTTAATAGAACACTTTGAAGCAATTACAAAAAATAATTTTACTTGGTTTGCTAGCCCCAGGCCCCACGAATGTTAAGGCCTGCCAAGCGTCTATTTCTCTCAGACCTAGATCTCCCTGCCCTAAATAGAGCAACCAGGCCGTAACAGCTGACTTTCTATGCCTATCTTGTTGCTTCAGGGACTTGACTTGAATAGGCCTGATTCTGAACTCTAGCCAATTGATTTAAATATATCCAATGGACTTAAAACAGTGCCTGACCCAAGCTGGACAAAATGGACAGGTGGAAAAGTAAAATAGGAGGAACAAAGCCTCAGAAAAGCAGGAGACGGGCAGAGTAAGGAGAATAGTATAGCAATTGGTGTGAAATGTTGCCAAGATTTAAACCAGCAGTGAAGGAAGAGAGGGTGTTATACGGCAGGAAAAGTATGTTGTATTCAGAGGAAATTTAACAGCAAACTTAATCTTAGCCCATTACTGACACATCTGGACTTTTCATTTGTTTTAAAAAGGAAAATTGCAAAACTGGCCTACTCTTAAGACTTTTAGCTGTCACATTAAGAGGGCAGAGAATTTTAAACCAAAAATATCTCCTGAAGTCTTAAAACCAAACAATAGTTTAGCTTAACTGGTAAAGAATGTCTGCCTTGAGCACTGTGCTCTTTTAAGATCAATCTATATGGGATCAAAGTGACAACAGCATCTCGAAAGATTAGGTAGGAGACTTTGGAGGCAGTGAGTTTATGTTAATGGGGGAGGAAAAATTCATAAAAGGAGGGTGAGAACGGTTGCACAATTAGAAGAATGTAATCAATGTTACTGAATTGTACATGTAGAAGTTGTTGAATTGGTGTATGTTCTGCTGTGTATATTCTTAATAACAACAAAAATAAGCTATTAAAAAAAGATGTCAGGGAAGCACATATTCAGAAATATTAACTGGAAACTTTGAATTCATTGTTGAGATTTCCATTAAACCATACCTACTGTGATGGTTAAGGTTGTGTGTCAACTTGCTTGGGCCATGAGTCTCAGTGGTTTGGCAGTTATGATGTAGTTTGGCAGCTATGTAATGATGTAATGACCTCCACAATGAGATCTGATATAATGTAATCACCTCCATGATGAGGTCTGCTATGAGTAGCCAATCAGTTGGGGGTATGACCTGCATCCAATATATGTGGACTTCCTGGCAAAGCTTGCTGGCTTTTTCTTGCTCTGGATCCTGCAGCTGGCTCCTGTTTATCTGACCTCCGCTTCTTCAGACTTGAGCTAGCAGCTTACCTGTCAGCCTTGGAATTCATCAGCCTCCGCAGCCTGTGAGCCAGTGGCCTGCAACTACATGAGTCAGGAGAAGCCTCCAGCCTGACCCACAACCTTGGGACTTTTCAGCCTCTACAACTGAGTGAGCCATTTCCTTGATATAAATCTCTCTCTCTCTTCCTCTCCCTCCCTCCCTCCATGCTTCCCTTTCTCCCTTCCTCTCTCTCTATATATATATGTATGTATACACACACACACAAACACACTCATTGTCATCAAGTTGATTCCAACTCATAGCAACCCTATAGGACAGAGTAGAACTGCCCCACAGGGTTTCCAAGGAGTGGCTGATGGATCCGAACTGCCAAACTTTTGGTTATCAGCCATAGCTCTTAACCACTGTTGTTGTTGTTGTTAGATGCCTTCAAGTCAGTTCCGACTCATAGCAACCCTATATACAACAGAACAAAACACTGCCCAGTCCTGCACCATCCTCACAATTGTTGTTATGCTTGAGCCCATTGTTGCGACCACCGTGTCAATCAGTCTCGATGAGGGTCTTCCTATTTCTTGCTGACCCTCTACTTTACCAACCATGATGTCCTTCTCCAGAGACTGATCCTTCCTGATAACATGTCCCAAGTATGTGAGACAAAGTCTTGCCATCCTTGCTTTAAGGAGCATTCTGGTTGTACTTCTTCCAAGACAAATTTTTTTGTTCTTTTGGTAGTTCATGATATAGTCAATCTTCTTCGCCAACACAATTCAAAGGCATGAATTCTTCTTCAGTCTTCCTTATTCATTGTCCAGCTTTCACATGCATATAAAACGATTGAAAATACCATGGCTTAGGTCAGGCGCACCTTAGTCTTCAAGGTGACATCTTTGCTTTTCAACACTTTAAAGAGGTCTTTCACAGCAGATTTGCCCAGTGCAATGCGTCTTTTGATTTCTTCACTGCTGCTTCCATGGGTGTTTATTGTGGATCCAAGTAAAATGAAATCCTTGACAACTTCAGTCTTTTCTCCATTTATCATGATGTTACTTACTGGTCCAGTTGTGAGGATTTGTGTTTTCTTTATGTTGAGGTGTAATCCGTACTGAAGGCTATCGTCTTTGATCTTCATCAGTAAGTGCTTCAAGTCCTCTTCACTTTCAGCAAGCAAGGCTGTGTCATCTACATATCGCAGTTTGTTAATGAGTCTTCCTCCAATCCTGATGCCGAGTTCTTCACGTAGTCCAGCTTCTCGGATTACTTGCTCAGCATATAGATTGAATAAGTATGATGAAAGGATACAACCCTTACGCACACCTTTCCTGACTTTAAACCACACAGTATCCCCTTTTTCTCTTTGAATGACTGCCTCTTGGTCTATGTACAGGTTCCTCATGAGCACAATTAAGTGTTCTGGAATTCCCATTCTTCTCAATGTTACCCATAATTTGTTAGGATCCACACAGTCGAATGCCTTTGCATAGTCAATAACACGTAAACATCTTTCTGGTATTCTCTGCTTTCAGCCAGGATCCATCTGACATCAGTAATGATATCCCTGGTTCCATGTCCTCTTCTGAATCTGGTTTGAATTTCTGGCATTTCCCTGTTGATATACTACTGCAGCCACTTTTGAATGGTCTTCAGCAAAATTCATACATATATATATGCTTTGCTGGTTTTGCTTCTCTAGAGAACCCAGCCTGAGACACCCACCCTGGCTTGGTTATACTATCTTCAAAAGGTCACGTGCTTGACAGGAGAGGTAGGTATTTGGGGAAATTTTAGAATTGCATATACCAGAGAAAAGTGGTTGCATCCAAAAAGGGATATTATCCTAACGAACGCAAAATAACAGGCCTAGCTGGGTGGCATCCAGATGGCAGCACTTACACGCTGTTGGGCTTTGGACTATCACGTAACGTCTCTGTGCCCTGGGTTCCTCATCCATAATGAGGAAGGGTAATAACAGTTCTGATCATTAGGGTACTGTGATGATTAAATAAAATTAGGCTTGTGAATAAAACACTAGAGCAGTGCCTGACACACACCAAGCATCAAATAAATATTATTTTTAATGATTGTTTCTTTATCCATGTGAATTTGCTCTCCCCCACAGATTGATTACACTTCTGAGCTCAGTTGGCTGCCTTGCAAAATGTGCTTGTTAGGAAATTGTTGAGTGGATCAATCTAAACTCATCACGACCACAAACTAAAAATAACATGGCTCAAGGATCCTGTGACAGTGGCGGTGGATCACCCTTGCACCAAAAAACCAAGTATTCGATTAGAGCAGATAGTCCACTTTAAACTGCTGCTGTAAATCTACATGCAGGTTTTGAATGATGCTTCTAAAGGGCATAAAAGGAGTTTATTTTTCATATCTTCTCTTGAAATATATTTTAGATGCTATGAAAAAATGAGGACAACAAGTGGGAGGCAAGATTTCTAGGATGAATGTGAGATGTAAGATATGGCTTTGCAGAGACAGTGCCAAAGAGCTGTGGTCTTGTTTTCTTATACTTCAAAACTGTGTCCCACAGGTCTCAATATGGGCATCCTGAAGATGGTTGAGGGTATTGAGAAAAAAAGCAAATAGTTCAGCCTGGCACCCCAGGGTCTTTGCTCTGCTGCCATTGACCATTAATGCCCGAAGACCAAGAAGCGATGGGGCCAGAAACCCCCATATCCCTTTGGAATTCCAAATTGCTGATATCAACAGGGATTATGGGAAGCAGAGATCCTTGAAAAGAACTTGAAATCATTAAATCAAGTTCTATTCAACCTGGTTATATTTACTAAGATTTCTTCCTTCCTTCTGGCCAACCTCACTATGCATGAGAAGACTGCATCCCTCCCATTCATCCCAGATGTCAATTCTAGACTTTTTTTTCTTGCGATCAAACCTAAGAGAACAGGGCCCCGAAAAAGAGATGCAGTTCTGTGGCCTGCCTGCTTCTCAGCCCACCTTTCAGTTCCAGTTTCATGTCTGAGGAAGTATTCACCCTACTGAACATTTCAAGATGGAGCCTCCCCAGAAGGAAATGGTCCCTTAGCCAGGGGACCATTTTGACAGAGTTTCCTGAGAAAAAAAACACACTGCCCCCTAACTCTCACAGTGTGTCATCTGGAGGCACAGTGACTGCTATCATGACAACTGCTCAAAATGGACCCCTTAAGTCTCTCTCAGACTCAGCATCCCAGGTTCCTAACCTTTGCCTGTTTACCAGGGCTTCTAATCTCCTCACTCTTCTGCTTACAACTCTTATATTACTTTGGGTTAAGTGCCTTTTAAAGTGTGGCCCCCAGAACTGCATACTTTTCTCCAGGTGTGGTGTGACAGGGTCAGGTATTTGGGGGAGAGAGGGAAGTAGTTGCTGAGAATGGCCATGGGGGAGTTTTTGGATGTAGTCAAATATTTTATTTGATCTGGGTGGTGGTGATATATATATGTGATTACTTTGTGAAAATTCATTGTGCTGAACTCTTAATGTTTTTGTGCTTTTACATATGTGATGGTTCAGTAGTAGAATTCTCAATCCCCATGCAGGAGACCCTGGTTTGATTCCCAGCCAATGTACCCCATTCATAGCCACCACTTATCTGTCAGTTTGTCATATGGTGGTGGCTTGCATGTTGCTATGATGCTAAACAGGTTTCAGAGGAACTTCCAAACTAAAAAAGACTAGGAAGAAAGGCCTGGAAATCTAATTCAGAAAATCAGCCAATGAAAACCCTATGGATCACAATGGAACATTGATCTGCAACTGATCATGGGGATGGCAGAGGACTGGGCAAAATTTTTTTCCATTGTGGATAGGGTTACTATGAGTCAGAAGTGAACTCAATGGCAACCAACAGCAACAACATTCTTCATAAAAAAGTTTATTTAAACATTTTAAAATTAATCTGGCATTGACACCTTACCTTAGCTTTAAGTTGCTTTGCCAAAACCTCTGACCAGTTTAGGAATACATACATGACAGATGTGAGCTTCTTTATCTACACGAGGCCCTAATACAGGGTTCCATTAAATCAGTGCTAAGCACTGATAATTACTGGTGATTGGAATGAGAAAGTTGGAAACAAAGAAGAAGGACTGGTAGTTGGAATATATGGCTTTGGTAATAGAAACAATGCCAGAGATTGCATGATAGAATTTTGCAAGAACAACGACATTTTCATTGGAAATACTTTTTTTCAACAAGATAAATGGCGACTATACACATGGACTTTACCAGATGAAATACACAGTAATCAATTGACTACATCTGTGGAAAGAGACAAAGGAAAAGCTCAGTATGATCAGTCAGAACAAGGCCGGGGCCGAATTTGGAGTGGGCCATCAATTCCTCATATGCAATTCAAGTTAAAGCTGAAGAAAATTAAAACAAGTCCACGAGAGCCAAAGTACAACCGTGAGTATATCCCACCTGAATTTAGAGACCATCTCAAGAATAGATTTGACATGTTGAACACTAATGACTGAAGACCAGATGAGTTGTGAGATGACATCAAGGACATCATACGTGAAGAAAAGGCAAAAGGTCATTAAAAAGAAAGAAAAGACCACAACGGGTGTCAGAAGAGACTCTGACACTTGCTCTTGAATGTAGAGTAGCTAAAGCAAAAGGAAGAAATGATGAAGTAAAAGAGCTGAACAGAAGATTTTAAAGGGCAACTTGAGAAGACAAAGTAATTATAATGAAATGTGCAAAAACCTGGAGTTAGAAAACCAAAAGGGAAGAAAATGCTTAACATTTTTCAAGCTGAAAGAACTGAAGGAAAAATTCAAGCCTCGAGTTGCAATTTTGAAGGATCGTATGGGCAAAATCTTGAATGCACAAGAAGCATCAAAAGAAGATGAAAGGAATACACAGAGTCACTGTAGAAAAAGAATTGAGTGAAATTCAATCACTTCAGGAGGTAGCATATGATCAAGAACCAGTGGTACTGAAGTAACAAGTCCAAGCTACACTGAAGGCATTGGCGAAAAACAAGGCTCCAGGAGTTGATGAAATTGGTAAACTGAGATGTTTCAACGAACAGATGCAATGCTGGAAGCACTCACTTGTCTATGCCAAGAAATTTGAAAGACAGCTGCCTGGCCAACCAACTGGAAAAGATCTGTATTTGTGCCCATTCCAAAGAAAGGTGATCCAATGAATGCAGAAATTACCAAACAATATCATTAATATCACATGCAAATAAAATTTTGCTGAATTCAAAAGCAGGTGCATCAGCACCTCAACAGAGAACTGCCAGAAATTCAATCCATATTCAGAAGAGGACATGGAACAAAGGATATCATTGCTGATGTCAGATGGATCTTGGCTGAAAGCAGAGAATATTAGAAAGATTTTACTTGTATTTTATTGACTAAGCAAAGGCATTGGATCATAACAAGTTATGGATAACATTGCGAAGAATGGGAATTCAGAACATTTAATTGTAGTTGTGAGGAACCTGTACATAGACCAAGAGGCAGTTGCTCAAACAGAACAAGGGGATACTGTGTGGTTTAAAGTCAGAAAAGCTGTGTGTCACGGTTGTATCCTTTCACCATACTTATTCAATTTGTATGCTGAGCAAATAATCCCAGAAGCTGGAGTATATGAAGAAGAATGGTGCATCAGGATTGGAGGAAGCCACTCATTAACAACCTGAGACATGCAGATGACACAACCTTGCTCGCTGAAAGTGAAGAGGACTTAAAGCACTTCCTGATGAAGATCAAAGACTATAGACTTCAGTATGGATTACACCTCAACACAAAGAAGACAAAAATCCTCACAGCTGGACCAATAAGCAACATCATGATAAAGGGAGAAAAGATTGAAATTGTCAAGGATTTCATTTTACTTGGATCCACAATCAACGTCCAAGGAAGCAGCAGTCAAGAAATCAAACTACATATTGCACTGGGCAAACCTGCTGTGAAAGACCTCTTTAAAGTGTTCAAAAGCAAAGATGTCACTTTGAGGACTAAGGTGTGCCTTGACCCAAGCCATGGCATTTTCAATCACTTCATACACATGCGAAAGCTGACAATGACTAAGGAAGACCAAAGAAGAACTGATGCCTTTGAATTATGGTATTGGTGAAGAATATTGAATATACCATGGACTTCCAGAAGAATGAACAAATCTGTCTTGGAAGAAGTACAACCAGAACGCTCCTTAGAAGCGACGGTGGTGAGAATTTGTCTTGTACTTTGGACATGTTGTCAGGAGGGACTAGTCCCTGGAGAAGGACATCATGCTTGGTAAAGTAGAGTATGAGCAAAGAAAGAGTAAAACTTTCAATGAAATCGACTGACACTGTAGCTGCAGCAATGGGATGAAACATAGCAACAATTGTGAGGATGGTTCAGTACCAGGCAGTGTTCTGTTCTACATAGGGTTGCTATGAGTCAGAACTGATTCAATGGCACCTAGCAACAAAGCCTACTTATGTGACTTGGAGACTCACTTGCATTTACCATTAACCAAAATAGTGAGGCTACTTCTGCGTACCCTAGAGAGTCTAACACAGGAATTAGAGATCTGGAAGTGTCCTATGCTACGTGGGAAAGAACTCCACAGCTACAAGCCTTGTAGTGTGATGATGAGAATAGGTGGTCATTTGTTACTCTGTTTTGTATCTTCACTCAATGAACAGATTTTTCTAAACTGAGACATGTATGAACTTTTTTTTTGAAATCAAGAAAGAGTCAGCTGAACTGAAGAGTTACCTGCGTGAATGAAAGGTACTTCACCATTTCAAATTGAAACTTTTTTTTTTGCCTTATTTTCTTATATATCATACTTAAGATAGTGACAAATGCCTTAGACGTTTAGTACCTTATCTCTCACTAATCACTCCCTCAGAGAACATGTCTTACCTTGACAGACACAAAGACTTCCCTTTGGGAGATGATTATCTATTCCTAGATATCCTACTGGTGTCTTAACAAGAGTTCTGTAAATCCTGGAACTCACCCTGACTATTCTGGGTACCAATCGTGGTACCAGTGCCTTGTATAAAAACCCCTACCCTGACCTGCAGCAACTCTTTTCATCTCATTTGATGGCCTTCAAAGTCAAGCCTCCTTGTCTTCTCTGGATGTTTCTTTTTAAAGTGGGAAGGACTGTTAGAGAAGGTGACCTAGTGCAACTCTTTACAGTTTAGCATGAGGCATTAACAGCTGTGTTCTGTAAATTAAGAAACTTTCCCAAAGGATGGCCCTTATTCATCATTAAGATTTTCCCAGGGAGGTAAAAATCACCCCTTAAAGTTAAAAATGGGTTGACCGAATTTGCAGACTGCTCATTTTAGCATACTGTTTTACTTACTGTGCAATCCAGTAGGTAGAAAGACACAGTCAAATGGCTGTGGAGATTATAAGAATTTATCCCTGTGTTGAAGATTTTTTTGATGAGCTACAAAATGGATTTCACTCAGGGGAGCAAATCTCTTTCATAATCCTGGAGGAATTTTTAACCCTTTGATGACCCAATTATTTTCTGCTTTGAATTTTTTGTTGATACTATGTGTTTTCATTAATGGAAGCATGCTGAATCATTGAGTGTGTCTGAATTTTTGGCAGGTAGTATGGATTTTTTGTTGTTATTGTTTCCCCCTCCCACTAACCTGCCCTAAGTGTTCAGTAGTACACATGAAATACCACTAATTATACCCCATAGTCCCCACTGGGGCCTACCGGTACGTATGTGTAACAAATTAAAATTTTCAAAATTTCTATTTTTCCTATGAAAAATTCAGACATCTCATACAATATCCTGTAAACAGTAATTCGAAAAAGGTTTACACATGAAAAGAAACAATCTTTGATGGTTATGAGGGAGGGGAGGGGTAGGGGGAACACTAAGTAGACGATAGATAAGTGGTAACTTTGGTGAAGGGTAAGACAGTACACAATACTGGGAAAGCCAGCACAGCTTGTACAAGAAAAGGTCATGGACGCTCCACAAACACATCTGAACTCCCTGAGGGACCGAGTTACTTGGCTGAGGGCTGTGGGGACCATGGTCTTAGGGAACATCTAGCTCAATCGGCATAACATAGTTTATAAGGAAAATGCTCTACATTCTACTTTGGTGAGTAGCGTCTGGGGTCTTGAAAGCCTGTGAGCAGCCATCTAAGATTCTCCACTGGTCTCACCCCTTTGGGAGCAAGGGAGAATGAAGAAAACAATATACAAGGGAAAGATGAGTCCAAAAGACTAATGGACCACAACTACCATGGCCTCCACCAGACTGAGTTCAACTGATGGTGCCCGGCTACCACCACTAACTGCTCTGACAGGGACCACAACAGAAGATCCCAGACAGAGCTGTAGAAAAATGTAGAACAAAAATTCTAACTCACAAAAAAAGACCAGACTTACTGGCCTGACAGAGACTGGAGAAACCCTGAGAGTGTGGCCCCTGGACACCCTTTTAGCTCAGTAATGAAGTCTCTCCTGAGGTTCACCCTTCAGCCAAAGATTAGACAGCCCCATAAAACAATATGAGACTAATGGGGCACAACAGTCCAGGGACAAGGACTACAAGGCAGGAGAGGACAGGAAAGCTGGTAAAAGGGAACCTAAGATCAAAACGGGAGAGTGTTGACATGTGGTGGGGTTGTTAACCAATGTCATAAACAATATGTGTACTGTTTAATGAGAAACTAGTTTGTTCTGTAAACCTTCATCTAAAATACAAGAAAATAAAAGAGTTAACTCATAATGAAAAAAAAAAGTAATTTGGGGCACACGCCCATTTCTTCAAACAGTCACAAAGGCCCCTGCCTTTCGGCAGCACGCACTGTCAGTGGTAGAGCAGCTTCCCAGTAAACCCCAGAGGCTGAAAAATTTCATGGTCTCTTTATGTACTGCCAGGCACAAAAGCGTTTAAAAAAAAAAAAAAAAAAAAAAAGGCATAGCTGCTTTGTGCACAATAGATTTGACATTTTATCAGCATGCAATTAAAATCCCTTTGTCTAAAGTTCTGGCTCTAAATTTTTTAACAGTGTTATGCATTTCAGGAAGAAGAAATTAACTTGACAGCTCCGCACCGTCCCCGGGAGGGACAGAGCAGTGTGGTGCTGCACTCTGTTGGGCTGCTGCAGAAACATCCAGGATGCATGTGTCTGCCAAGAAATCTGCTCTAGGAAATATCTTCAATCGCTTCTCTGGGAATAATCTGGCAGCCCTACTCAATGCAGAGCCTCTTCTTTCAACAGAAGAGCATGAGAAACACAATAAACCTAGTGATAGAGGGGGAAAGGTGGAAACGAAATATGTTAGAACTCCTTTGTGCTGTTGTTAGGTGCCACGGAGTTGATAGCAACCCCACGTGATACACTAGAACTCCCCCATCAGGTTTTCTAGGCTGTTATCTTTACAAAAGCAGATCACCAGGTCTTTCTCCTGGGGAGTAGCTGGGTAAGTTCAAACCACCGATCTTTCTGTTTCATTAACTATTGCGCCACCAGGGCTCCTTAAAACTCCTTTGTTGTTGTGTGCGGTGGAGTTGATTCTGACTCACAGTGGCACTAAAGGACAGAGTAGAACTGCCCAATAGGGTTTCCTAGGCTATAATCCTTACAGGAGAAGAATGCCAGGTCTTTTCTCCCGTGGAGTTGCTGGTGGATTCAAACTGCAGACCTTTCAGTTAGTAGCAGAGCGCTTTAACCACCGCGGCACCAGAGCTCCTTCAAAACTCCTTTGGTGGGGTTTAAATGAAGTACCGAAGAAATGAAGTGAGAAAAAGGAAAGCAATAAGAAAAGCAAGCTTGGTATTGCTCACACTTTCAAAAGCCAACCTGAATTCGTTCAAGTAAAAAACCTCTGGGCAGCCAGAGATGAGAGTCCTAATATAGAGTTTGGGTGGAAATGCCAGGGACAGGAATGTAAGAAGGAAAACATGTGTCGGGGGTTTCTCCCTTTGGCTTACTGGGTATCTGGTTTCCAATGAATGATTTTAGAAGGCGGCATTTGCTCTTTATTATGACACGTAATGACACATTGATACTAGAATTGAATACCTGCCCTGGAGACTGGGCTACCAGAGCTCCTTTTGGGGCCTGGCATCATGCGTATTTTAATCTTCTAGGACTTCATCAGATCAGAGAAATTTGCAAAATGGGAAAGCAAACACAAAAACCTTTTAAAAAGCATCAATTTATTTGAATATATACAGGTGATAGGATCCTTAGGTATTATGACTGGAATATGTATTTGAATTGGCTTTTTTTTTTCTCCATTAAAACCGTAACCAAACCCATTCCGTAACCAAACCCATTCCTGTTAGTAGATTCCAACTCATACTGAACCCCACAGGGTTTCTAAGCCTGTAGTCTTTACACAAGCATATTGTCACATTTTCTTCCGTGGAGCCGCTGGGCGGGTTCAAATCGCCAATCTTTTGGTTAGCAGCCGAGCAGGTAACCACTGTGCCACCACAGCTCCTTTTTCTCCTTTAAGGTCAGGTTTTGCTAATGTAGTTGTACTCTTTCTCTAGATTCCATATGATCAAGGTCATGCCACTGCTTGTTAGGTGGGAGTATGATCTATAACTCGCTTTGGAACAGAGCACCAAAATTTGGTCTAAATGAGGCTCATGTCCTTGACCTTGGCCTTATTGTCACTATTCTCTATGCAAGCCGTTATAAATTATTCTTAATGCTAATTCTTCTCTCAGATCCAAAGACTCCTAGGAGTATTAAAAACCTGTTGCTGTCAAGTGGATTCCAACTCACAGTGATCCCATAGAACAGAGTAGAATTGCCCCACAGGGATTTCCAGAGGCGGCTAGTGGATTCGAACTGCCGATCTTTTGGTTAGCAGATGGTATTAAAGAAAACGTCTTAAAAGTGTACTTATCTGACTCTCTAATTTTAGTACTGAAAATTAGATGTTTTGGACTATAATCCATGGCTTCCTCCCTCCTCTCCTACCCCACTAGTTTGGAGTCCCTGGGTGGGTAAACTGTTAACACACACAGCTGCTAATCGAAAGATTAGAGGTTTGAGCCAATTCAGAGGTGTCTTGGAAAAAATGCCTAGCAGTCTACTTTCAAAAAATCAGCCACTGAAAACCCCCTGGAGCAATTCTACTCTGTAACACACGGGGTCGCCATGAGTCAGAATCAACTTGATGGTAACTGTTTGTTTTTTCACACTGAGTCTTGTTCTATGGTTCTTATTCACCAAAGCTCATTAGGTTCTTCCCCTCATGTAATAAAGAGTGAAATGATAGTGAATCAATTACCAGTTCACGAAGTCTTACCTCACAAAGGATCGGGAAAAAACCCAAGAGAAATCTATGAAACCTGGCGCACACAGAATCAGGTTACCACAGTCAGTTTACTTCAATTCAACGAGACAAAAAATAGTATTGATCGTCTACTCTACCAAGAGCTGTTCCTTGATTTCAATCTTTCAGTGCCACAGTTAGGTTTAATTACGGCCATTATTTGATCTAGCAGAGAAACTGCCTCCAGACATTTTGTGAGATAATTTGGAAGACAAGATTGACTGACATCTAATAAGCATTCCCCTTTCATCTTTGAAAACAGGACTGAATTTGTAGCAATATGCCCAGCGTAGGGCATGAACCAGGACTGATCTAAGCTGGGAGAGGAGTCTTGTTCCCATCTTGGCGGAGGCACATGACCTAGCTCTGGCCAATGAAATGTAAGAGCAAGTTGACTAGAGGACAGACTTTCCTCCCTGACAAGAGGAAGAGCTGCATGAGATGAAAGTGACATTTGCCCACTCTCACCCCTCCCTGCTTATGGAGCTGGGCTGTTCATAACCCGGTAACTGTGAGGTGTTAATTCTGTGGATGAAACCACTGAGCCACTCTTTGAACTTTTTGTTCCTATGGCTTAAACTGCTACGGTTGAATATTCTGTGATTTAGAGCTGAATGTTCTTTAGCTGCTACAGACGGTCTAAGTCTGGGTAGGAGGTAATACTTCTTCACACTGCTATCCAGAGGAGTATTAAATCTTTGCCATCCTGCCTTCCATTAAATTCTCTCAGTTGCTACTTTGATTTCACAGCAGCCTAAAAGCCCTAGGGAGCATGTTCAGTAGGCCTGGGAATGTGTAAATCAGCCTATATTTACAACCTGAAGCTGGCCTAAAAGTATGATTTGAAAGGTACCAAAATCCTCCACCCAGCAAATAAAAATGAAATGAAATAAAGTAAAATAAAAGGAATTTCCTATTACCTGCTTTTCAGGTCTGAATCTATTTATATCTCTATTTATAGAGATTCATTTCCTACAGTCTTCAAGAGTCCTTCCTTAAATTACATATTTTCTTACGTGGAGACTCCTGTCCTATACTCTTTACCAACTAATGTCTTAACTGGAATGGAGAACTTTAAGATGGGGACAAAATGAATAGAATATTTGAATCTATGAGGTGGTAGGAATCTTTGAGAGCATCTAGCTTCACACCTTTAATTTGTATATGAAACAAAAACTGTGGCCCAGAGAGTTGAAATGGTTTACCCAGGTAATGCCCACATTAGAGCCAGAACCCAGGTTTCCAGACTTCAAGCCAAGTAGATTTCCCACTCCGTTGTTGTTGGGTGCCGGCTAGTAGATTTCGACTCATAGCAATCCCATGCGGCAGAGTAGAACTGCCCCATAGGGTTTCCTAGGCTGTAATCTTTACAGGAGCAGATCTCCATGTCTTTCTCCTGTGGAGTGGCTGGGTGGGTTTGAACCACCAACCTTTTGGTTAGTAGCCAAGCGCTTAACCATTTGGGCCACCAGAGCTCCTCTTCCACTCTGTTGTTGTTAGGTGTTGTCCTCAAAGTGACATCTTTGCTTTTTAACACTTTAAAGAGGCCTTTTGCAGCAGATTTGCCCAGTGCAATATGTATTTTGATTTCTTGACTGCTGCTTCCATGGGCATTGATTGTGAATACAAATAAAATGAAATCCTTGACAATTTCAATTTTTTCTCCATTTATCATGATGTTGCTTATTGGCCCAGTTGTGAGGATTTTTGTTTTCTTTATGTTGAGGTATAATCCATATTGAAGGCTGTGGTCTTTGATCTTCATCAGTAAGTGCTTCAAGTCCTCTTCACTTTCAGCAAGCAAGGTTGTGTCATCTGCTTATCAAAGGTTGTTAATGAATCTTCCTCTAATCCTAATGCCGTGTTCTTCTTCATATAGTCCAGCTTCTCAGATTATTTTCTCAGCATACAAATTGAATACGTATGGTGAAAGGATACGACACTGATGCAAACCTTTCTTGATTTTAAACCACCTGGTATCCCCTTGTTCTGTTTGAGTGACTGTCTCTTGATCTATGTACAGTTTCCACAAGGGCACAATTAAGTGTTCTGGAATTCCAATTCTTTGCAATGTTATCCATGAGTTGTTAAGATCCACACAGTCAATTCCTTTGTATAGTCAATATAACACAGGTAAACATCTTTCTGGTATTCTCTGCTTTCAGCCGAGATCCATCTGACATCAGCAGTGATATCCCTTGTTCCATGTCCTCTTCTGAATCCAGCTTGAATTTCTGGTAGTTCCCTACTGATGTACTGCAGCAACTGCTTTTGAATGATCTTCAGCAAAACTTTACTTGCATGTTATATTAATAATATTGTTCAATAATTTCTGCATTCTTTTGGATCACCTTTCTTTGGAATGGGCACAAATATGGATCTCTTTTGGTTGGTTAGCCAGGTGGCTGTCTCTGTTGCCTCCCCAAATTAAGTGTGTGAACAGCACACTTAAAATGCCTAAAGGAATCTTGCTGCAATTCTTCTATCCAGGTCTGGAGTCTGTGGGCTTGAAGCTTCATTAGAGTAGTAAGCACATTTCTGCAACAATTGTGGTGGTGCAGAGGGGTGGCCTGAAAGGTGTGTGCTGCTGGACATGGGAGGGAGCAAACACACGGGCACTGGACACAGGATTTTGTTGAGATCTTCCCCTGCCCTGGCTCTCCATTGGAAAGGGCAGATACCTTCTCTCACTCTTCCCACCTCCATTCTTTCTTATGTTTATTTTTAATAATTTGCCCATTCAACAAATGTCATTACATGCTGTATTTATAATAGCATCACATTTTTAAAAGAAGCCTATTTCTGAGAATCAATGGCTACAGAGTTATGAAATAAATCACTGTTATGTAGTTGATTAAAGTTTCAGAGACACATTATTTCTGTGGGATCTTCAAATAAAAGTGTTTCTTAAAATGTTAGGTTAAATTATTCAGACGTATTTCATGTTTTTATCAAGCGTTACAGGATCTATAAAGAAACAGACGCACTATTCAAAGAAGTCCCGACTTTAAAAAAATAAAAGCGAGAATTTGTTGCAACGTCACCAGTCATCAGCCTCTGCTTTGGACCTGTAGTTTTTAAATATATTCTTTAAAAAGAGCCATGTTTGTGGTTGTTTTTGTTGTTTGTCCTTCTAGAACAAACATTCCTAAGACCATAAATCCTGGAATGGTTTCTGTGTTCTCTTGCCCTCTGCTGGCTAAATTGAGACCTTCCTAAGAAACATGTCAATCAGTCCTGCCCGGTGGATCACCGACAGCTTACATCCTCCCATCCTGCTCATTTTTGGGTCCATTTGACAAAAGTCTCCTAATTATCCTTTATGCCAGAGATAAAAATCTAGCTTTAGACCACCAGCCTACTTCTTCTCAAGATACCCATGATCTGATGGCTCTAATTCTCAGAGATCTGTCCATTCTCAAGCATCTTTTGTGTTACCACACACATCCTATGATTAGCAAGTTATTACATACTGTATGATTCCTGAATTGTGTCTACTACATAATGTAATAACTTAGCAAATCAGCGGATAAACACGAGATGTATCATAGCTTCATGTTTGTCTTGTTTCCCCGGTATGACTGTCAACACTTCCAAACTTCAACCCCGTCAGCTGGATTCCATAGAGGCCTCGGTCCTAGAAAATAAGCCCCCACACTTCCCTTAGATCTTCATAAGGTGGCAAGGAGGCCTGGTGCTTGCTGTAACCCTTGCATTTACAGATGTCCTCCAGTCCATCTGCAATGGTCATGACAGGGCACACATGCTTGAGTGAGATCAACCCTCCCTGGTAGGCAGGATTGAGTGGCTGACAGTGAACCAGTGCAGAGTTTTGAGTAGGTTTGAACTGGTTTGAAGCCCTGTTACTAACTGAAAAGCTGGCAGTTTAAGACCACCCAGAGAAGTGCCTCAGAAGAAAGGCCTGGCCATCTATTTCCCAAAAATTAGCCATTGAAAACTCTATGGAGCACAGTTCTACTCTGACACACATGGGGTCGCCATGAGTCAGAGTCAACTCAATGGCAATTGGTAGTTATTCTAAAGAGACAGATTATTTATTTGCTCTCTCTGTTGATCTGCATTTTTTTTCCCAGAGAGGAACTGTGGAGAAATTTGAATTTGAGTTTCATTGGGGAAACTGTAGAAGTTCTCTTTGGAGGCTTGTGGTAATAAATTTAAAGTAAGACCAGTCAACATGATTGTGGACTTTTCTCCAGCCACATTCAGCTGCATCCTTTTGTGGTTTTGCCAAATGAGTACAAGAAACATGCAAACCACATATAAACAACAATGTAAAGCACTCCCGTGAAACACAACAGTAGAGTTGAACAAATGGAAAGAAATCCCCTGTTCTTGGATCAGACAACTCAGGAACAAGGAGATGCCAATTTTCCCCTGAAGTTAATGTATACATTTATTGTGATCACATTAAAAATACTCATTTATTTTTTTCTGGAGTCAGAAAATTTGATTCTAAAGTACATATGAAAAATCAACAGGAAGAATATTCAGGAAAATCCCGTAAAACAAGTACAATGGATAAAAGATATGAAGAGGCTCTTCCAAGAAGGAAATATTTGAAAATTATTATGGCCCTTAAACATCTGAAAAGCAACTCAATCTCGCTTATATGAAGAGGAAAAGAATTAAAAATATTCTAAAATATTACTTGTCAAAACTAAAAGTTTGATGATATACTCTGTTGGTGTATTACCAGGTGAGAAACAGGTGCTGGCATAATTGCTGGCGGGGGTGTAAAATGGAGCTGCCTCTACAGAGAATAATTCAGAAAGAAGTAATAAAACTACATTTACATTTACCTGGTGACTCAGCAATTCCACTTTCAAGAATCTACTCTACAGATAAACCTCTACAAAATCAAAACAGTATGTACACAGTGATTCATTGTAGCATTATTTATAACAGCAAAAGATTATAAACAATCCAAATGTTCATCAATAGGTTACTTGTTAAATAATCTATGGTGCATCCACAAAATGGAGAACTGAACAGCTTAAAAAAATTCTCTTTTAAAAGCAAGATTCAAAACAATAGGTTAGAAGGATAAGTAGATAGATAGAAGATATGTATTGAATGTATATGTATACATGTGTATAGAATGCTACTATTTTTGTGTAAGAAAGAAGGGAAAATATGAATGTTTGCTTATTTTACAAAAAAAAAAAGTCCTGGAAAAACAACCCAAAACCTAGTAAAAATGGTTTCCTATAGGGGACAGGTGACTGGGTGGCACAAATGGTTTGCACTTGTCTACTAATCTGAAGGTTGGTTGTTTGAACCCACCCAGCTGTGCCAATGAAGAAAGGCCTGGCAATCTACTTCCAAAAAGATCACAGTCATTGAAAACCCTGTGGAGCACAGTTCTACTCTGAAACACATAAAGTCGCCATGACAGCAATGGGTTTGGTTTGGGGTTTACAGGGCACAGGGAAAAGGGGTTGCGGAAACCTCAGTTTTGCTCTTAAAGTCTTTCAACTGATTGGATGAGGCCATTATGGAGGATAATCTTCTTCACTTAAAATCAACTGACTGAGATGTTTACCACATCTACAAAATGCTTCCACAGCAACACCACCATTAGTGTTTGATTCAATAACTATATACTATATAGCCTAGCCTAGGGTCAACTCTACAGTTAACAACAACAGCAGCCTAGCTAGCCACGTTGACACATAAAACTAACCATCACAGGGGACCACGTGCCTCTTTTTGTTGGTCCTCCACTGTGAACTTCCCTAGCAAAGCTTGCTCTTCATATTCAAACCATGGGAGACTGGAATTTGCCCTCACCCACCTCACCTCAATTATGTTTATTGTTATATTTATTGTCTACCTTTTACCAATAATAGCTCCACCGGGGCAGGGATCTTAGTCTAATTTATTCACTGATGCATACAAACTGCTTATGCAATGTCTGGCACATAGTAGGTGCTGGCACATAGTAGGTGTTCAACATACATTTGTGGAACGAATGAAACGCCTTGTGGCAAGGAAGCCATTAATTGCATGCACTTGTTTTACTCCGCAAAGCTAGCACCGGGCTAGCACACCGTTTGGTTAATTTTGTTTTTTCTGAACCCAGATGTTTTTAGCAGAATGGAAAGCACATTTCTGTCCTTACCGAGGTTGATTCACATTTGGCCAACAGCCCTGAACTCTGCCACCGTGGTTTTATCTGCCATCGGCAGCTCCTTCCAGCAGAAACACTGCCCAGGCTCCTGTTGTGTGAAAGTGGACCAAACTGCCAAAGATTTACTCTGTTTTCTCCTGCAGCGTATTTCCAGCTGAGCTGTTTTATGGATGTTTCAGAGCTCTCTGCCCGTTTTTTTCTGGTCAGTTTACAATGACAAGCAGTGATATTTGGGATCCGAAGCTATCATAGAGAAATAAATCTCTCTTAAAAATGGCTTATACACAGGTAACAAAATTTCTTTCAGTAGGTCTGGTTCAGTGATAAACAAGATAGCTTTGACTACCACTAAAAATAGCATTGGCCTTCCAACATCTCTCTCTCAGCATTTCATTCTTTTCATAAAATCCACTAACGGGCTTCAGTTTGGAGCCCACTTCTTATAAAGTGTTAATCTGGAAGTGAGGCAAATGTGGATTTGAATCCTAGCTTGGGCAAGTTACTAACTCACCTTCCTAGGACTCAGCTCCCACAACTTCAGCAATACCTACCTTTCAGAGTTGTTGAGTCTCTGGGTGGCACAAACAGCTACTAACTGAAAGGCTGGCAGTTCAAATCCACCCAGAGGTGCCTTGGAAGAAAGGCCTGGCAATCTACTTCCAAAATAACACAGTCATTGAAAACCCTATGGAGTGCAGTTCTACTCTGAAACACGGACGTTGCCATGAGTTGGAACTGACTCCATGAAAAGTTTTTTTCTTTTTTTGTTTGTGAAGATTAATAAAAATGTATATCATGCACCTAACACAGTGTCTGTTCTTTATTGAAGGGAGCTACTAACAAGATTAGACTTACTAAAAAAAATCGTAGGGTAAAAAGATTGCAAGAAAATATATTAGTATGTGGACAGTCATTGCCTCTGGGAGGTGAGATTTTGTGTATTTTACCATGCTGATTTAAACCTTCCCGTACTTTTCCTATCTGGTAAAATGACTACATGTTGTTGCTGTTGTTAGTTGCCATCAAATCAATCCCAACTACACAGTAGTTTATGATCAGGAAATGTTAATAAAAATAATAACTTGTATAACTTTTAATAGTTAAAAATATTCTCAGTTCTCCTTTTGTGATTCTATTCTGCCTATCAGTAATAACTCACAACAAAAATAAAACTATATAAAGGAAGCTGTGCAGGTTCATTTCATTAACAACTAGGAGAATAATGTGCGCACACAGACCTAGGACCTAAAAGAAAATCAGTTTGCCAACAAATATGAGTAAGACTTAAAGCAGGACTTGATCCTTAGCACAAATGTTGAATCCAGACCTTTTAGGGCGTGGTGGGAGTCCCAGGGTGGTACAAATGGTTAATGTGTGCGGTTAATGTGTGCAGTGCGATGGATCACTTTTGTGTGGCCTTTCTTGCCATGGCCTTGTAACTCCCACCCAAGTAATTGGGTGGGATCATGCAAATCTGGAACCTTAACAAAGGAATTGTTCAGTTTTGCCATCCCACTAGACTTAAAATGACCCATGCCAGAGACGGGAAGGAGAAGATCTCACCACCACCAATGGAAGAAGAGTCAGGAGTAGAGTGAATCCCTTGGACCTGTGATCCCTGTGCTGAGAAGCTCCTGGAACCAGGAGACTGAGAGAGAGACAGAGAGCTGTAACACTGAAGACAGTAAGAAGAGGTGGCAGAGAAGCAGTGGCAGGAGAGACCGGCGGGAGACTGCACAGTGGGCTTCTCGGCCCACGGAGCGAGAAAGTTGAATGCCTTTGAGCCGAGGCTTACTAGCAAAGTAGGGTGTCTCTGGGCACTAATTGGCAGAGCTAAAAGAGTTTTGTAACACTCGCCCAAGCAGGGCAGAGGCCAAGGGGCCAGAGAGAGGTGTGCCTGCTGGCACAGCTGAAAAGAGACTGTCCTGATGTAGGAACTTCCTGAGTGTTCCTAAACCTGAATTATAACCCAGTACTTCCCTAATAAACCCCATAATCATGAGTATTGTCTGTGAGTTCTTTGTGGCCATTGCAATGAATTATCAAACTCAGCAGAGAAGAAGAGAGCTGTGGGAGGGACGGTTAGTGTCAGAATTGGTAAAGATGGCAGAAAGAGGAGGCGTTTCTGACCTCTGCCTCATAGAAATCAGCCTTAGGCTGTTGATCTTGATTCTGCCTTCCCCTTGGGAAGTTAGAGGAGGCCAGACAATGCCCCTATGCCATTTTTACAATGTGCTTGACTACTAACAGAAAGGTTGGAATTTTGAGAGCCTCCATGGTTGGAATTTTGAGAGCCTCCATGAAAGAAAGGCCTGGAAATCTACTTCCCAGAAATCACTGAAAACCCTATAGAGCACAATTCTACTCTGACACACATGGGGTCACCATGAGTTGGAGTCAACTTGACCGCAACTGGTTTTTTTAGAACCTGGCGAGCAGAAGGCAAGCCTTTTGAACCGCTGGCCAAGAAAAACCATCCCAAGATCAGGGAGTGGCTCACCAGAGGGCCCTCTGTGAACCGGAGACAGCAAAGCAGAGTGTATGTTTCTTGACCTAAGAATAACAGCCCTCTCTCCACTGGGAAAACATCCCCTCCCACGTCTCTTCTGGAAGGACATGCATGGAGCAGCCAGGGTGTGGAAGGACACGCGTGGAACTGCCAGGGAAGAAGCCCCCGCCACCCTCAGTGTGAATAAAGATGTTGCAGTCAGGTTGCTGGATCCTCCCTAATGGGATGGCTATTGTTTGCATCACCTAGGGGGGAAATTACCACTGGCCGGGAGAGTGCAACCTCCGAGATTGGTCCCAGCAGGAGAGGAAGTTGCAGAGATGTGGTTGCTGCTCTTTGTATCTACCAGGCCCTCTTACCCACTGTCCCTTGCAGGGGCTGTGGTCAGGGTTGCAAGAGGAGCAGTGGGGACAGAGGAGGACTTTGTGGCCCCTCAGTCCTCACACATGAAGCTTGTAGCCACTCTGCATTTCACAATTGAGGACATAGAAAGTGGGGGCCTAGAAAGGAATGCAGAACTGGGGGCAACATACTCAAGACTTCAAAAATACTCAAGTATTTTTGCCAAAACAGGTGCTACAGTAAGAAAAGATGCTGAAATGCATTTCCGGTGTTGCTTGCTTCCTCCCAGCACGGACCAGCTCTGTAACTCCCGGCGTCTGCAGTGTGCCGCAGAGCTCTGCAGCCTGAGAATCAGAACACATCATTCATCTCACAGTTCCACTGTATACAGCAAGGGTCAATTAGTTACCAAAACTGATATTTATTGTGGGGAGAACTTAGACCAGACAGCAATTGATCTTTATAACTCTGATGGCGCCTTCAGATGCACAGAAAAGATTAGGAAATTAATAAAGTAGTTACACTCGGTCTATCTTCTAGAAAATACATCTAATTTTTTTCTAGGCTTCACTTCCATTTATTTCCAAGAGGAGCATGCCTTCTTTTTGCTTCTCCCTCTTTTTCATTTACTCTTTTAAAAAGAAGAACATGAGCAGTGTTCCCAGCAAGCAAGCAAGCACATTTTCTCTGCTCAGAGCATCCCCTGGTTTGGAGGTGGACATGCCCAGGTGTCAGTAAGCACACCTGCCCTTTTGGCTGTGGCTCAAGAGCTGTGATCAGGAGGCTTGTGCCCAGAGGAGGAAAATAACCAGTTAGATCAGTGGGCCAGAGATGAGCATAAATAGGGCGGAGACAAAGAGAAGGTCAGCTATAAGTGGGTCAGGAGACCAGAATGGACAGAGCAGGGCCTGGACTGCTTCGCTGGGAGGACTGCCACAAGGGTTTCAGAGTCCCTGGTCCCACCCCCACCCCACCCCCAGTGGCAGGATGACTCAGCACTTCCTATTATTATTAAGGACAGTCCCCAGAAGGCTTTAGCAAGGCTGACTGCTGCTAAAACCAGACTGTTGGCCTTCTGGCCCCTGGGTCTATATAGTATGAGGTTGTTCCAGAAGGGAGGTGTGTAATTCATCCTCGTATTCAGTGCTCCTTTACTGATTTATTTTAGCTTGGACTTGCAGCCTGCGCTGGTCAGGGTTTGGGCTGCTGCCAGCTGCTCTATCTGGTGGCATTGTCACATACTAAAAAACAAAAAAATCCATTGTCATCGAATCGATTTTGACTCACAGTGACCCTACAGGACAGAGTAGAACTGTCCCATAGGGTTTCCTAGGCTGTAATCTTGTAAGCAGACTACCACATCTTTCTCCCAAGGAGTGGCTGGTGGGTTCAAGACAACCTTTTGGTTAGCAGCTGAGCGCTTAACGACCGTGCCATCAGGGTTTCTTGTCACATAATAATAGCTAACATTTATCAGATGATCGATAGGTGTCAGACATTGTATGAACTTTACACGGACATCCTGTTTAATTCTCAGAAGTAGGCCACCAAGCAGTTATTACTGTCACTGTTTGCAGATGAGAACACATTGGCTAAGAGAGGTTAATTCAATTGATTTGGGAGTGGGAATCTCACTCAAGCCTTTTGACTCAGGAGTCCACGCTCTTCACCTTGACCCTTTACTGCCTGGCAGAGATTAGAAATTGTTTACTGAGTTTAAAGACAACCAGAAGGTGATCATATGCAGGAGAACATGGAGAAAGCCGAAAGCAAACAGTAGGCGAGGAGGGAGATACGGAAGGGAAAGATAGAGGGAAGCATATGCTGCTAGTGGTAGGAAATCAGTGTAGCTAAAACCAACCAGCCCTTTATGGCCACATAAGGTCCTACCTAGAGGCTCATTTAGAGCCCTGGTGGTGTAGTGGTTAAGAGCTCGGCTGCTAACCAAAAAGGTCAGCAGTTCAAATCCACCAGCCACTCCTTGGAAGCCTTATGGGGCAGTTCTACCCTGTCCTATAAGGTCACTATGAGTCGGAACCAACTCTATGGCACCTAACAACAACAGAGGCTCATCTTCATCTCTTTGAGAGGGACATGTTTTGTTATCTTTGTTTTCCATGTATGTGCTCCATGAATTTATTGTCAAGATCTGAATTCTTCCCCTCACCCTGCAACAGGCATGTATATTCAGTGTGACTGGAGAGACATTGGTCATAGTGTTGCCCATTTTCTACTCTCCCTGAAAATTTCACTATTATAGTAACTGATTCCTCTGGATAAGGTAGCAAAGGCAGGGGCATTGTCTTCAGAAGGCTATCAACAAAACGTACACGTTGTTCTCAAATGCAAACACCACAAAGGCAATGTAAAATGTGACTAGTGATAGTAGCATCTGAACCTATCTAACTTCAGGGAGGATAATGAGAATCATCATCAGCACAAAGCGGGCTCCCATGAGGTGGAGGTTAGATTATACCTCTACTCTCCAACTGTTTTACCAATTCTGATACCAGTCGTCCCTCCTATGGCATTCTCTACTTTTCTTCTGGGTTCAATAATCCATTGCAATGGCCACACAGAACTCATAGAACATACTTACAGTCAAGTGATTTATTAAGGAACAGGGTACAACTCGGGATCAAGATCAACAGACTACAACTTGGGATCAGGAAGTATATAGGCAAAGTATCCCTTCTTCAGTGCAGGATAGCACTCTCAGCTCCTCTTGACTGTGCAGACCTTCTATCAGCCCCCTGAGGACAGGCTCCTCTCAGCCCTATCAGGACAGGCTCCTCTTGGCCCTGCCATCTTTTGCCACCAGCTTTGCTGCTGGGCCCCTTCAGGGCCTGTCACTATCTTCAGTGTTACAGCCCTTGACGTGTGTTACAGCTCTTTTAGGAGGCTCTTTGCCCCCGTTTTCCCTCCACTTCTTCTCTCATCTTTTTTCTTTCCGCTTCTTCTTGCTACTTCTCTTCCTGCATCTTTGTGTCTGAAAACCTCTGTGGGGTTGGCTGCTTAAATACACAAACTCCTCATCAATTTCAAGGCATGGTCTGCCCACCAGAGCTATGAACTGACTGATCCCCTCTCAGAAGGCCACAGACACTTCATCTGCATAGCCTATTGACCAATCCCTGCAAGGTCCATACCAGTCAAAGGGCAGGCTGCAGCCAAGGACCACATAAAAAGTATCAAACCAAACTGTTTACAGCTTACCCAGGAAGTGTCAATCAACCTGGACAAAAGTAACAAGCCCTCTAGTGTAGAAAACTAGGGCAAAGGTAACTCCTCAGGGCTTAGTAGGGGAATCTCTCAAGTTATTTTTCCAAAGAACCAAGGCAAAAGGCCACAACAAGGAACTCATTTCACCACAGGTATGATCCTCGTCTTGTTCACCTCTGTATCCCTAGCTCCTGGAATGTAGAAGGTGATCTTTATTTATGAATTAAGAATGCATGAATAAATGAATGAAAAAGGAGAACAGAAGGCAGTGTCCCACTCCCTTGAGTTAACACTGTTGAGCTGATTCATTGTGCAAAGTAGAGAATGGGGAGCAATAGGTCACAGGCCAGGTGATATTTTCTTGAGGTATGGGTGGACAGCATTACAGATGGGAAAGTTTGGAACTTGAAGATCCATAGCGGAAGAACCTGCATAGCAGGTGGGTAGTGTAAACTCCCCAATCTAACTTCTTCGTTACTTAAATATCAATGTTTCTATACCGGTCCTCCCATCCTTCCATCCAACTTCAGAAAGAGAGGTGTCTTTCTGACTTTACAAAGCTAAAAATTTCTAGTTTTAGGCTGTCTCCAACGTTTTTAATCTCTCTCCACTGACATATTTAAACAAGCACAGGTATTCCTATTTCAGGAAAACAAACAAAAACACAAACAAAACCTAGCTTGACTCTGTAGTTCTTTCTAGTCATCACCTTATTTCTCTTCTCTACTTAACATTCAGCAAATGATCTACATTTTTAATCTTTATTTGTTCACTGCTCAACAATTCTGAATCCCATGAAATCTGGCTTCTGCTTCTATACTTTAATACATTTCTCTCTCTCTGTAGAAAAAGAACCATTTTGCATCAGACTGCTAATTGTCCCTGATATTCCTCTCTCCTTCCTTTTAGGAATAGAACTCTCCCAAGATTTGGCTGGGCATTTGGACACCCAACTGTTGTTGTTGGTAGGTGCTGCCGAGTTGGTTCCGACTCGTAGTGACCCCATGCACAGCAGAACGAAACCCTGCCCCATCCTGCACCATCCTGACAATTGTTGCTATGCTTGAGTCCAGTGTTGCAGCCACTGTGTCAATCCATCTTATTGAGGGCCTTCCTCTTTTTTGCTGACCCTCTACTCTACCAAGCATGATGTCCTTCTCCAGAGACTGATCCCTCCTGATAACATGTCCAAAGTATGTGAAACATAGTCTCGCCATCCTTGCTTCTAAGGAGCTGTCTGGTTTTACTTCTTCCAAGACAGTTTGTTCATTCTTTTGGCAGTCCATGGTATATTCAATATTCTTTGCCAACACCACAATTCAAAGGCATCAGTTCTTCCTCAGTCTTCCTTATTCATTGTCCGGCTTTCACATGCATATGAGGTGACTGAAAACACCATGGCTTGGGTCAGGAGCACCTTACTCCTCAAGGTGACATCTTTGCTTTTCAACACTTTAAAGAGGTCTTTTTGCAGCAGATTTGCCCCGTGCAATGCGTCTTTTGATTTCTTGACTAGTGCTTCCACAGGTGTTGATTGTGGATCCAAGTAAAATGAAATCCTTGACAACCTCAATCTTTTCTCTATTTATTATGATGTTGTTTATTGGTCCAGTTGTGAGCATTTTTGTTTTCTTTTATGTTGAGATGTAATCCATACTGAAGGCCGTAGTCTTTGATCTTCATCAGTAAGTGCTTCAAGTCCTCTTCACTTTCAGCAAGCAAGGTTGTGTCATCTGCATAATGCAGTTTGTTAATGAGTCTTCCTCTAATCCTGATGCCCTGTTCTTCTTCGTATAGTCCAGCTTCTCAGATTATTTGTTCAGCATACAGACTGAATAGGTATGGTGAAAGGATACAACCCTGACACACACCTTTCCTGCAGTATTCCCTTGTTCTGTTCAAACAACTGCCTCTTGATCCATGTACAGATTCCTCATGAGTACGATTATTCTGGAATTCCCATTCATTGCAATATTATCCGTAATTTGTTGTGATCCACACAGTCGAATGCCTTAGCATAGTCAATAAAACACAGGTAAACATCTTTCTGGTATTCTCCGCTTTCAGCCAGGATCCATCTGACATCAGCTGTGATAACCCTGGTTCCACGTCCTCTTCTGAAACTGGCTTGAATTTCTGGCAGTTCCCTGTTGATATACTGCTGCAGCTGCTTTTGAATGATCTTCAGCAAAACTTTGCTTGCATGTGATTTGATGATATTGTTCAATAATTTCCACTTTCAGTTGGATCACCATTCTTGGGAATAGACATAAATATGGATCTCTTCCAGATGGCTGGCCAGGCAGCTGTCTTCCAAATTTCTTGGCATAGATGAATGAGCACTTCCAGCGCTGCATCTGTTTGTTGAAACATCTCAATTGGTATTCCCAATTAGAATTGGGATATCCAACTAGAAACTACATTTCCCAGCTTCCCTTGCAGCTAGATGTGAACCTGTGGCCAAGAGCTTGGGGGCAACTTCCTGCTTCTTTACAGGCTAACTATTTGTCCTGTCCTTCCACTTTTTGTTCTCACTGCTGGCTGGAAGCAACCTTGGAAATTGCTGGTAAAGAGTGGGCCTGTTGCCCCACCAGCCTTGGAACTCTGGACCTTTACATGAGAGAGAAATACTTATTTTAATCAGTCTATTTTGAGATCTCTTTGTTACGGCAGCTTAGCTTATACCCTAATAAACTGCTTCCTTTTTTATTTAAAAAGTAATATGCATTCACTGTAGAAACTCTAAAATTTGATAAGCAAAAAGAAGGCAACACAATTCCTGTAGGTCCTCCTCCTTTTCTGATTATGTATTCTCAGTAGCCTATAATTAACTGGCGTCTTTTCTTTCTTCTACCTATGATCTTGATGATACCCCAAAACTAAATGCTTCACTTGCTTGTCTTTCTATACTCTCTCACAGAAAGACTCATTTACTGATAGAAAATGGCTCATTTGGTGATTAATTTAGTCCATTCATTCATTCAAAAAATATTTAGTGAAGACCTATGCTCAGCTAAGTGCTGGGGATACAACAATGAATCAAACATGGTTCCTGCCCCCAAGGAAATCCCCAGCTGGAGGGGAAGGGGAAAGGCAGGCATTAAAAAGCCCTTTTAATATGTGTTCTGAGTGCCTTGAGGAAGCTCTGCAAGTGAGATCACAGAGAGGACACCTGATCAGCTTGGTGGAGGTGGAGGTGGAGGGGTAGGTGTCTGTGGAGAATTCCAGGAGAAGCGACTGCTCCAACTGTCAAAAATAATGAGTCAGCCTGGTAAAAGGAGGTGGGAAGGAGGAGGGGTGCTGAGAAAGGGGGTGGGGTAGGGGATTCCAGGCCAAGAGGTCAGCCACAAACCAAAAGCCTGCACCTGAGAACTTTCAAGGTGTTTGGAAAGAACTACAGGTGGTATGGTGTTAATGGTGTGAAAAGTATAAGGCAGGGCAGAGAGGTATGAAGATGATATCCTGGAGGCCTTGCTTGACATGCTAAGGAGGCTTGGAGCTTTATTCTGGCAAGGCTTTAATGAAGGGTAGTTGAGCAGAAGAGTGACATAGTCAGGTCTACCTTTAGATAGACTGGGAATTCTGGGTGGTTGGGTGAACGATAGATTTCTGGGAAATAAACAAGAGTGGAGACGAAGAACCACTTAGAAGGCTATTTGCAATGGAGTAGGTCAGAGGTGGTAATGGTTAGAGCTAAGGAAGTGGCATCCAGAAAAAAGAAGGGAAAATGAATTTGAAACGTATTTAGGAAATAAAATGGGAGTGACTTGGTGACTGAGGAGGAATTAAGAGGAAGGATCAAAAACGACCCTAGACTGTCTAGCTTGGGTGGTTAGGAAGATGGTGGGTGACATATTAGTCACTTTAGCTGTCACCTATCCATAGATGGTTTATTGTGAATGTAATGAAGCTTAACCTTCAGGATGTCCCCTTCCTTGCATGGAACCGTTCAAAGGCTCTGGGAGGGACCCTAGCAATTTTGTACTCTTAAGTCTGTGTTCTTTTTCTTAAAGAGGACCCACACCATCTTTAAGCTTGTATTAGCTTCAGATCCCCAAAACCTGGATCCACCCTTGCTGATCCCCTTTCAATTCATTATTTTTATTACCACTGGATTAATCTTCCTAAAAAACTGTTCTCATCATGTCAACCTTCTCAGAAGCTGTCAATGGCCTTTTATCTACTTGGCAATTTTACCTTGGAGTTGCCCTTCACCTTCTCTCTCTAAAATCATCTCCCAACAAATGTTTATATTTTCAGAAATATAACTTTGGCCTGTCCGTCAAAGAGCAGGAAAGTTATTTATAAATCTTCAAAGTCTTTGGCCTTTTTAGACATATGTACTAGTTCTACCACAACTACCAATTGCTATTGAATTGACTCTGACTCATGGTGATCTCATGTGTGTCAGAGTAGAACTGTGCTCCATAGGGTTTTCAGTGGCTGATTTTTCAGAAGTAGATTATCAGACCTTTGTTCTGAGGTGCCACTGGGTGGACTCTAACTTCCAATCTTTTGGTCAGCAGCCAAGTGCATTAACCATATGCAGGGTTACCAGGAATTCCATATCTACTAGTAGAACTGCTTTAGTTGCAATTACTCTCTTGAACTTTCTTGTCGACTGTCAATCTTATTGCTTTGTTGTTATACTAGTTGTGGCTTTTTGACCTGACAACAGTTGTCTAATCTCTGAGTTGGCCATTCAGTGGTGACTACTGGTTTGGGTTAGCTGTACCTACAGAAGGCATCTGGAATAAGCAGGCCTCACCATTGTGGCCATGGGGCACAGCCAGCATGTGGTTACACTTTAAGATTCTGTCTTTGATAATGCTGAGTCAAAGACAATTTACACTCTAGAATGTTTGTTCTGAATTGTAAACCTTCCAACATTAGTTATTCAATAATTCCAGTCTCAGGGATATAACATTCTGTTATAACATGTTGTTCTGGATTATTCTGTCATCTGAAAGAGTTGCCTTCATTGTTGTTCACTGCATTGCTGCCTGATAAATTACTTCTGAGGATTTTTTCTGCAATCTGAGAAGCTGCTAGTATGTGTATTAAAAATCTAATTTCACTTTCTAGGCTTTTTCTCACAGTGTGCCGTCTGCTTCAACAACTTCTTTCTCAGACACTAAAATGCAACTTATAATACCAACTTATTATCTCAGAAATCTCAATAAACAAGGCAGTCTCACTATGTTCTTTTTCTTTAGGGATAAGGGCTGGCCTAGTATCTTTCTAAAAAAAAGAACAAACTGTATGACCTCACATTACAAAAATTGCAAGTTTGGTTAAATTTCCCAGCCCCAGGCCTTTAGTTTTTCTTATAGGAGGATAACTTACGATGGAGAAAAGTTGCTATAGAAATAAAATAAAGATAGAATATCTCTGTTAGAAAACACTTCTGAGCCCTAGAGCACAGTGTTGATGTTTCATACCAGATCTCTCTCGCCTCCCTTCTTCCCAGCTTTTTTGACACTTTTTAGTTTCCCGTCTTTCTGTTACACCTTAGCAGATACAAACCAAAGGTGCTGTGAGGTTGAGGGCACCTGTAGACCCTCAAGGACATGTCTTGGATAAAGAGACTTAGATTTGCCCACTGTAGCTCAACAGACGGAGGCAAATGAGCCAAGGAAAGCAAAAAATTATAATCTAAGCAATGTAGTGCTGATTCAACCTGGGAGAGATGGAGGATTAGGAACCTGGTTTTTTCTTTGGAGAAATGCTGTTTTCTATATTGCAATTTTCTTCTGTTACCCCAAGCCTTTCACACTCTTCTGGTCTTTGGGGTGCTTTGGGGAATTCAGGGATGGGCATGTGACCCCACATGGAGTAAAGCTGAAACGGAGGCCTGACAGCAGTCTGAGGAAGGTGTTTATGAGACAACAAGGGTCACTAGCTAAAGAGCTGAGCAGTTGCCTGGCTCCATGCTGCCGACTGAGGGGACAAGCAGCCACAGGGCAGATATGTGGGGCAGATAAGTTTTCCTTGGGGATTCTCAGAAGTACCTGGGAAGGAGAACCTGGCAAAAAGCTAAACTTCCTTTTTCTCACACATGAGATGAGCTCTAACACTTGTCCTTGGAAGACCAGAAAAGTCTTTAACATCTGGCCTACCCAAAATGAATACTGATGAGCCTGTGTCCAGGAATGGCGTTAATTCCCTATCTCCCTTCCACATGCACACACGAGCCTATCTGCCTTCATGCCCCTTCTATCTCTGTTCCATGTGGCACTGGCTAAGTGGGAGGGATCAGACTAGAAGGTGTTTTATATAAATGAAGCCAGGAAGATATCAAAGATTCACATCACCTATTTGCATCTTGGTACTACAGAGGTCTTCCTTCTGGGTGGACTTGAACCTCAAACCTTTCAGTTAACGGCCAAGTATGTTAACTGTTTGCACAACCCATGGACTTTAGAAGAAAGCCCTGACTATCTACTTCCAAAAAATCAGCCATTGAAAACTCTGTGGATCACAGTTCTACTCAGGCACACATGGGGTCATCATGAGTTGGAATCAACTTGAGGGCAACTAGAACTGGACCCCCAGAGGTGGCCTTGGGTACTCATATAGCCTGGTACCTGCACAAAAAAATTCTCCAAGCATCCCATTTCACATAGGCCAGCATCATGTTCCCTAGCTAATTGATTCAGATGCTCCCCAAAGGCCAGTGGGGGTGAAAGGACCATTCCTTAGAGCTCCTTCCACTCAATGTTCCATCCCTGAGATGGATGGAACTTGTTAGGTTAATTTGTTACTTCTTTCCTTTTTCTCTCTTTCTTCTCTTATTCTTCCTCTCTCCCCTTCCTCCTGCCTTATCTCCATCCTCTCCTCTTTCTTTCTTGTGCCAGGACATGGTCCTCGAACATTTTCTGCTCATCGTTTCTCAAGAAGTGCTGCTGCTACTACCAGTGTCCTGTGTTCCCTCTTGTGGCCATAAATCTGCTTCAATCATCAGTGTCTTAGGGGATACAAGGGGAATGAGTAAGCTTAAGGCTAGGCCTGGAGGTTATTGCTTAGACCTTTTTGTTTAGAAATTATTGTATGATGGCATATAGCATTGTTTTAGTTACACATCTTATTATATATTTTGAATGAAGATTGATTGATCTCAATACAGCCATGCGCCACACAACGCCACTTCAGGTAACATCTGACTGCACATACGTCTGTGGTCCCATAACGTTATAATACAGTTCAGAAATCCCAAACAGAGAATGGGACATAGTGGACATAACAGCTTCCCAC
This sequence comes from Trichechus manatus latirostris, assembly GCF_000243295.1. Classification (NCBI taxonomy): domain Eukaryota; kingdom Metazoa; phylum Chordata; class Mammalia; order Sirenia; family Trichechidae; genus Trichechus; species Trichechus manatus. The sequence continues at coordinate 3,124,576 of NW_004444032.1, read as the reverse complement.
CTGCAACACGTGTAGCTCATGTCTCTTGCATACAAAGCGATTGCGCTGCCAGGCATATAATGGTACAACACATATATAAGCTATAACACGTATGTCTTGATAGTCATAATAAATGCCTATGTTACTGGCTTATGTATGTACTGTACTGTGCTTTCTATCATTATTTTAATGTGAACTTTCCCTACTTACAAACAAAAAGTTTACCATATAACAATGTATGCTTCAACTCGCAGGCAGCAGCATCCAATCTTGTGTATCGTGCATCTCTTGAGTGCTGTAACATTATTGTTCTGTTTAATTTTCTTTCAAAAATATTACCATGAAGTACATCACGGCTCCCAAATGCAGCAGAACCAGTGCTAGTGACAGCAGCAGCAAGAGGCAAAGGAGAAGTATTGATCTGGAAGTGAAACAAAAGGTATCCCCCGTAGCTTTGCTAAGTGTATAATATGGTGTTCGCACAACATCCAAATCACGTAACATCCTATTTCACAGAATGTATCGTGGACATTAAGTGATGCATGACTGTATATAAATATATGGCAACAAAACTCAAATTGATATTTCAGCGTAACAGCCCTGGACTTTTTCTTCCTCTTTGATAAGTAGGACTCTAGTACTGCATATGCAGTCCACGTTGCTTCCTATCTTGGAAAACAAGAATGATGTACACCATTTTGGAATGAAATCACCTAGAAGCCAGGTTACAGATGGGGTGTAACAATTTATCTTTAGACTCACAGCTGCAGTTTACCCTCCTGCCACTCATTCCTCACTTCTGTGTAGTCCTCCTCCTCATGGTGTTGTAATAATGGGAGGGAAGTATCCAGGGCAGTGAGAAACTCCCTTGTCCTGACCTCCATATATGTGTGTCTGTACCATCTACATTTATGACTAAAGGTCAAAGGGATTACCTCTCTCTGCCAAAATGGGTGGGAGAAGAAAAGCAGTAGAAGTTAAAGAGGAAAGGGGCTATTAAGCATTCTATCTGTTCATTGTAGTCTTGTTTAATTCTTCTTTACATGGAAACTCCAGTCATCTGAGGCCTCAGATTCTTGGAAAGCAAGCCCCTCTATGTTCCATTCCTAACATGGATGTATTTGTTCATAAATATTTTATCCATTTTGGTGTCCTCCACATCCTAGGTGCTCAGTAAATATTTACTAAAAGAACAAATGATTCTTGCTGCCTATAATAGTGTTGCATTGGAGGTATGAGCACAGTTTAATACTAGAATACATTAGTCATCATGCCAGCCATTTAGCCATGTCCTCTTATTGCCTATTCCTGTAGTTAGCATCTTTCACATCCTATTTTTGGTATCGATGTGTTTGTTGTTGCTGTGTGCCACTGAGTTGATTCTGACTCATAGCAACCCTATAGGACATAGTAGAACTGCCCCATAGGGTTTTCCAGGCTGTAATCTTTACTGAAGCAGATCACCAGGTCTTTTCTCCCTTGGAGCAGCTGATGGGTTTGAATTGCCGACCTTCCAGTTAGCAGCTGAGCACTTAACCATGGTGCCACCAGGACTCCTTTCTATTTGTTTAAACAATCAAATATCAGTTATTGTGACCTACTGTGGATCAGACACTGTGACTATAATGGCCTTTGTATTCATTCTTTGTCATTCTCGTAATAGTGCTATAAGGAATTATTATCTTTATTTTTCATTCATTCATTGGTTCATTCAACAACTATGCACTGGGCATAGCTGTGCTAGATGCCAAGGATACAACAAGGAACAAGACAGACAAGATCTTGACTTCACGGTGCTTAGAAGTGATGTACCTTGAAAGTTAGAGGATGTACTTACTACACGACCAATCCAGAATTTGAATCTATCTGATTCCACCAGAACTCACGCTGCCCCTGAAAAACAGCGATAGTCACTTACAAAGAACCTGCTAATGCCAATGCTTTATAACTTTGCTCATTTTTATACCTTCAAACCAATCCCATGGGTTAAGTATTATTATTCCCATTTTACAAATGAGGCAATGAGGCTTAAAGAGGTTAAATAACAAAATCACAGAGCTAGAAAATGGCAGGAACAAGATGTGGACACAGGTCTGCCTGGCTCCAGAGCCCGGGATGGTTCAACTGACGGTGCCCTGGAATAGCAGAGAAGACCAAGGTCCACAGGCCCTGCTCTGTAGGTGCTTACAAATTAGCAAGAGAAAGAAGTAAAATACAATTACAATGCCAAGCAGAATATAACAAGGCCACAAGAGGACTATAAACCAAATGCTTTGGGGTTGAAAAGGGATCATATTACGCTAAAGCGTTCTTGAAAACAGAGAGCAAGAACAAGTGCTCTATTTGATAGATCTACAGGGTATCCTTTTTTAAGCAGGAAAAAACCTATCATTCTAAATAGAAGTTAGGATTATTTCATTTTCTTAATTTACTTTTTTTTTTGCTTAAATAAAAATATTCATTATGTAAAATTGATTGAATGACTGAATGGCAATAGCACTGTAAAACGCATTTCAATTTCAGAGATGTTAAATTGTTAAAAAATGTGGGTCTTAGAATCAATTAAATACAGTTTTTATTCTGCATTTTGGTCTCTGTTCAAAGCATTTTAATTAGAGAAAGCACTGAAAAGGTATAGCACATTTTCATTTTCATTGGGGTCCCAGTGGGGCTGCTGTGTACAGTTGTATGATTTGTACACTGCACAAAGGTACTCAGCTGATGGGATGGGGAGGGGTTGAAAAGCAGCTTGCATTCCCCATGCCAAACAATGCTCCCTGCTGCAGGACTGCCTGCCTTCCACCAAGGAAGGGTGTCTTGGTGCCTTTTTCTAATTTACATAAATTAGAAAAAAGTTCCCTATGGGTTAGCAGTGGCCCTGGGTCCCAAAGCAAAAGCCATGTCGTGGTGCTGCAGCAACTAGGGCTGCAGGGTACTTAGTATGACGAGTACTTTTTATATGTCTGCTATTGACCTTAAAACAGTCTAGGAGTTTATTAAATCCTAAATTACACGTAAGATTAACTCAATAATTAAGTAAACATATTGTACATATTGTAAAATCTGCTAACGAAAAATTTTATTGATTCCATGTTATTACATATAGATGAATTATAATATGGGATAGAATTAAGCAGCTTCAACTCTCAACTGTATAATATTTTTGTATATAATTTCAGGGGCTTCACGGGCCATCTGATCTTTTACTTTTTGGATCTCAGATTAGTAGACATACAGATTATACAGAATGATTCAAAAAGAATGGAACACTTAACGAATATGCACATGTAGTCAAAAACCTATACTTTTCTTAGGTCTGTGCACTTAAAAGGTCACTCCACAGTTGGGTGCATACATGTTCATGCATTACCTGGTTACTGTGTAATATATTTTGGAGGTGTTTCATTCACGTTGAATCACCTTTTCTCATTTAACAACTTTCTCTGAGACGGTTTAAATGCCAACTGGGTGCTCTTAGTTTTTTGGGTGCTATTGTGCCATGAATATATATTTATTATGGCTCACTTTGCAAACTGCCTTTTATAGGTTGGGTTAATGGTGAGCAAAGTAAGGCTTTATGACAATAATTTTACTTTAGATTTCAATGAGATTTACCGCCATGGAGGTGGCATTACCTCTCTACCACCAACCTCAACTCTCCCTTGAAATCAGATCCAACACATAACCTCTGTGCAGATCCAGAGTGTCTCTGAAGGGTCCATAGTTGTCATAGTGACCATCAAATTATGAGCTACTTCAAGGCTCATTCACACAAAAAGTGAAGTTTCCCAGGACAGTGAGTTGTTATTAAAGCAGGGAGAGCTTCTAAATGGTTCCCTTATTAGCTCAGCCAGTATGTGGCTGTAAAACATGGATCTGACAATGTGGTTATCATCACTAGCCAGAGGCTATCTTCCATTTCACAGACTACATCATGAAAACTTTCATGTTAAGTGTTTATTTTTCAGGCCAAATGTCATCTTTAAAAAAAGATTTCATTGGAAGGTTTGCTGAGAGGAGACTAGCTTGGATTTGCTAATCCTAGACTGAGCCAAAGAAGTCTGCTGGGGGTGGGGGTGGAGGAGAGAGAACTCAGGCACACCAGTTGAAAGTATCACATAATCTGACTGCAATCACACACATTACTCCATCAGCCAGTATAAATTAAAGTTAACCTTAACAACATGTTTATCTAATTAGTTTAAGCAATAGCTTTTGTAGTGTTTTATTTTCTTATTAATATGAACATTTATATATTAGTGTATCAATTTTGAAATGTTTTATTCATTTTACTATCTGTATTTTTCTTCTTGAAGGGTATCAAATAATGTTGACTGATCAAAGTAGATCATATTCCGTAAATTTCTCCTTTTTAGAAAATGGAAATATTTGTCCAATGTTTTAACCACAAATGAAAGTAGAATGCAGCAAATGCAGTGTGAGATCATCAAGTCACATGCCAAGCATTTTATTTCACCACCTAGAACAGCGGGGAAGAAAGTGATTGCAGGAGGGATTTGTGTGTTAGGGATATTTACTATTGATGATTCAGTGGGTGGGCAGTTTTCCTTGCCTTATACATAGATGATACATAGATATTTGTGATGTTTTGTACATTCAAAAAATATTTGTCGAGTGCCTCATCTGTGCCAACCACTGTGATGGGTGCTTGGGAAGCAAAGATGAATAAGTCTGAGTCTTTGTGTGCTTCATCCCAAGAAATCAGGGCTTCAGGAAAGATGCAAAGGGGATTGTGGGAGCACAAAGTAGGGCAGGATCAGTTCTAGCTACAGGACGGCCAGAAAGTCTGGAAATGTAGATATATTAATTCATCTTGTATTGTAATGCAATACCAACAAACCATTTACGATGCATTTACCTGTGTTTCTGGACTTGGTGGCCACCTGTAAAAGGGTCAGAAAAGCCTTTAAAGGAGAAGACACTTGATTTGGGTCTTGAATATCAATAAAAGATCATAAGGTTTGCGAAAGGGCCTAGGAAGATATTCCTGGTTGAAGGAATTGTCTATTTCGGGAAATGCAAGTAGCTGGAGTGTAGAAGATAAAGTTGAATTGGTGGGTAGGAGCCAGATTTCAAAGTTCTTGTAAACCATGCTAAAGAGTATGGATTTTTATACTACAGGCAATCCAGAGCCAATGAAGGTTGATGAGCCAGGAAGTAACATGGCCATTCAATCAAAAAATGTTTACACAGTATCTACTACTTTTCATGCCAGTGCTAGTTGCTGATGCTACAAAGATGAATTAGACACAAGGAGTCCAGTACAGAAAAATATTAACAAGCTAGTGCAATGGAAGTAACAGATTTTATATAATAATAATAGCATACATTTATTATTTACCATGTGCTATGCACATGTTAAGTGTTTACATGTGTTATCTTGTTTAATTTTCCCAACAACTCTAATAAGTACAATTTACTAGTGCCATTTTGTAGAAGAGGAAACTGAAGCACAGAGATTCTATAACCTGCTCCTAGTGGAGCCAGGGATCCAATTCTAATTGTCTGACTCCAGAAAGTGCACTTTTTACCACCAAGGGCTACGCTGCTTCGCAATAATGGAAATCTGTCCAGAGCAGTGGGGGTCAAACTGGAGGAGACAGTCATTCTACAGGAATGGAGGTGAGGTGTGGAAAGTCTTCATGGAGATAGTATGGGATTTACTTTAAGTAAGATCATTCTGATAGCTTGGAGCCAAGCAACACTAGACATTGGAAGATGAATTAGGAGGCTAAGTAACAGTTGGTAGTATCAATGGGAATGAGAGGAGATGATAGAGTCCAGAGATATTTTACATATGAAATGGTTTAGTGAGATAGATGAGGCTAGCTTTCCGGCTTGGATGGATGTTGAGGTGGATGATTCATAACGCCAAAGGAGAAACAGATAAGAGTGGGGTAGGGGTCAAGTAGATACATTTTGAATTTGTTGAATTTGAAGAGCCATGGAACTTAATAAATGTAAGTAAACGGAGAAGTCAGTGATTGGATGTAAGGTTCTGGAGTTTAAGAGAGATATCAAAGCTAGAGATTGCATTGAAGGTCATCTCTGAAGATTTACAAACATTAGTCAATTGATCGTATCTCTCTAAGTAACAAACCATAGCTTTTGATTCCTTCTAAAACAATTGGAGTCAAAAGTAAAAAATGGATACGACCCTGTCTTAGTCATCTAGTGCTGCTGTAACAGAAATACCACAAGGGGATGGCTTTAACAAAGATAAATTTATTTTCTCACAGTCTAGTAGGCTAGAAGTCCAAATTTAGGGCATCAGCTCCAGAGGAAGGCTTTCTCTGTCAGATCTGGAGGAAGGTCCTTTTCATCAATCTTCCCCTGGACTAGTAGCTTCTCTGCCCAGGAACCCCAGGTCCAAAGGACACGCTCTGCTCCTGGCACTGTTTTCTTGGTGGTATGAGGTTACTAACTTTCTGCTGGCTTCCCTTTCCTTTTATCTCTTGTAAGATAAAAGGTGGAACAGGCTACACCCCAGAGAAACTCCCTTTACATTGGATCAAGGATGTGACCTTAGTAAGGGTGTTACAATCCCACCCTAATCTTCTTTAACACCATCTAATCTTGCCATATTAACCACAGGCAGAGGTTAGGATTTACAACACATAGGAAAATTACAATCACAAAATGGAGGACAACCACACAGTACTAGGAATCATGGCCTAACCAAGTTGACACATATTTTTTGGGGACACAATTCAATCCATGACAGACCCAGTGTTAGTCATCTAGTGCTGCTGTAACAGAAATACCACAAGTGGATGGTTTTAACGAAGAGAAGTTTATTTCCTTACAGTAAAGTAGGCTAAAAGTCCAAATTCAGGGCATCAGCTCCAGGGGAAG
>NW_004444032.1:3104968-3117621 GCF_000243295.1 Trichechus manatus latirostris | reverse complement strand
CAACATACAGGAAAATCACACAGTACCAGGAATCATGGCCTAGCCAAATTGATACACACATTTTTTGGGGGACATAATTCAAACCATGACACCCTGAGAATGCAAATAGTGAAGCCCGTGAAGTGAACAATCTCACCTTAAAGAAAACATTTATTGTAGCTCACAGGCATGTGAAACAGTGTTGTTGAGGCAGAGTCCACTTTTTGGGGAAAAATACTGGGGGTGGGGAAAGGGTGGATTAAGGTAGAAGAGGTAGATCTTGGGAGAACAAGGGTAGAGAAAGAACATTCGTGAACATGGCTTTAAACATATAAAGAGCACAAAATTATAAAATTTGTTGCTTCACTTCCTTGAAACAACTGAGAGTTGTTCCCTGAGAGTTTCTTGATCAGTCTGAGCCTTCCTAAAAGGCATTTTAAGAAAGAGAACTAGGAGACAAAGGCAAATTTATTTGACGGATAGTGAATGGACACATGAATGAAAATAATTTGTGACTAGAACATACCTCCTTCACAAGAAGGCTAGGCTATAGAAACCAAGCCAACAAATAAAAAACCTTCACAGAAATAATAGTCATGACCTACATATTTAGTGTCAACTTAGCCCTATTACCATGTGGGTGGAGTACATTTTATTCCCTCAGTCTTTGGAATATAGAGAAGGCTCCATTGCTCTGGCACCACCCACCATGGCAGCCTGTGTTTAGAAAGAAAACTGCCATTCACTGAATCATCAACCTTAGCATAACAAAAATTAGACTCCTAGGATACCGTTGACAGAAAAATTGGTTCCTCCTACTATAAGCTGTTTTTGTTAAAAAATTCTAATGCCAATTAACAACAACAACAAACAATGATACTATTAAGGAGCAGTAGGAGAAATGAAAATTCTTAATTAGGAATGCCAAAAATGGAGAAAGAACAAGAGAGTGAAAAAAATCCACAAAAACATTGATACACAATAATAGTGGGATTGGAAGGAAGGAAATTCTCCAAACAAAGAGTTTTGACAGGGTGTCCTTGGACAGAATTCTGTGGAGGCAGCATGAAGTGGGCAGTGGTTACTATGTTGGTACATTCTGTGTACAAAACAGCAGATGACAGGAATAAGGATTTCAAAGTCATTTTCTTTCTTGGAACATATGGAAGTTTTAAGGATGGTAGGGGATCAGCTGGGAGATTTTTTTTTTTTACTCAACTCACTGTTGTAGCAATTACCAAATAAAACCATCATTTTAAAAGGATTGATATAACAGTATACATTGGGATGCTTTCAACCCCAAGCCATAGAAATCTCCAATTTGACTTAAGCATTTATTATCTTCCATAATAAGTGGTCTAGAGATGGTAGATGGTACCAGTTGGTTAATCCAGTGGCTCAAAAACCTCACCCAGTTTCTTTAATCCTTCTCTTTTGCCACTCTTGGTGTGTTAGCTTTGTCTGCCCTCATGGTCACATTTAGCTTAGAAGTTCCAGGCACAGCACTTAGACATGACAACATGCAGAGGAAGACAAGACTACCTCATTTGTATTTCACTTCAGAAGGTGAAACCTTTCTTAGAAACCCCTCGGTTGACTTATTCTTACACCTCATTGGCCAGAATTGTGTTTCATGCCCAAGACTAAAGCCATCACTGGTAAGAGGAATCGATCATGGGATCAAGCTCAGCCTTTCCGGAAGCCTGGGGCCACTCAAAGGAGGTTGACTATCTGAACAGAACTGTGGTTCTGTGAGAGAGAAGGATGGGGATAGGATGGATTTGGAGTAGGCAATCAGTGGTGTCTACTACAAATTAAGTATAAAAGCCATTCTTAAATAGAATCCAAAATGTTAAATGTATCTTATTAATAAATGTATCAGTCTTTTAGCAATTTGTTCAATGGCCAATTTTGTCTCTTGCTTTTAATAAAACAATTAAAATAATTATAATTTTAGTACTATTTAATAGAAATATTTCAATGTGATAAAATTGATATGGTCAGTTCGGCTTGGCTTAGGTTTTTAAAGTGCTGTTTTAGAATTCTTTTGGCTGGGTTTATTCACAATAAATATCACTAATGATGAATGAAAATTGGCAGTTCACCAATTCTCCATAATTTAGAAAAATGCTAACATGCCTCTAAAGTGTTGGGGAATCTGTTCTTACTTCCTACTGCCTTTCATCTGAAAGTAAAAGATAGGTTTTGCAAATCCCACTTGGAACTGCCTGTGCAGTTTCCTGGGACTCCAGGTGGTACTGGCCTCAAGAAAACGGGGGCATGCTGAGAGGAAACTATCAATTACTCCGATTACAAAAATTAGAAACTGACTCGACCTAACTTAGGTATAAAGAAAGAGTTCATTTTAAAAGGTCAAGGGTGTCTCCTGGAACTCTAGGGTGGGAATTCAGCTGAGTCTCAGGAAGTTCTGCTCCCTGGAAGTGGAAGCACATCGGGATCTGGGCAGTTCCAGCTCTGCTCTCTCCTTCTCTCTCCAGTCCTGCTTTACTCTTTTCTCTCCCCAAAGGGGCTTTCTTGGTTGTTCATGCCAGTGGTGAGTAGATGTTGTTGTTGCTAGGTGCCGTCGAGTCTGTTCTGACACATAGCGACCCTATGTACAACAGAATGAAACACTGCCTGGTCCTGAGCCATCCTCACATCTTTATTATGCTTGAGCCCATTTTTGCATCCACTGTGTCAATGCATCTTGTTGAGGGTCTTCCTCTTTTTAGCTCACACTCTACTTTACCAAGCATGATGTCCTTCTCTGGGCACTCGTCCCTCCTGATAACATGTCCAAAGTATGTGAGACAAAGGCTCACCACCCTTGACTCTAAGGAGCATTCTGGCTGTACTTCTTCTAAGACAGATTTGCTCGTTCTTCTGGCAGTTTACGGTATATTCAATATTCTTTGCCAACACTATACTTCAAAGGCGTCAATTCTCCTTCAGTCTTCCTTATTCACTGTCCAGCTTTCGTATGCATATGAGGTGACTGAAAACACCATGGCTTGGGTCAGGTGCACCTTAGTCCTTAAAGTGACATCTTTGCTTTTAAACACTTTAAAGAGATCTTTTGCAAAGATTTGTCCAATGCAATGATAGTCACTTTTTATTCCTTGACATGATATCTCTTCTGGTAAAATAGTCCAGACTTTCAGAATGTCTCTCTAATTCTAAATTCCCAGGAGGGAGAATCTGATTTATGAATAAGGAAATGATGTCTTAGATTAAGTAACGTGCACAATGTCACCCAACTAGTTTAAGAGGTAGATATGGCATTTGAGTCTAGATCTGTCTGGATCTAAAACCTGGTAATGTTCCAACAAAATATGTGGCCCTTCAGATTTCCAGGAGAAATGATGGATGCATTATTGACTCATTCAGCGTCATCTTTGTAAGTCTGATTTGGGAGCTTGATACAGTTCCTCCTCTCTCCTCATCTATCAGCTCCTGGTCAAAAGATCTTTCCTTGCTTACCAATTCCTAAAATTCAAGTATTTGGGATTTGGGGTAGGTATTCAATCTACCAACCCCTCTATCCTATATCCTATAAGCAGTTCTCCTTCTCAATTTTCTGTATGTGTGGTAGCACCAATTTTATGGTCAAACAATCAGACAACTGTAGATTGAAGGATTCTTTAATCCTTCTGTTTTGCCATTCTTGGTCTATTAGATACATTATTATACCTGCTGCCATCGAGTTGATTCTGACTTATAGCGACCTGGTAGGGCAGAGTAGATCTGCCCCACAGGGTTTCCAAGGAGCGGCTAGTGGATTCGAAGTGCTGACCTTTTTGTTAGCAGCCAAATGCTTTACCACTGCACCATCAGGGCCCCTATACATCATTAAGAGAGTCATTTCTTTGTCTTAACATGAGAAGTATCTTGTAATTACAGAGTACTTGGCAAGTTAGAAAGACCTTCAGATAATGATCTCATTTTATTCTTATAATAACCCAGGGACATCAATAGGGCAGGGATTATTTACTCCATCTTACAGATGAGGAGATGGAAGTTCACAGGGATGACATGACATGCTCTAGAAGAGATGACTGAACTCCCTGAGGATACTGTGGACTAGCTGGTTAGGAGTAAACAAAGCACTTTCTTGGCCACATCCCTGGGAGTGGGTGTTGGAGGCAATCAGTCAAGAGAGAGGCAAGGGTATCCCCTCCAACTGGGCTGAGAGGGCAGGACAGTCATAGGCCATCTGGTGCTGAGCTCTCTTGCTAGACTGGGAGCTTCTTGAGGCCATATACCCTGTTTTCATTCATCTCTTTGTTCTCAGATTCTAGCACAGCACATGGCATACAGCGGGCACTTGATGAAAATTTATCACACTAAAAATGATAGTTATCCAATGTTGGAACGGGCTGCTTTGAAAAGTTGTGTGGTTCCTAGGACTGAAAGAGCTTAAGAAAAGATGGATAAATATCTACTTGCTAATAGTAATTGCTATTGTTTACTGAGTGTTTACTATGTGCTGGGTATGTAAGTGGTTTGCATACATTATTTCATGTATTCATCACTCCAACCCCATGGAATAAGTATTGCTATTATCCTTATTGAAACCAGGTCACAGAGAAGTGAAGTGACTTTTTCAAGAACCTATTGCAAATAGTATGGCCAGGATTTGAACCCTGGAAGACTGAGTTAGAGCCCCATATCTTAAATCGGGTTGTCAAAGGGTTTCCTAGATGAGACAGGAGTTTGAACCAGATCACACTGCTTGTCTTTTTCTACTTTAAGATTCTCTGGTTGTTTGGCTAGAAGATTGGTGCTACCACACATATAGAAAGCTGGGAAGGAGAACTGGTTATAGGATGTTGGGAAGAGGGGTTGGTAGACAATAAGTTGATTTTGATTACTTTTGGTATGACGTGCCAGAAGAATATCGAAGTGAAAAGGTCTGATGACATACTGTAGTCTCACTTCAAAGAAAAGATGATTCATACATGTGTTTGCCATGAAAACTCTTCTAACACAATATGTCATAAATCATCATTGTCTGGGGGTGTGTATTTACGGTACTTATGGCTCACAATACTCCTCTAACACAGTCTCATATTATATTACTGAAACTATTTCAAGTTGGTGGGATAACTAACATTCTCTTTTTGGAAGAGAACTGAACATTACCCTTAATTTTTTATGTGTCAGAAATTTCATTAGAGAAACGGTGTGCAATGTAAAAATAGAAAACCACAAAGAAATGTCTCCTACACAACAAGAAAAGAAAAGGCAAACAAAATATATTTTAAGACTTAAGGAGTTCTAACAACATTTGCCACTGTATTGTCTCTTAAGAACAAACAAACAGGGATCTCAAATTTAGCATGTTGCAGTATTACCCTTCATAGCCATAAAACAAAAATTGCAAACGTGTTAAGACACTTGTTGTTAGATGCTGTTGAGTTGATTCTGACTCATAGCAATCCTATGTGACGGAGTAGAACTGCCCTATAGGGTTTTCTTGGCTGTGTTTACAAGGGTAGGTCACGAGGTCTTTCTCCCATGTAGCCACTGCGTGGTTCGAACTACCAACCTTTCAGTTAGCAGCCAAGCACTGAACTGTTGTGCAACCAGGACTCTTTGTTAAGAAAGTAGTGCAACCTAAAACCTAACAAGTGTAATCTTTTTTCTTATTATTTGATTGAATGACACTGCTATTCAGTCATATAATTCTGATACAGCCTAAATAATACCAGAAAAATCTAAATCTACCAAACTATCATCAGTCAGTCAACAACTGAGTGTCCCCCATTGTTATGGTTGAATAGTGTCCCCCAAAATTATGTGTTTTAAATCCTAACCTCTATGCCTGTGGATATAATCCCATTTGGGAATGGGTTGTCTTTTTTTGTTAATGAGACAGGATTATTGTAGGGTGTATCATGAGTCAATGTCTTTTAAAATATAAAAGAGATTAAACAAGCGAGTGGAGTAGAGATGGAGAAAGAGAGATGCCAAACCACATGAAGATCACTGAGAAGCAGAAGCTCAAAAGAGACAAGGACCTTCCTCCAGAGCTGACAGAGAGGGAAAGCCTTCCCCTTAGAGCTGACACCCTGAGTTCAGACTTCTAGCCTCCTAAACAGTCAGAAATTAAATTTCCATTTGTTAAAGCCATTCACTTGTGGTATTTCTGTTGTAGCAGCACTAGATAATTAAGACACCCATATATGGACACTCGAGGCACAACGGACACTAAAAAGTGGGAACCAGGTGACTTTCCCAGCAGGACTGCATATATAACCTGTGACTCCTGGGAACAAGCAGTCAGGTTCCTGTGTGGGCCAAGGCCAGCCAAGCGCTACCTTGGAATCAGATGGGCCTGGGTTTTAATCACAGTCTCATTGTTTACCAAGGGTACAACCTTGGGGAAATTGCAAAACCTCCCTGAGGCTGTTTCTTCATCCACAAAACAGCAAGACCAATCTTTCCGGCATAGAGTTGTAAGAATTACATGCCATGTGCAAAAAGAGCCTAGAACAGTGCCAGTGACAGAATGGATATCCAATAACATTCCCATCCTTTCTCCTACCTTAGTTCCTCTGTCGTTAAGAAAACAGCTCAGATACAGAGGAAATTCACTTTCGTTCAATAAAATACACATGATTAGTGTTTGTGAGGGTCACTATGTACAGATGTATAGGTTGTGTCCCCCTGAATGGAGAGTTCCAGCCGATCATCACTCATCATGTTGGGTGCCCTGGCTTCTTTTTCTGATCCACATAAAGGCTACACATGCTTGTAAAGCCTTAGCGACTGTTTTAGAGATGACTAACTTGGACTTTTCCCACATGGAACTCATGTCTAACAAGTAATCAAGCATTATAATACTTACAATTAATGCCAATATAGAGACATAGACAGGCAACTGTAGGAACACAGAAGAGAGACATTTACTGGATGGGGGAGGGAGGAGTCCAGGATTTGTGACTTAAGGAAGAAGGGAGAATTGTGGGAAGGAAGTTCTAGGCAAAAGAGTGACATTCAATTATTTGTTCATTTATTCACCCAGTAAATATTAATTGACTGATTAATTAATACTAAGTGCCATGTTGAACTTTTCTAGCACTGAAGATACGGCAGAGAATAAACCAGACAGGCTTCGTTTTCTCATAATTCTAACATTGTACTAGAGGAGAGAGACAATAACAGTTTAACTAGAAAAATATTAGACAGTGTTATAGATTGAACTGTGTCCCCCCAAAATATGTGTTGGAATACTGACCTCTATACCTATGGATTGGAGGAAAACTCATTAACAACCTGGGTTATGCAGATGACACAACCTTGCTTGCTGAAAGTGAAGAGGACTTGAAGCACTTAAACGGATGAAGATCAAAGACCATAGCCTTCAGCATGGGTTACGCCCCAACATAAAGAAAGCAAAAATCCTCACAACTGGACCAATAAGTAACATTATGATAAATGGAGAAAAGACTGAAGTTGTCAAGGATTTCATTTTACTTAGATCCACAATCAACACCCATGGAAGCAGCAGTCAGGAAATCAAAAGATGCATTGCATTGGGCAAATCTGCCGTAAAAGACCTCTTTAAAGTGTTGAAAAGCAAAGATGTCACCTTGAAGACTAAGGTGCACATGACCCAAGCCATGGTGTTTTCAATTGCCTCATATGCATGTGAAAGTTGGACAATGAATAAGGAAGACAAAAGAAGAATTGATGCCTTGAATTGTGGTGTTGGTGAAGAATACCGATTATACCATGGACTGCCAAAAGAATGAACAAATCTGTCTTGGAAGAAGTATGACCAGAATGTTCCTTAGAAGCAAGGATGGTGAGACTACGTCTCACATACTTTTGGACATGTTATCAGGAGGGATCAGTTCCTAGAGAAGGACATCATGCTTTGGTAAAGTACTGGGTCAGCAAAAAAGGGGAAGACCCTCATCGAGACAGACTGACACAGTGGCTGCAAAAATGGGCTCAAGCATAACAACAGTGAGAATAGTGCAGGACCAGGCAGTGTTTCATTCTGTTGTACACTGTGTCGCTATGAGCTGGAACCAACTCAATGACACCTAACAACAACATACCTGTGGATATAATCCCATTAGGGAATAAAGTTTTCTTTTTTATGTTAATGAGTATGTCTTCAATCCCATCACTTTTAAGATATATAAAACAGTAGATCAGGAACAGAAGGGAGTAAGCACAGATTGGGGAAGACAGACGCCACACCACATGAGGACTGCCACGAAACCAAGTAACAGAAACTGAAAAGAGACAAGAATCTTCCAACAGAGCCAACAGAGGGAGAAAGTCTTTCCCTAAGCAGGTGCCCTGAATTCAGACTTCTAGCCTCCTAAACTGTGAGAAAATATATTTCCGTTCATTAAAGCCACCCCCTTGTGGTATTTCTGTTATAGCGGCACTAAGAAACTAAGACAGCGATGTGTGCTTTGGGAAAATATAGGCAGGGTGGTAGTTGTGATAGTGGTGGTGGTGGGTGGGGTGAGGGAGCTACCTTAGAACGGTGGGTTGGGTAGGCTTCTTCAGGGAGGTATCATTTAAGCTGAGATCTTAATAACAATTGTGAGGAGCTCAGGGGACAATCATGTCAGAGGGAAGAGCTGTTGTGAAAGTCTTAAGAGGGGAACGAACTTTGTGCTATTGAATTGCCAGAGAATACCAGTGTGTCTGCAGTGTAGTGGGTGAAAAAATGGGCAGGAGAGGAGATGGAGAAGTAGGCAGGTGCTAAACCTGTACAGGCACAAAAGATTGAGCAAGGTGAGTTAGGAGACCTGCTAAGAGTTTGATAAGACTGACGGGCAGGGACTGTGTTGTTAGGTGATGACAGGTGAGTTGGAAGGAAGAAACCAGATTGTGACAAGTCTTATATGGGAGATATTTACTTCTGCCTAATGCTATACAAAAGGTGCAATGGTTAAGCACTCACCTGTTAATCAAAAGTTGGGCAGTTTGAATCCACTAGCCGCTATGTGGGAGAAAGAAGCAACAGCCTGCTTCTGTAAAGATTTACAGTCTTGGAAACCCTATGGAGCAGATCTACTCTGTCCTATAGGATTACTATGAGTGAGAATTCGACCGGACAGCAATAGGGTTTTGTTGGTTTCATGCTATACAAAGTGTCACAAAGAAGCCATGATTAAAGTCATTCAAAGAAACCTTTTCATGTTCATGTCTTCATGGAAGGTTTGAATACAAAGTCTTATTTGTGTTATTAGTTCTTGAACCCAAGTCCTCAACACACAGACCCCACTGTGAACTCAGAACTCATCTCAGATACGCCCTCACATTCTGATTAATGTAAAATTTGTTTTTGCAACATTTGAATATTCTTACTGCGATGATGATATCTGTTAGATGGAATGTTTATTAAACCAAGTGGTTTGTGTTTTATAGAAGGATATATCTTACTATGAGTAAGAGTTTAAAGAGGCAAAGCATAATGTCAGGTTGATCATAAATATGAAATATTTGTTTATTAGAACACGGGAGAACTTTGCCTCATACTATATAAGGCAGACAGTGCCAGTTGCCTACCTTATATCCATGATTTCTCCTTAATTTCTATCAACAGAATCTCAAATCTGTTTGTCAGAGTCCAACTAAAAATAATTTTCTTCTAGACTATCTTGCAGCTTGTTGTTGTTGTTAGGTGCTGTCGAGTCGCTTCTGACTCATAGCTACCCTATGTACTACAGAACAGAACACTGCCTGGTCCTGTGCCATCATCACAATCGTTACGTTTGAGTCCATTGTTGCAGCCACTGTGTCAATCCATCTCAATGAGGGTCTTCCTCTTTTTCGATGACCCTGTACTTTACCAAGTATGATGTCCTTCTCCAGGGAGTGATCCCTGCTGATAACACGTCCCAAATGTGTGAGACGTAGTCTTGCCATCCTTCCTTCTAAGAAGCATTCTGATTGTACTTCTTCCAAGACAGATTTGTTCATTCTTTTGGCAGTTCATGGTATATTCACTATTCTTTGCCAACACCACAATTCAAAGGCATCAATTCTTCTTCGGTCTTCCTTATTCATTGTCCAGCTTTTGCATGCATATGATGCAATTGAAAATACCATGACTTGGGTCAGGCGCACCTTAGTCTTCAAGGTGACATCTTTGCTTTTCAATACTTTAAAGAGGTCTTTTGCAGCAGATTTGCCAAACACAATGCGTCTTTTGATTTCTTGACTGCTGCTTCCGTGGGTGTTGATTGTGGATCCAAGTAAAATGAAATCCTTGACAACTTCAGTCTTTTCTCCATTTATCATGACGTTATCTATTGGTCCAGTTGTGAGGATTTTTGTTTTCTTTATGTTGAAGTGTAATCCATACTGAAGGCTGTGGTCTTTGATCTTCATCCGTTTAAGTGCTTCAAGTCCTCTTCACTTTCAGCAAGCAAGGTTGTGTCATCTATATAACACAGGTTAATGAGTCTTCCTCCAATCCTAATGCTCTGTTCTTCTTCGTATAGTCCAGCTTCTGGGATTATTTGCTCAGTATACAGATTGAATGGGTATGGTGAAAGGATACAACCCTGACGCACACCTTCCCTGACTTTAAACCATGCAGTATCCCCTTGTTCTGTTTGAACAGCTGCCTCTTGATTTAAGTACAGGTTCCTCATGAGCACAGTTAAGCGTTCTGAAATTCCCATTCTTCGCAATGTTATCCATAATTTATGATCCACAAAGTCGAATGCCTTTGCATAGTCAACAAATCACAGGTAAACATTTTTCTAGTATTCTCTGTTTTCAGCCAGGATCCATCTGACATCAGCAATTATATCCCTGGTTCCACATCCTCTTCTGAATCTGGCCTGAATTTCTGGCAGTTCCCTGTTGATATACTGCTGCGGCAGCTTTTGAATGATCTTCAGCAAAATTTTACTTGCATGTGATATTAATGATATTGTTCGATAATTTCCACATTTGGTTGGATCACCTTTCTTGGGAATAGGCATAAATATGGATCTCTTCCAGTTGGCTGGCCAAGTAGCTGTCTTCCAAATTTCTTGGAATAGACGAGTGAGCACTTCCAGCACTGCACGCATTTGTTGAAACATCTCAATTGATATTCTGTCAATTCCTGGAGCCTTGTTTTTTAACAATGCCTTAAGGGCAGCTTGGACTTCTTCCTTCAGTACCATCGGTTCCTGACCATACGCTACCTCTCGAAATGGTTGAACGTTGACCAATTATTTTTGGTATAATGGCTCTGTGTATTCCTCCCATCTTCTTTTGATGCTTCCTGCATTGTTTAATATTTTCCGCATAGAATCTTTCACTATTGCAACTACTGAACGTATGAAGTATGAATCTAGGAAAATTGGAAATCATCAAAAATGAAATGGAATGCATAAACATTGATATCCTAGGCATTAGTGAGCTGAAATGGACTGGCATTGGCCATTTTTTTTTTTTAAAACATTTTCTATTTTTTCCCATACAAAAATTTATACATACATTGTTGTGACTCTAACTGTTCTCTCCATACTGTGACAGCACATTCCTCCTTTCCACTCGATTCCCCATGTCCATTTAACCAGCTCCTAACCCTCGCTGCCTTCCCATCTCATCTCCAGAAGCTGCCTGTTTAGTCTCTTGTATCTACTTGAGCTAAGAGGCACACTCCTCACGAGTTATCACTTTATGTCCCACAATCCAGTCCAATCCCTGTCTGAAGAGTTGGCCTTGGAAATTGTTTTAGTTCTGGGCTGATAGAGAAGCCATGGGCCGTGCTTTCCGGAGTTCCTCCAGTCTCAGTCAAACCATTAAGTCTGGTCTTCTTACTAGAATTTGAGTTCTGCACCCCACCTTTCTCTTGCTCCATCTGGGACTCTCTGTTGTGTTCCCTGTTGGGGCAGTTATTGGTGGTAGCCAGGCATCATCTATTTCTTCTGGTGTCAGGCTGATGAAGTCTCTGGTTTATGTTGCCCTTTCTGTCTCTTGGGCTACTACTTTCCTTGTGTCTTTGGTGTTCTTCATGCTCCTTTACTCCAGGTGGTTAGGACCAATTGATGCATCTTAGATGGCTGCTTGCAAGCTCTTAAGACCCCAGATGCCACTCACCAAAGTAGGATGCAGAATGTTTTCTTAATAAGCTTTGTTATGTTAATTGACCTAGATGTCCCCTGAAAGCATGGTCCCCATACTCCTACCCCTGCTACTCTGTCCTTCAAAGTGTTTGAATGTATTCAGGAAACTTCTTAGCTTTGGTTTAGTCCAGTTGTGCTGACTTCCCCCCTAGTGTGTGCTGCTCTTCCCTTCACCTAAGATCATTCTTATCTACTATCTAGTTAGTAAATAACCCTCACCCTCCCTCCCCACCCTTGTAACCATCAAAGAATGTTTTCTTGTTTTTAAACCTTTTCTTGAGTTCTTATAATAGTGGTCTTATACAATATTTGTACTTCTGTGACTGACTAAATTCACTCAGCATAATGACCTCCAGTTTCCTCCATGTTATAAGATGTTTCATGGCTTCATAGTTGTTCTTTATCGTTGCATAATATTCCATCGTGTGGATATACCATAATTTGTTTATCCATTCGTCCATTGATGGGCACCCAGGTTGTTTGCATCTTTTTGCTATTGTGAACAGTGCTGCAATGAACATGGGTGTGCATATATCTATTTGTGTGATGGCTCTTATTTCTCTAGGATATATT
>NW_004444032.1:3067176-3104868 GCF_000243295.1 Trichechus manatus latirostris | reverse complement strand
CTATTGTGAACAGTGCTGCAATGAACATGGGTGTGCATATATCTATTTGTGTGATGGCTCTTATTTCTCTAGGATATATTCCAAGGAGTGGGATAGCTGGACTGTATGTACTTCTATTTCTAGCTTTTTAAGGAAGTGGGTATTGGCCATTTTGAATTGGACAATCATATGTTCTACTATGCTGGGAATGACAACTTGAAGAGGAATGGCATTGCATTCATCGTCAAAAAGAACATCGAAAGATTTGTCCTGAAGTACAACGGTGTAAGTGATAAGGTAATATCCATAAGCCTACAAGGAAGACCAGTTAATATGACTATTATTCAAATTTACACACCAACTACTAAGCCCACAGATGAAGAAATGGAAGATTTTTACCAGCTTCTGCAGTCTGAAATTGAATGAACATGCAATCAGGATGCATTGATAATTGCTGGTGATTGGAATGTGAAAGTTGGAAAAAAGAAGAAGGATTGGTATTTGGAAAATATGGCCTTGGTGATAGAAATGATGCCAGAGATCGCATGATAGAATTTTGCAAGAACGATGACTTCTTCATTGCAAATACCTTTTTTCACCAACATAAACAGCAACTATACATGTGGATCTTGCCACATGAAATACACAGAAGTCAAATCGATTACATCTGTGGAAAGAGACGATGGAAAAGCTCAATATCATCAGTCAGAACAAGGCCAGGGGCTGACTGCAGAACAGGCCATCAATTGCTCATATGCAAATTCAAGTTGAAACTGAAGAAAATTAGAACAAGTCCATGAGAGCCAAAGTACGACCTTCAGTATATCCTACCTGAATTTAGAGACCATCTCAAGAACAGATTTGACGCGTTGAACACTAATGACCGAAGACCAGACGAGCTGTGGAATGACATCAAGTACATCATACATGAAGAAAGCAAGAAGTCATTTAAAAAAAAAACACGAAAGAAAGAAAAGAGCAAAATGGATGTCAGAAGAGACTCTGAAACTTGCTTTTGAAAATCGAGTAGCTAAAGTGAAAGGAAGAAATGATGAAATAAAAGAACTGAACAGAAGATTTCAAAGGGCAGCTCGAGAAAACAAACTATTATAATGGCATGTGCAAAGAGCTGGAGATAGAAAATCAAAAGGGAAGAACACGCTTGGCATTTCTCTGAAGAACTGAAGAAAAAATTCAAGCCATGAATTGCAATAGTGATCTTGCAGCTAGGGATCATCATATAATTCTGGCAGAAGTCCCCGGGGAGGGTGTTTTTTCCTGAATAAAAATTCAAAGCTTAGTTAGGAGAAAGCCCTTTTGTCCTGTTCCCCTTTCCTCCTGGTCTTTTTAGCTTTCTGGTGACTCATTTAAGGTTGTTTGGAGTCTTCTAAGTTCTTTAGACATGATATAAAATCAGTATGTTAGTTGAGGACACTGTCCTATAAGGACTATGGTTAAATATCTCTGATACTTGTACTATATGGAGCTAAACTATAGACATAAAAATACAGTCAGGTGATTTTATCAAAACTACCTCCCAGAGCTCATTATACTGAAAGTTAAATCACATCTCCATATATATAAATAATATGTAGTTTTTCCCTTTTCTTGATCTAGAAAATCTAGTCAACAAGTACTTCTTAACCATTCATTCAACAAAGGTCTCTACAATTACAAAGATAACACTTCTTTATGTGCCATGAAAGTTACAGATGATAAAAACAAGGTTCTTGTTCTTGAGGACCTGACAATTTCATGGGATGACAGATGTATTCGCAAATAAATTTAAAACAAGTATGCATATGATGTTGTAGGCCATGTGTCTAAGTGGACACTAATGGGTACAGATAAAAGGAATGTGCCCCAAATACAGGCAAAGCACAAGTTTCAAGGCCCAGAAACTGGACAGTAGGCCTGGGTGATATGGCTCACAGAGTAGCAAAAATTATTGCCTTATGTGTAGTATAAATTGTTTATGGATACTGAAGAGCCAAGGGTTACAAAAAGTATTGAGTCTACAGTTCCATGCTCTTCTAACCTGGAGGACAGCTTATTCCATGTGGGCTGCCAAGACCACTGAAATTCAGATGTGCCTTTGCCAGATACAAAGAAATCAGTGGGAGCTGCGTCCACCAACCTGCACCCTCTTCTGATTTATGTTCTCTGTGCAGTTTACTTGCTGCTTCAGGATTAAACAAAATAAAAGCAAGCCTGCAATGTGTGCAAATTGTCATTCTTGCCTATTGTCAGTATCTATGAATAGGCTGTTTGGCCTATGGGGACATAGTGCCATTTAAACATTACAAAGAGTGTTAAGAGTTCTGAGGAAGAAGAAACAATTCTGGCTAGAGGCTTCATGGAGGTGACTATTAAGCTAGATCTTGAAAACTGGATAAAAATTCTTCACGTGAAGATGGGAGAAACGGTATACAAGAATATGGGACAACGTGAGTGATGAAATAGAGGAAGTAGAGCAGAGCTGTGTATTGGAAATGAAGAGTAGTCCAGTTTGGCTGAAGAGCAGGACATGTAGGATGTTATATATAGAATTGTGTCCCCCCAAAATGTGTGTCAACTTGGCTAGACCATGATTCCCAGTATTGTGTGGTTGTCCCCCATTTTGTGATCTGATGTAATTATCCTATGTGTTGTAAATCCTAACCTCTATGATTTTACTGAGGTAGGATTAGAAGCAGTTATGTTAATGAGGCAGGACTCAATATACAAGATTAAGTTGTGTCTTACATCAATCTCTTTTCAGATATAAAAGACAGAAGTGAGCAGAGAGACATGGGGACCTCATATCACCAAGAAACTAGACCCAGGAGAATAGCGTGTCCTTTGAACCTGGGTTCCCTGCTCTGAGAAACTCCTAGACTCAGGGAAAAGATTGGTGACACAGACCTTCTCCCAGAGCTGACAAAGAAAGCCTCCCCTGGAGCTGGTGCCTTGAATTTGGACTTCTAGCTTCCTAGACTGTGAGAAAATAAATTTGTTTGTTAAAGCCATCCACTTGTGGTATTTCTGTTATAGCAGCACTAGGTAACTAAGACAGAATTTGGTACCTGGAGTAGGATGCTGCTCTAACAGATACCTATAATGTGGAAGTGTTTTGGAATTGAGTAGTGAGTAGAGGCTGGAAGAGTTTTAAGATGCCTAATAGTAAAAGCCTAGATTGCCTTGAAGAGACTATTGGTGGAATCATGGACATCAAAGCAATGCTGGTGAGGCCTCAGAAGGAAGTGAGGAGAGCTATAACACTAGAGACAGCACAGATGGTGAGAAGCAGCAGCAGAGAAACAGCAGCAGCAGAACCAGGAGATCAGTGTGAGATGAGCCAGGAGCCAAGCCATGGCGCAAGAGAGCTGAGTGCCTTTGGGCAGGAGGCTTCCGGGCAGAGTGGGGTGCTTCCAGGCACTTATCAGTAGTGCTAAAGGGCTTTGTGACACTTGCCCGAGCAAGCAGGGCAGAGGCCAGGCTGGCCCAAGGTCTCGAAGGGCTGAGAGGCCATGGAACCTGGAAACAGAAGCTGATAAGACAAGGACCACAGGAAGCAGAGCTGCCTCAGTCTCAAAGGGTAGGGCCAAAACCTCTGGGGTCTCAAAGGGTGGCACCACAGCCTTCTGGGTCTCAAAGGCTGGGGCCACAGCCTTCTAGGTTTCAAAGAGTCAGATCTTCACCAACTTGGTTTTGGAGCACGGGCTGCCTTTCATGAACGCCAGCAGGATGGGGCCGTACTGCTGCCCAAAGCTGAGGGGAAGGACTTCCATGCCCAAGGGGCAGAAGAACAGGGCCTGCTGTGCCCGAAGAAGTGAGGTCGCTACTCAGATGGACTAGGAGTATGGGGTCACCCAAAGCTGAGGGAGTAGAGTTCCCATTCCAGTGGTCCCGGAAGGCAAAGCTGAAGCCCAGGGCTGAGGGGCCTCCACTCAGAGTCTAGAAGGCAGGGCCACTGCCTAAATGGTCTCAGAGAACAGAGGATTATTTTCAAGACTTGAGAGCTAATGTAATGTGTTCTGCTAACTTGATTGATGCCCGTTATCCCTTCTTTCCCTCCAATTTCTCCCATTTGTAATGGAAATGTCTATCTTGTGCCTGTTCCACCATTGTACTTTGGAAGCAGATAACTTGTATTCTAGATTTCACAGATGAAAATGAATTTTGCCCCAGGATGGAATTTGTACTTGGAGTTGATTTAAGACTTGGGATGATATGATGGGGTGAATGTGTTTTATATTTAGCAAGGACATGAGTTTTGGGGGGCTAAAGGGTGGAATGTTATGGATTGAATTGGGGGCAAAAATGTGTGTCAACTTGACTAGGCCATGATTCCCAGTCTTGTGTGATTGTCTTCCATTTTGTGATCTGATGCAATTATCCTATATGTTGTACATTCTAACCTCTATGATATTAATGAGGCAGGGTTAGAGACAACTATGTTAATGGGGCAGGACACAATCTACAGGATTAGGTTATATCATAAGTCAGTCTCTTTTGAGATATAAAAGAGAGAACTAGCAGAGAGCAGAGGGACCTCATTACCGCCAAGCAAGAAGAGCCAAGAGTGGAAAGCATCCTTTGGACCCAGTGTCCCTGTGCTCAGAAACTCCTGGACCCAGGGAAAGTTTGATAACAAGGACCTTCCCCCAGAGCTGACAGAGAGAGAAACCATTCCCCTGGAGCTGGCACCCTCATTTGGACTTCTACCTTCCTAGACTGTGAAAAGATACATTTTGGTTTGTTAAAGCAATCTACTTGTGATATTTCTGTTATAGCAGCACTAGATAACTAAGACATAGAAGGAAGCAGTGAAAGATGAGAATGGAAAGGGAATCAGAGCCAGGCTAAGAGCCTTGACATCTAATATACAGATTATGGGAAACGCAGAATGTTTTTGAGCAACTATTAGAGCAAGTGGATTAGTAAAACAGGGGATGTACAGACAAATCAGACAGAACTATTAAGCGTGAAATGTAGGTAAAAAGACTACGAGATGGCTTAAAATGTCAAGACATAAACTGACGCCATGTGTGATTGAAGAGTAGATGAATTTGAGAGTTCTACTGTAAAACTGATGGGTTTGATGGCACTGAAGAGAGAGGGGAAACCCTGGTGGCATAGTGGCTAAGAGTTTGGCTGCTAACCAAAAGGTCGATAGTTTGAATCCACCGTGTACTCCTTGGAAACCCTTAAAGGGCAGTTCTACTCTGTCCTATAGGGTCTCTAAAGAGAGAGGAATCATTTATGAATTCAGACATACAGAAGGATGGTAATACTGTGAACACACATAGGAAGTCAGGAAAAGACACTGGTTCTAGGGAAAGCATATTTGTTTTCGAGACGTTGAGTTGAGGTGTTGCTGGGATGGATATCCAGGTGGAAGCGTGCTACAGGCAGTTGAAAATCAAGAGAACGGAGCTCAGGAGAGAGGTGCAGTGATTGATGAGTCACGTCCAGTGGGGTGAGTCAGTGAGTTTGGTCTGTCGTAGAGATAGTATCTGAACCTAATAACAGGCCCTAAATACCTGACAAATCTAACAAGGAAGACAGAGCACCGCGGGGGGTGGGGGAGGACCAAACCACAAACATTGTGATACGAGTATTTATAGCTCAGGTTTGTTTTACTAGCTGTTAATTTCTCAGAAACCAACCCTTAGCCCAAATTGACCTCCCACCTGGCAAGTAGAATTGTCAAAGGGCACACACAATTTAGCATAGAAATCTACGACACCGAATCGCCAGATATTTCTAGTCTAGAATATGAGAAATACACGAACTACTCAACTAAGTGGATTAAAGCACATTTTTGGGAGTTGGGGACATACAGCTCTCAATCACAGTCCAATTATAAAAATTCATGATCGATAAACGAATTTAACAACTACAACCATAGAAATGTTCCTAAGGAGGGGTATGCTGTGTCTGGGCTGAAGCCGCAGGGAACTAGTGGAAAGGTTACCGAGAAGAAGGCGAGCAGCTGAAGAAGGATGAGCAAAGCTGATTACGAAGGTTCCCGTAGGAAGCTGGATCACGTCATCGGGCATACCCGCCCCATTGCTCATCACCCTTGACCACCTCAGACAATTCAAGGCAGGGACCGCCCCCAAACGGGGGAGGAGTCATGAGAATGTAGGCCAGAGAGCAGAGAAGCCTTTTGGAAGCCGCTGGAGGCTGGCGCCCCGACGCTTACTACATTTCCCAGCATTCAGTGCGGCAACGAAGGCTTGCTCCCTGAGCGCTTATGGAAGTCTTGCGGCATGGGACTGGTAGTAGGGCCCCATGGGCTGCCCAAAGAGGGAGTCTGGTGGGGCAATCTATAGGGATTGGTTAGTGAGCGTTCGAGTCCCGCCTACATATGGTGACGACAGACGGCGGTCTTGGTACTTAAGGCGTCGTGGCCTCGCCTGCCCCGCCTTAGCTCCCGCGCTAGAGAGAAACATGTATCGTTTCCGATCACAGCTCTTCACGGAGATTTCTGCTGCCGCCACCGCCCACTCTCACCCCCGCCGCTTCTCGCCTCTGTTGTTAGTGGAAGACTCGCTTCTCAACCGCCTGCCGCACAGACGCACGAGTAAAAAGTGCAGCTCCATCGGCTGATCCTCGCTAAGTTCCGAGTTCAAGCGGCACCGGGCGTCCCACGATGCCGAAGAATAAGAAGCGGAACACTCCCCACCGCGGTGGCAGTGGTGGCGGCGGCACAGGGGCAGCCGCAGCGACGGCGGTGGCAGCAGGTAAGGGGATATCCTCGCCGCCGGCATCCCGGTTGCCGGCTGTGCTAGCGTTGGGCACATAGGAAGTTGTAGTTCTCTGTCTCCTTCGGACGTTTTGCGTCTCGAGGACGCGTAGCTTGCTGGGAACTACAGTTCCCAGCGCGCCCTGGGGGCCGTGCCTCGCGCGGTTTGGATATAGCTTGCGAACCCGACTCTAGGGCACCGGCGCGGGGGCAGGGAGGAAGCCACTGGGTCCTTGGACCCAGGAGTGTGTAGGGATCTGAGGTGGCGGGGAGCTGGGGTGGAGGGGAGAGGAACTGTCCTCAGAAGCCGGTGCGCGCTCTCCTGAGTTCTGATTGACGAAAGATGGGGCAAAGCTTGGAGTTGGCGTCCTTGCTGTCACTGGCCGTGTTTGACCCGCCGGCTCCAACATGGGGTTCGCGGAAATGCCACCCGTCCCGCGCGTTGGGGAACGTCTGGCCAGTTTGTACGGGCTCTAATGTCAAGCGGCCTGGGCCTTGCGCGGTGGGGCCGGTGTGACGCAGAGGTGCCCGGCATCCACATCCCGCTGCCTTCCTGCTTGTCCCGCGCGTCCACCTCGCGGGTCGGAGGCGTCAGAGGCCGGGGCTGCTGTCGCAGCCCACGCTCAGCTCTTATCCGTAACCAGCATCCCCCGAAGCCCCGAGCCACAGGCGCGACCTCCTGCTCTCCTTTGTGCTGCATCCTGTAGGTCCTGTGCAACGAGCCCCGGATAGGCAGGGGTAGTGAAGAGCTCAGGCTGCAACTGGATAAAAGTTTAGGGATTCTTTTGTTTTGTTTTCTCACAATAAAGCTCAGGCTTTTCCTGGATGGATAGGTGCTTAACTGGATTTATGGTCCTCGACTTATTAACCATATGGTTAAAAAGAAGAAAGAATTCCAAGCGGAAAGTTCTTCTACAGGACACTCCACCAAACTCAAAATCGAGTACTAACGTATACTAGGTAAAAATCATCCCATCTAGTAATTGGTCGAGTTTATGGATTTAAATAATGGAGTATCCGCAGGCATTACGACGTCATGCCACTCTGATCCTCAGAATGCTCTGCCTTTGTTCACTAGAAAGTACATAGGCCAGTTTTCTTGTTAAAGATGATTGGAAACTGGCATTTGAAAAGGTTTATAGCCTCCCTAAAACTTGTAATCATGAACTACACATGTAATAATTGACTGTAAGAATAGATTATTATTGCTTGGAGGTAGGAAAAAAGAAACGCAGATTTTTTCCTTTTTATATTGCTCTTGATTTCAACTGAATGCTCTTGATGTTCGTGAAGTTCATTATTCTTGATCGATACGTGAAACAAAGTTTGTTGCGGCATCTAGTTGCTATCTGTACTTCAGCTTTTCCTCATCTGAAGTAAATATTTGAATTCTATCTAGAAGATCCTTTTTAAATTTATTCTTAGAAGTTTAAATTGCTGAAATGGAAATAATAGAGAAGCAGCAAGCTAAAGTCATTTTGAAACACGTAATAATGTTACTAATGGCCACCTCGAATCATTAAAAAACAAACCCATTACCAGTCCATTTGATTCTGACTCATGGCAACCCCATATGTTAGAGTAGAATTGTTCTGTAGGACTTTCTTGGTTGTGATCTTTCCAGAAGCAGATTGCCAGGTCTTTCTCCCATCAAGCTACTGGATAGGTTTGAGCCACCAACCTTTTGGGTTAGCAGCTGAGCATTGCGCCATCAGGGCTCCTTTTTAGGTTAAAAGAGTGCAACCATTATTTCCTTCTGAAGCCTGCCTGACAGATCTTCCTTACTGCCTTTCAGATTTTACTTCAAGGCTCACTGGTGGCTTTTCATCAACCTTACTGCTGCCTTTTCCATTATTTTGTTTTCAGTAGAAAAGATACTTCTAAACACTGACTTTTAGCTTATAAAGAAAATGGAAAAGAATTCTTTGATTACCTTATAAAGCTATATATATAGTGAATATCCTTGGAAGTTTATATTAGAGCTGGCTAACTGACTCTGGTGAGTGGAACTGGGGAGAGGAATGGGGGTGAGATTTACTTTTTTGTAACTTTAGTTCCGTATAAATGTGTTACTTATTCAAGAAATAAAAAAAGACTTGAGATGGAAAATTATTACATACGAACTTGTGCTTACTTACAAGTCACTTTACTGTAATTGTAAATTACATAGAAGAAATGGGATTCAAAAGAGATCTTTCCACATGTACCACCAACTTTATCACTTTGATGAGTTTTCCATTAAAACTTTTTTTTTTTTTAAAGTTAATAGTGGGTAGTAGGAAGCTAATAAAATTCACCTCTTACGCAAGACAATGGAGCCCTGGTGGAACAATGGTTAAGCGGCTGCTAACCGAAAGGTTGGCTTTCGAATCTGCCAGGTGCTCCTTGGAAACCCTGTCGGGCAGTTCTGCTCTGTCCGATAGGGTCACTATGAGTCGGAATCAACTTGATGGCAATGGGTTTGTTTGTTTTTTTATGCAAGATAATGTATCTAAATATGGGACCTTTTGGACTTCTGTAGTTTTCTTTGATTAGAATGCCCCATTCCCTAATTGTTTTCATTTTATTCTGATTTAAATGCCTGTTTGGGACTCTTTGGCCTCCTATGTATACCTCTGTCAGAGCACTTAGTTGCATTTGAAGATTGAGCATTTTAAGGAAAGAACGAGAACATGCAGTAAGTACCACCACCACTGGTTGCGGTTGAGTCAGTTCTGAATGATGGCAATGCCAAGTGTGTCAGAGTGGGATTGTGCTCAGTAGGATTTTCAATGGCTGATTTTTTTCGGAAGTAGATCACCAGACCCTTTGTCCAGAGTGCCTCTGGGTAGATTTGAACTTCCAGCATTTTGGGTAGCAGCCAACTGTGTTAACTGTTTTGCACCACCCAGGGACCTTAGGTATCTAAAGAGTGCCATCACATTAAGTGCCACTCACAAGATACTAGGCATTCATACAGGTTTTTTATTTTCTTGAATTTTTTAACCTTCCTCTTGGCCTTGAGTCTTTGATAGAAACCACTGAAATCGATTAGTTAAGAGAAGGGAGCTGAGTAAGAGCTGACGTAGGAACACTCTTCTTGGCAGTTTAGAAATGTGCTGAGTCTGAAAAAGGAAAAAAGTAAATTGACTTGTGAATAAATGTTAGTAAAAGTTAATCATATGACTAGCAAGCATTGCCCAGAAACTGTCAAGAACATTTGAAACAGCCATTTATCTTTTAGACAAACTTGTGATTCTTTTTTTCCTGTGCTAAGGATGTATTTTTTTTTAAAATAGTCTTAAGTTTTGGGATCTTGGCTTCGTTACTTATTTGTTATACTTTGCTACTTTGATTGGCACAGTTTATTCCCTTTAGAGGACTATCTTAAGCTTATCTTAAGATAGTAAATATGTCATGAATTTCTTGAACATAGAGACCTAGTACAATCTTTTATTTTACTGGCTAGGGAACTTGGGCTTAGAGGTCTGTCAGGTGACTTGCCTCAGGGTCACGTTGGGGACAATTTAGGATGTATTTTAACTCAGCGCTCAATGTAATTCATGACTGCACACTCCTTTTATCATGAAATTCCTACAGAAATAACCAATTATATATTCCTTATGTTAATGAAGTTGAAAGATTCTAGTTTAAAAAAAGGATTTTGATTTTGTATTAGCAACAGCATTGATATTTTTAAACTGTTGGATAGGTTGGAACCTTTAAAAGAGTATCTAAAAGACTGTTATACTATTATCAAATACTAGAAGTTCTATTATAAGCTTTTTTTTTTTTTTTTTTCTCAATTCAAGTTATCTTTAAAACCATTCTCACCCTCCCTTAACTCCTTAGGCTTTCCTCTCTCCTGCATCCCCTTCACATAAGACCAGGCGCAACCCAAGAACGCTTACGTTATGTTTACTAAGCACAGTAATTGTCTTTGGAAAATATATCTTCTGTTTTATTCTTATGATGATCTATGGCATTATAGTTACATTTCCGGATCTGTCTTCATTGCCTTCATGATTCGAAGTCATGGTTTGGAAGTGATTTTTTTTCCATCTTCCATATCAGTTTTTCCGTCATCAGAAACTGGTGCCCCTGTCGGATGACTCGTCTGTTTCTGGAGTTGATATGTATTGTTAGTAGCTAGTGCTCCAAAATACCTGCTAGGTGAAATGATACTTATTTCAGGAATATTTAAGTGTGCTCTTTTATAATATAGTCATCCTTTTTAAAAAAATAAGTTTGGGGTATTTACTACTGCATTTCTCTAAAATAAATTTAAAAGTTCCTAAGGTAAATATTTGCATATGGCAACAAAATCATCCGCCTTTTTCTTCTTTTCTTTTATAGGTAGCCAGCATCGAAATGTTCAACCTTTTAGTGACGAGGATGCGTCGATTGAAACAATGAGCCATTGCAGTGGTTACAGTGATCCCTCCAGTTTTGCTGAAGATGGTATGATTTCTAAATTATTTGTAATTTTAGATAAAAGGATATTTTAGTTGAAGGAGTTCTCGTGACTGAGGTGTACTGTTACATGTTCCCATCTATTTAAATTGTAGTGCTTGGTTTATATTATTCCTTAGGACCAGAAGTCCTTGATGAGGAAGGAACCCAAGAAGACTTAGAATACAAGTTGAAGGGACTCATTGACCTGACGCTGGATAAGAGGTAGGAAGTACTGGGAACTCTTTATTCTGGATGATTCTAATCAGCCATCTTACGTATTTAGTACGTGCAGTCCTCTGATGTAACAGTATGTTCTCCCTTAAAGCATGATTTGTTTACTTTGAAGTTTTATTGTTTCCTTTTTGTTTGGACTTTTGATGTGAGTCAGGAGAGTGCCACCAAAATATAGATTGACTCAAATTAGTCATTGTTCTAGCACAGTAGCACATCCATAACTGTATTTGATAATAATTGAAGTGGATTCGTTAAAATAAAAGTTAATCTTCAACCAGAAAGGACAGCTAAACTTTGCTTTAAACCTCCTAACCACTAATTTTGTTACAGATATGAAAAATGTCAAAGCTAAATTGTTTTCTAACTTGACAGTAGCTCTAGAATTGACTTAAAACAAATGGAATTAAGAAGCTCAGAATATGCAAACATGACTTTTAGTCTTTTGTAGTATTGAAAAATGTTTTACTTAAATATGTAATGTTGGGAAACATGTTCTATACATTGAAACTGTAGCATATTTATGTTGTTATTTCAAGTTAAGGCTTTTAAACTAATAAACAGACAAATGCTATGCTGTTAGTCTGCTTCAGATCTTTTGTGTAATAAGGTGAGTTGTAGATGAAAATTAAATTACAGAAAAATTCTTAGAGCTTGATGACAATTAGATAAGAAATCTGTACATAGAAAAATTTACAAGGAACTACTAAGCTAACTTTTTAAAAAGTCTTTGATGGTATGCTCCAATTGGATCTTCTTTTGTGTTTTATTAAACAGTGCAAAGACAAGGCAGGCAGCTCTTGAAGGTATTAAGAATGCGATGTCTTCAAAAATGCTTTATGAATTTATTTTGGAAAGAAGAATGACTTTAACTGACAGCATTGAACGCTGCCTGAAAAAAGGTATTCCGCTTATTTTTGAGTCGTAGGCACAGAACTTACAAGGAATTTGCTACTTTCCTTGCAGTAACATTTGTTAATGGCCCTAGAGCATTGGCCCATTCCTTATAACACTTTGTATAGTTAAGGAATACACTGTAGTTGGTATAACTCAAAATCAGACTTGATAGAAGCTTTGTTTTTATTTATGCAATAAACAGCTTGAAAGTAGGAAGGACTGGGGTGAATTGCCATCTTTTGTCATATCAGAAGAGATGATTGTCATCATCTTAGAAAGGCTTGAAAGTGTACAACAAGTGTAAACAAAAAGTGTTAATTTAAAAAAAAATCCTACTTCATTTTTATAAAATTAGAGTATTACAGTATCCCACATTCTCTTGTTCTTATTTAAAACGTTGATGATACTTGTGGATTGACATGTAATTTACAGTATCTTTCTTGGTATATTTGCATTTCTAGAACTTTATAATAGACATTGTAGAATTCATACTGTTGTAATCATAGAACTTTTAAGAATGAGAGACTTGAAAGATTCAGTGTTACCAGACTTTAGGAACCACCAAAATTAAAAAGATTTGGGGCTGCCAGTTTATTTTGCCAAGTAAGGGCATTATGGAAATAATTATCATCTACCATTGCTATTGTTTTATTTAAAAAAAATTCCTGGCACCAAAAATGTAGGAAGCATACATGCTCCTTTATACTGAATGAACTCAGCTTTTATGTCCTTATTTTTCTCATTTTGCCTCAGGTGAAAGCTTTGTCATGATCTAAACTCTTGATCTAATCCACCCGTCATTGTGCAGAATAAAGAAAGGCCTAGGAAAAGTGAGAAGACTGGTTTATGGTTGCATAACTTGTTAGTTGTGTAGTTGATAGCAGAGCCAACTTTTTTTTTTTTTTTAATAATACTTTAGATGTAGGTTTACATGACAAATAGTTTTGCATTAAACAGTTAGTACACATATTGTTATGACAATGGTTAACAAAGAGCCAGCTTTTTAAAGATACTACAATGGCTTTGTTAAAGGCATTTTACATTGAAAATGTCTCTTAAATTGGGTAGTTAGACTAGATGACCTTTAAAAATTCCCGTTCAGTCTTCATATTTTATAATTCTGTAATGTGTCAAGTAAGATTTAAGTTTAATATTTGCCTAAACTCTTTGGTATAAACAGTTCTGAAAAGAGTTAATTTACATTTACCTTTATAGAGATGCATTTTATAGTGTCTTAAGGAATGAGCTGTGTACACCTGAAATGCTTGGGAGATTAATTCATGGGCTACTTGAGCACTGAATATTCATAATAGTACATTAGGAATTGGAGGGTAGAAATTGGCTTAAAACATTATTTTGTTGAACTATTATGGTAGTACCTTAAGGTAGGCATTAATCTCTGTTTTATAGATAAAGGAACTCGTTTAGAGAACAAGAGTAACAAGTTGATGGTCATTTGACTAATATGGGTGGATCCAGGATTTGAGTGAGTTCTGTTTCAAAGTGTCAACTCCTAACTTCACTGAACTCATAACTTATGTCAAAGATTTAAAAATCTTAGATCTTATACTTACATTTCAAACTAGCAGCTATCATTTGTGAAGTGGAACACATTTGGGGAACTGCTGTTATGTAAGCTCTGTTTAAGTTAGTCCCCTGCACGTGGTTTGTCAGAGTTGTGTCTTGATCTCCCTTCTCTCTTCTAGGTAAGAGTGACGAGCAGTGTGCAGCTGCAGCATTAGCGTGTGTCCTTTGTATTCAGTTGGGCCCTGGAATTGAAAGTGAAGAGATTTTAAAAACTCTTGGACCGATCCTGAAGAAAATAATTTGTGATGGAACGACAAGTATCCAGGCTAGGCAAACTGTAAGTATAAGATTTAAGATTTTTAGATTTATAGATCTAGCTGCGCATGACACCCAGACATTCTGATGAAAGAATCTAGGAAAATAGCATTTTTAAAATAGTAGGTTTTGTTAATATTTTATTCTCATTTGTCTTTTAGTTTTAGTGAGCAGACGTAATAAGCCAGCTGCTTTCTTGTATTTTCTGAGACTCCATAGAGCATCTCCTGTAGAGTAAATTTCTTTATTTTTGAAGTTGAAGATAATATACTGATATTAAATACTATACTGAGTTATTTAGGATGATTGTAGAATAATTTTGGACTGGAACTTGAAGAAACAGTCTGGATACTTAAATGTTTCTTGGGTGGTTATTTTTTATTCTAAGAAATACAATAGGAAAATAGAAAATTGATTAAAATGGGAACTCTTTTGATTAGTGACAGACTCTTTCTTTTTTTTTTTTTTTGCTACCTTGGCCTCACAGTCTTGTCAGAAAGTGTAATGCTGTATTTACATAAGTGGATTTGGATGGATGTAGAAAACGCTGAAATTGATTTGTGAAACATTCATCTAGCATCTAGTTTTGGCGTTTGAGGAAGGTTTAATCTCTGATATTTACTACTCTTAACATTTGACTTTAGATTGTGGTTTTAAAATATTTTTGTTTTGTTTTTGGTGAGCTAATAAAAAGTGATTTAAATGATCACATGAATATACTTTGCTGTATCACAGAAACATGAAGTGTTCTTAGTGGATTATTTGTAATGTGATATGTGAGTGTTAAGCTATTTTCCTAACAAGTTGAATTAGTTCAATTCTGAAACTTTTTAAGACATTTAATACTGTTTGTTCAAATTAGCTTGTCTTTAGTATTATTTAAGGTAAGTGACATTGATCTTTGTGCCAGATAAACCCTGAAATCTTTGTGGCTTCATACAAGCCACTATCACTGCCCAGTGCAAGTTGACTGGGAGCCAGGCCCCCATTCTGTGTCTCTATTCCACCTCTAGGTCTCCCTCCAGCAGCTAGATGAGGAAAGTTTACCCAGCTGTGGAAGCTGGAAATGGCCTGGTTGTTTTCCCTGGTGAAGAAATAGGAATTAGTGAGTGACTTCATAGAAATCTCTGTGTGCTCCAGTAGTTAGTAGTCCTAAAATGTTTCATTAGCTTTTGTTCCCTCTTTTTAGTAGGTTCATGTAACTTTTAAATTGTGCAGGACTGTGGCTGTATTTTTGAGGTCTCAGACAGACAACACTTTGCAGGGTGGACGTTTGGAACAATCACTGAATTTTGTTTGCATGTCAGTGTGATTTTTTTTTTTTTTTTAAACCAGCTCTCACATTAGCAGAAGGAATCCATAGTAAATGTATGCCGTCTTAAATTTTAATGTCATTTCTGTTAAGAGTCGCCATCAAAAGGAAAAATGTGGCCTTGCTTCTGCTGCTCACTTTAGGAAAAGGAAATACTGATTGAAATTTTTCTTTCCTGAGAGTAATGCTGAGGCTACCTTTAAATTTTAACAACATCCAATTCTTTCAGAATGGATGAAATAGTGACACCAAGCAGATTACTATCACAAGCATCCATAGTCCTGCAATAGAACTAGCTAAAACGTGGGCATGTGAAATGTGACTTTAAAGATTTAAAACTTTGGTGATACTTCCAACAACTTAAGGGAATTTTAGTGACAACATATGGAGAAAAGGAAAATGGAGAATAGTCAAATCTCACACATTACCAATTCTGACTAATTAGGAAGGGTACATATAGTTGGTGCTAACTTGTTACTCCTGATAAAGTTTCTGCTTTTTAAAGTGATGTTCTGTGAATTGATGGCTCCTGTTTATGTTACAAGTAGATCATTTATGTAAGTATTGTGTTCTGAGTCTGTTCTGTTAGGTAAGCATTATCTTGTAGTCTTACAGTGTACTCACATGCGTAGCCCCCTTTTTCCTAACAAAGAACAATTATAGAATTCCCACAACCTTTTTTTATCATATTCCAAAATAAGTGAAATCTGACTAATGAGATCCTTTTTTAGGAGGGAGGTTTGAGGACAAGTATTTAAATTTTTTGAGATTTCTGCTCCTGTGTGGTCTTGGAAGCTTATTTTACATTGGAGTCTACAGAAAAACAAAAATGATTATAGATGATTTTAAGAGCTTAGAAATTTAATAGCAAATTTAATGTATTTCAAAAGTTTTTAATAGAGTAGTCTTCTTTATCTCAAATGTCCAAACTTCGTCTGTGCTTTTGAGGTGGAGCTGAAGCTTGAAATGATCTGTTAGGCATCTGTAGTACATAGGAAAATGAAGCAATTTGGAAGATAGCTAATTTGACCCTTTAAAAATGTTTTGTTCCCATAGAGTAAGTAAAATAATCCGGCAGTCTAAATCACAGAATAAGGAGCTGGAATGGATTTAGAAATTATATAATTCATTTGCACACACGGCCTCCGTTCCAATTTTATGATAAAGGAAGTCCCAAGGGAAATAGAGTAACTTGCCTATAGTCATACTCTGAGTTTGATAGAGGAGCAGAGCCTGGGCTGAAACCCCCTTCTCTTGACTCTTTGGCCCGATATTCATTTTCGCCCTTCCTCTCTTTTCGTACTATGCTTGGGACCTACTATAATCATACAGCTGAGAAAATTTTACATTGAATTACAGAAGTAGGAAGATGTAGAGTTAAGGAATAATATTATAAACTATATTTTCTTTCTTTTTTTCAGTGTGCAACTTGCTTTGGTGTTTGCTGTTTTATTGCCACAGATGACATTACTGTAAGTATAAAACCTTTGACTTCAGTTATTTGCACATATCTAATTTAAGATGGTTATCTTACTTGATATTCTTATGCATTAGGAGCTGTATTCAACTCTAGAGTGCTTGGAAAATATCTTCACCAAGTCATATCTCAAAGAGAAAGACCCTAATGGTATTTGCAGCACCCCTACTACAGTCCTTCATATCAGCTCGCTTCTCGCATGGACGTTATTACTGACCATATGCCCAATCAATGAAGTGAAGAAAAAGCTTGAGATGTATGTATTTTTAGTTTCATATTTTATGAAAATAACATTTAGTGACATAACTAGTTAGTTCACATAGTAATAACTAACTATTTTCTAGGCATTTACATAAGCTTCCAAGCCTACTCTCTTGTGATGATGTAAACATGAGAATTGCTGCTGGCATATCTTTGGCACTTCTGTTTGAGTTGGCCAGAGGAATGGATAACGTAAGTATCTAACTGGCAGAGGAAAAAGTTTATGTGGCAAGGACCATTTCTATCATTACCTTCACAGTTAAGAATTGGATGGTAACTTTGGAGTGTGGCCAGCTTGAGAACCTTCTTGGCAATGGTAATATAATACTTTGGAGAGTATAGCCAATCACGATTTGTAGAGCAATATTTGAATGTAGTTCATTATTCTTAATTTTTGCCATCTATAGAACTAAAGTTCAGGAATGTTCTTGTACTCATGGAAAGAGTTGTGTATAGTGTATTCTGTGTGAGGATGCTTGGATTTTGCAGACACAGGACACGGTAAGGTAATTCATGAATAGATGCTTAGTGTCCTAGGGCTGGCATGACAAAGTATCACAAAGTGGGTGTTTTTAAAGAACTGAAATCTAGTTCTCACAGTTCTGGAGGCTTAAAATCCAAATCAGGGCCTGGGCTGTGTCAGTTCCTTCATGAGGCTGGTGACTGCCAGCAGTCCTTTGCTGCTGACAGTTCTTTACTGCTTATAGATACATCTGCCTTTGTCGTCACATGGGGTCTTCCTCTGTGCTCTGTCTCTGTCTCTACTCCCCTTTATAAAATGCTACTCAGAAGGGATTAGGTTTAGGCTACAGTGTACTCTGGTATGACTTCATTGTTGTTGTTAAGCACCTCAAGTCAGTTCCAACTCAAAGTGACCCCATGTCTCAGAGTAGAACTGCCCCATAGGGGTTTTCTTGGCCATATCCTTTAAGTAAGCAGATTGCCAGGTCTTTCTCCCTTGGAGCTGCTGGGTGGGTTCGAACCATCAACCTTTTGTTAACAGCCCAGTACTTAATCGTTGTGCTTATTAACATAAGAAAAGCCCTATTTCCAAACAGGATCACATTTACTGGTATATGGATTAGGACTTAGA
The DNA here is from genome assembly GCF_000243295.1 of Trichechus manatus latirostris. NCBI lineage: Eukaryota > Metazoa > Chordata > Mammalia > Sirenia > Trichechidae > Trichechus > Trichechus manatus. The sequence goes on along the minus strand of NW_004444032.1, from coordinate 3,086,609 downwards.
CATACTTGGGTAGAATGCGATTCAGTTTATAATACATACTTTATAATGAATATCAGACCTGGGGAGAAAAAAGAGAAAAAAAAAAAACCATTGCCATTGAGTCGAGTCCGACTCATGGCAACCCTATAGGACAGAGTAGAACTGTCCCACAGAGTTTGTAAGGAGTGCCTGGTGAATTCGAACTGCCAACATTTTGGTTAGCAGCCATAGCTCTTTACCACTAAGTGAGCATATATTTGGGATCAGGTGAGTCCAGTCACTGTTGTTTAACTTCTTTAAGCCAGAAGTAGAGACAAACATGGCCCTTTAGACTGGGGCATGTACTTTGCAGTTCCCCACCACCCTTTTCACTCCCTCATGTTAGTTACTGTCTGCATTGGCTTGGCTCTTGAAGGTATTTGTGTTGGTGATAGGGTGATCATCCATCCTGGCTTGCCTGGTGCTGTTCCACTGTTAGCACTGAAAGTCCTACGTCCCAGGAATCTCCTCTTCCCAGGCAAACTGGGACAGTTGATCACTTTAGTTTGCAACCTCTACTCTAAGGATTAGAGAGCCCTGGTGGTACTGTGGTTAAGCACTTGGCTGCTAACTGAAAGGTCAGTGGTTTGAACCCACCAACCGCTCCGTGGGAGAAAGACGCGGCAGCCTGCTTCGGTAAAGATTACAGCCTTGGAAACCCTGTGGGGCAGTTCTGCTCTGTCCTATAGGATCACTATAAGTCAGAATCAACTTGATGGCAATGGTTTTTCTTTTTTTTAATTCTAAGAATTGCCTAAGGAAATGCCTCAGATATTAGAGCTGGAAGTGCGGAATTGTGTTGTATGATGTGTGATTCAGATACTGTGCTGCTTTTTAAAATTAAAGAGCAGCTTTTTTTGCCTTCACGCTGAATCCATAGATACGTCATGATAACAAGAAAGATCCAATACGGAAACTCATATAAATGGGAAATATATTATTAACCTTGTATTATTTACTAGATGCTTTTTAATTTGAGACAGACTGTGTATTTTCAGAATGAAACTTTTTCTGCAGTTTAGGAAGTTATTTAACAGTTAATAATCCCGGTTAGGATTAATACAGTGTTCCTGGTTGCCTGCCGTGTTTAGTCTTCTCATTCCATTTTGTGTTTAGAAAATGTTTAGGCTCTTAAAATTTGTATCTGTCAAGTGTCTCTCCCCACCCCCTTACTCTCCCCCTTTTTTTTTTTTTAAAGAATAGCAGGTAGTAATAGAAAGTGAGTAAATGCCATCAGTAGTTAATGGTTCTCTTTATTATGTGAGAAATTGTACTCAAGTTTAGCTAGCAGTTTAATCTGTTTAGCTTGTTAATGGGTCCTTAACCTCAAGGCAAAGAAACCAGATGTCCCAATTTTTAATTTTGTGCTCTTTGCCCATAGAAATAGTAATTCATTTCTTTTTCTTTTGGAATACATCTTAAATTGAAGTAAGTGCAATTTAAATTACACTTGTCGAGTTTAAGTTGTGTAAACATAAACATATTGTTACCCACATATCTTTTGTTCCTGTGTGTGTATGTGTGGTGTGATGGGGCTTAGTTATAGGATGTTCAGAAAATTAATTTAAACCAGGGTTGATAAGTTCATGGGGAACTTTAAAGTAGGATTCTTGTAGCAAATGAGTGGCATTGAATATTATTCTGAACTTTTTGCTAGCGTAATTGCTTTGTGATATTAACCCAGGAATCTAGATGTGTAATGAATTTTGTTTGGGAGACTTAGAAGAAAAACTTCCAGAGAGCTGACTCTTGAGTTGGTTTTTAAAGATTGAGTTGGTGAAATATTAATAATACCTATTTGTTCTAAGTTGAAATTAAGACTTACTAGTACTTTATGAGCTCTCTCATTGCTTACTATGCATGTTTGTCATATAACTGAGTAGAATAACAGTGGGTGCTGGAGCCATACTGCAGAGACTCAGATCCTTCCCACCCTTACTAGTTGGATGACGTTGGTCAACTTCTTTGTGCCTCCTTGTGCAATGGAGAAAGTAATAATAACTTTTTCCTTTCATAGGGTTGTTGAGAACACATGCTAGGTACAATGTAAGTGTGGCTACTACTATACTATCATTGAGTTGAGTATTGCCTCCCCCCCCCACCAATAGTCTCAAAAAAAAAATTAACCCAAACCGGTTGCTGTCAAGTTGATTCCGACTCAACAGTGACCCTGTAGGTCAGGGTAAACTGCCCCATAGGGTTCCCAAGGAGCAACTAGTGGATTTGAACTGCCAACCTTTTGGTTACCAGCTGAGCTCTTAACTACTACGCCACCAGGGCTCCACCAATAGTCTAGTCATGGCCTTATAGGAACTCTAGGATAACTTAAAATAAGACAAAGGCTGTATGGGTGGCAGAATTACAGATCTTGGGTGGGGGAAGGCTGCATGATGTGCTGGTTCCAGTTTGACTTGGGAAAATACACCAAAATATAGTGTAGGCAGACTTTCCTTAGTTCTTCTTATTTCATCCCCATCTGACCTAACAGAGGGCAAGTGCTGCAGTAGAGAGAGAGAAAAGATAATCCAAAGACTAAACATCCTCTTTGGGATGAAATCTTAAGTGAATTGGAGTTGATACTTCCAGGAAGGGAAACTCAACATTCTTCTCCCTTCCTGCCTTTGTTTGTTTATAGGATAACTGATCCTATGTAAAAATGTCTCCATACCTTAACAAAGATATTCTGCCTCAGCTGGGAGTGAAAGGAATAAAAATCTTTGTGCTCAAGTAGAGCCATTCTAGAGGTAATGATAAAGAGATATCTAGAGATACAGCCATTCTAGAAATAATGTTCCATATTCTGCAGGGAATTGGGGAGGGATCAGAATCTGTTTTCCTGTTTACTACCGTTTGATTTTTATTTCATAGTACTTAAAATAGTTGGAAAAGTCCTGTTTGTATTGTTTTCTATAAAATCATTGCTTCTATATAGAAACATTAATTTTTGGAATAATTTTTTGTGAATTTACAGTCTGATTGTATTGGGCTACTATAATAAACTACCACAGACTGGGTAGCTTAAAACAACAAATTTATTACTCACAGTTCTGGAGGCTAGAAGTCTGAAGTCAGGGTGTTGGCAGGCCCATGATCTCTCTGTGAAGGCTCTAGGGAAACTATATTAAGTTCGTGCTAATATCACACATGTATTGCTGTGTGCCTGTGGGCCGAGATCTCTAGACAGCTTGAGGATTTGTGTTGCTTTCTGCAGCACTGCTGGGTTATTTGCCAAAGTGGACTGTTCTTTGTTGGCTGTAGAAGAGGCTGAAGAAATACAACAACCAAACAAAATTGTTTCTCTTGACCAGGACTTTTTTTATGAAGACATGGAGTCTTTGACTCAGATGCTTAGGGCATTGGCTACAGATGGAAATAAGCACCGGGCCAAAGTGGACAAAAGAAAGCAGCGGTCGGTCTTCAGAGATATTCTGAGAGCGGTGGAGGTAGGCCTCTTAAATGCTTTGATAAGTTACTCATTTTGAAATTAGATTGTTTCAGGCTAACCTTAACATTTGGATCCTTCTGTTGATGGAGCGTCACCTTTGATCAAAATACTTTTCTCACGGAGCAGAGTTTATTTTTTTATTGTACAAATGTATATAACAAAGCGTTTGCCATTTCAGTGTTGTTTACACGTGCAGTTCAGTGATGCTGTGTTCATCATGTTGTGCAGCCATCACTACTGTCTGTTTCCAGAGTTTTCTATCACCCTTGACAGAAACTCACTGAGCGGGTTATTAACAACATAAGTGAAAACTTATTTTTAAACGTGGGAAAATTTAATGCCGATGTATAGAGGTACATTTTTTTTAAGTTTGAAAAGATTTGAAAGATTCAGACTGATAAAATGTATTTCACCGTGGTGCGCTTGACATCACATAAGCAACGTTGCTTAGCACATACGTACTTAGTACAGTTTTTTTTTTTTTTTTGTCAATATAATAAATTACTGCCTACCCCTCTGTACAATTTGGCGTTTGTTAGTGTTCTACCCTGCTTCAATACACAGGGAAAGTGAATTGATTTAGAAACCTTGAGGGAATGCAGTGCATGGCTAAAATGAGCTTAGGATGATGGTAGTCTCACTGTGGAGAATATTAAACTTTTTTATAATATATATATGCTTTGTTTTTGCTAGCTTAAAAATACTTCTTGGATTTAAAGTGTAAATTTAAGTTATTACTATCTGATATGGCAGTTCTTATAAGAATAAATATATCGTTGAGTCTGTAGTGGTTTTCAACCTGAGGTATGTGTCAAAATTTAGAATGAGAATTAAAAAAGAAATTCTAAGGCCCCACCCCAGATCTACTTTAGAAATGTTCCAGTGATTCTCAGATGTATTCTACTTAAGAACTACTTTCTTCATTTTAATCTACTTGTTAAAAATAAAGTAGAGATACAAATTATTATAGAGAACCTCTGGGATCTAAATTTTCTGGTTATGCTGAGTCTAATTGCATTATAAGAATATTTTATATTTATTTACTCTGGGTTTTATAATCCTAAACACACACCCCCCGCCCGCCCCAACTAGAGTAGACATCAATATTAAGAATTGAATTTGCTTCTGTAATTAGTGTGGCAGTATCCCCAAATTAGACAAGCTATTTTCTCAAGTAACTAAGTTTTTCCTGTATTTGGATTTTGGGGTATTGTAGCCTCTAAAGATAAGATCACAACATGTCCTTAATTTTCTGGATTAGACCTGTTTCAGATTTTCAGTCTTGATACATCCCCTCTGGGTAATAGATTGTAAAGGACAATAGGACCTGAGAAACCTCGTGAGCCCCTCAGCCCAGGCCAGCTTCAGCACTCAGGACTGATTATTCTGACAAGCTCCATCACCTTCTTTCCGCCATCTCTGACTGCCACTACCCACTTTGTCATTACTCTTTCATCTTCATGATTCATCAAAGAATTCAGCAACCGGTTGTTATTTTTTTGTTTTCTTTTAATTATAGTACTTTATTGTTTTTTTGGTAGAAGTTTATGCAGCAAATTAGGTTCCCATTTAACAATTTCTATACATACTGTTCAGTAACATTGGTTAAATTTTTCACAATGTGTCAACATTCTCCTTATTTCCATTCTGGTTGTTCCATTTCCAATAATCTAGCTTCCCTGTCCTCCCTTACGTTCTCATCTTTGGTTTGGGGTAAATATTGACCTTTCGGTCTCATATAGATGATCTTTTAAAGGAGCACAGTGCTCATGGATGATATTGTTTGTTTTATGAACCAGTCTGTTATTTAGCTGAAAGGTGACCTCTGGATGTGGTTTCAGTATAAAGTTTAAAGGGTGGGTATCTCAGGGCGATAGTCTTGGGGGTTCTTTTGGTCTTTCCTGGTCCAATAAGTTTGGTCTTTTTTAAGAATTTGAGTTTTGTTCTGCATTTTTCTCCCGTTCTATCTGGGATCATCTATTGTGTCACTGGTCATAACGGTCAGTACTGGTAGCCAGGCACTATCTAGTTCTTCTGATCTCAGTATAGATGAGGCCGTGGTTTGGGTAGGCTATTAGTCTTGTAGACTAGTTTCTTCTTTGAGTCATTGGTTTCGAGCAGCCAGTTTTTGTCTTCATACCAAGTTCTACCTGCATTCTGGATGACTTCTCCATCATTTGAAAAACCATAGTTTCTATTTGTTGGGTGACGGTTACTTCGTTTCACTGGGGCCACACTTGCATGGTTATGGTTATTCCTTAGAAATGGATTCCGGCAGAATTGTTCCATCTTTGAAATCTTGAGTAACCTCTCATTTTCTTAATAAACCTGCTCTTAGACCTCTAGTTGCTGGGTCTGTCCTTTTTGTTTTGGTCTGTTCACTTCCTTTCCTAGATTCCTACTGCCCATCACTTCAACCACTGCCTTGTGCTGGTATCTTGTTTTTCTGACCTGTCCTGCAAACCTCCCCCATTTGATTCTTTTTCAAGTTTGTTGTGACTAAAATGAAATTAAAAAAAAAAAAAAAATCACAGCAATACGTTTGTCATTAGTATTTTTACAAACTCAGTTGTGCCTTCAGTTCACCACTACTAGACAAATTCCACACTCTGACATATAGGACAGTACCTTTAAGTCTAATCACATCTCGTGTATGGAGGTATCAATTTAAACCATACTGTTTATTTATCCTAACATTTACATGTATGTTTGGAAATTGTGTTTACAGGGGATCTTTTTAGGCCATTTTAGTGCCACTTGTAATTTTGGTTCTTCTTCCATTGGCTAGGAACGGGATTTTCCAACAGAAACTGTTAAATTTGGTCCAGAACGCATGTATATTGATTGCTGGGTCAAAAAACACACCTATGACATCTTTAAAGAGGTTCTTGGGTCGGGGATGCAGTACCACTTGCAGGTAAGTGGGTGACATCCTTTCTATGCATTAGCCTTTAAATGAGGGAGCAGGTTTGAGTATAATTAGCTTTTGAAATTATTTGAATATCCAGAATGCTTTCAGCTTAATACGAAAGAGTAAATTTGTTTTTGAAAATAAAATTGAATAAATATGAAACTTTTTTTTTTTTTTTTTTGGTAATGTATAGAGTGAAATAGCTTTAATTTAGACCTCAGCTATTGAAATCTATATGAAATCAAATAGTTTGGCATAGTTTTTTTGAATTCAAGGCATTGGAAAACAATTTGGTCTCACTGAGAAAAAACATAACTGACTTAAGTTTATACTTACAAGTTCCACAAAATTTTTATTAGTCAGATTCACTTTATGTAGTAAAAAAGAGTTATGATATTTAATACTGAACCTTACCATCTTTTTCTTTTTACATAAGTCAAATGAATTCCTTCGCAATGTATTTGAACTTGGTCCCCCCGTGATGCTCGATGCGGCAACTCTTAAAACGATGAAGATTTCTCGTTTTGAAAGGGTAGGTTTTTGTTTTGGTTTTAAAAGAACTAAACAGCAGTATGTAAGCTTTATTTGATATTAATGTAGATGAAAACCAATTAAATAATATTTGGTAAATTTATTGTCTTAAAATATGCATCATTTGTTACTGAATATTTGGTGAGTGAATATACTGGTCAAGAAATTATTTTCATGTATTCACTTGACAAATATTCATAACCAAAACAAAACAAACCTGTTAACGTTGAGTCAATTCCAACTCATAGCGGACCCTATAAGACAGAGTAGAACTGCTGTCCCAATGGATTCCAAGGCTGTAAATCTTTACGGAATTAGACTGCCACATCTTTCTCCCATGATATTTGTAACATATGTAACAAAATATAGGGTGACTTTGATGTTTCAGAAATCAGGGGATTTTTATGTAATTCTGTTTCACTAATAAAAATAAATAACAATAATGACTAAAAACAAAAAAAGCACTAAACATCTCAAAGAAAGGTATTTAGTGGTATCTGCCTATACGTGAAGTTTTAGTTTTTCATGGTTTTTCTCATACACAGAATAGCTGTACTGAAAGTGTAGAAGCTTTACTGCGTTTAGATTGTGAGGAGTTTTAATGAAATCTTTTTAGCCATAACCCTACTATCTTAATATAGAAATCATTTTCATTTTTTGTTTCCTTTTATTCTATGGGGTTTTTATATCTAAAAATAAATACACAGCGCTTCTTTTGTATCAGATACCGAGCCTGCTTATTAAGTACCAGACTCGTTTAATAAGTGAGGAAACTTGAAGTGCTCAGAGTTTTTAACTTTAAATAGTAATTAACAGATTTCCATCTAACATTTTAAATACACTTAATTTTACACACACACACACACACAGTCCCCGACTTCTGTTCCAATGACTCCGTTGTAAGTTGATTCTGATGTAAGTTGAATGCCTCATTTTTTTAGTTTTCATTATTATTGCCTTTTATGATCAGTATCTTTATAAATCCAATCTTGGTCTTTGGGAGTTGGAAATATTATATGTAAACTTACAGACATATTTTAACATTGTATGTATGGTGAGATTACTTCACATACTTTGGACATGTTATGAGGAGGGATCAATTGCTGGAGAAGGATATCATGTTTGGTACAGTAGAAGGTCAGCAAAATAGAAGAAGACCCTCAACGAGATGGATTGACACAGTGGCTGCAGCAGTGGGCTCAAGCATAACAACGATTGTGAGGATGGCACAGTACCGGGCAGTGTTTCGATCTATTGTACAGAGGGTTGCTATGAGTCGGAACCAACTCGGTGGCACCTAACAACAGCAATGTAGTATATACTACTAACAATGAGATGTACAAAGAAAAAACAGTTGTATATGTGGTTTATTGTAACTCGAATACCTCGTAAGTCGGGGACTATGTATATTTTATTGAAGTAAAATTCATATAAAATTAGCCATTTTAAAGTGTAATTTGGTGGCATTTAGTGCATTCACAGTGTTGTGCCACCATCACCTCTATCTAGTTTGAAAACATTTTCATCAACTCAAAAGGAAACCTCATACCCATTAAGCAGTCACTCTCGTTTTCCCTTCCACCCATCCCCGGCAACCACTAATTGCTTTGTTTTTCAGTTTACCCATTCTGGATATTTCATATAACTGGAATCATACAACATGTGTGTGTGTTTTTTCCACTTACAATGTTTTTGAAGTTTATCCATGTCACGGCATGTATCAGAACTTCATTTAATTTTATGGCTGAATAATATTCCATTGTATAGGTACATACCACATTTTATTTATCCACATGCATCAGTTGATGGATACTTGGGATGTTTCTACCTTTTGGCTAGTAGGAATAGTGCTGCAGTGAACATTGATTGATGCACAAGTTATCTGTTAGAGTCTCTGTTTTCAAGTCTTGAGTATATACCTAGGAGTGAAATTGCTCGATCATATGGTAAGTCTATGTTTAACTTTTGAGGAACCTCCAAACTATTTTCCACAGAGGCCTAACCATTTTACATTCGCACCAGCAATGTACGAGGATGCCAATTTTTCCATAATTCTCGCAGATACTAATTTTCCTTTTGTTTTTAAAATTATAGCTGTCCAGTGGGTACAAAGTGCTTAATAATATTCTTATAAAACTTTTATATTTATGGTAACATAATTGATTCTTGGGTATTTTTAAACTTTCCCAAAAAATTAACATTTGTACATTTTTCTTTAGAATTATTTCTTACAAGAAATACCCTGCATGGGAATACTGGGCTGGAATGTGACTTTTTGATATGTATTGCCAAATTACCTTCCAAAGTTATTCTGTCATTTCTAATGTCTCCAGAACTCAATGAAGGCACATAGCTATTACACAGATTTGACAGGATTAGACTTCATAATTTAAATAATTGTTAGTTTAACAGGTACAAAAATGGTACCTCATCATTTTTTTTTCTTGTTATTTTAACTGATAGCAGGGTTGAGGGTTGGACATTTTTTTCACATTAGTTTGTAATTTGTCTTTTCTGTCATCATACTAAATGTTGATACCCTTTGTTCGCTTTTTAGTTGGAATTTTTATGTTTTACATATTTGATTAATACTTTTTTCAACATGGAATAATTATTAAGTCTTTATTATATGTGTTAATTTCCCCCCCCCCCATTTTGTGTGTGTGTGTGCTTTCTAAACATTTTTTATAGGATCAAGTTAGTTTATTTCTTGCCTTTGTGTTTTTTTTCATTTTATAAGAATTTCTAATTCATTTACTGACCACACATGCTTTCCTTTTCTTCATTTCAGCATTTATATAACTCTGCAGCCTTCAAAGCCCGAACAAAAGCTCGGAGCAAATGTCGAGATAAGAGAGCAGATGTTGGAGAATTCTTCTAGATTTTCAGTATTTGAAGACTACTTTCTGATTTTTTTTTTTTTTTCCTTAATTTCTAATGTATTTAAACTGTAGAAACAGTTTTTATCCTGGGGGTCAACACAGATAACTTTTGTAGCAGGGGTTATATATTACTTGTAATTTAATGTACAGTATTACAAATGGTGAGGTCTGATTATTGAATATTCTCTGTAAATAGAATCAGTAAATATGAATAAAGTGTAATGTTTAGTCATATTCTACTTGTGAAGAGAGAAAAAAATCGGGTGTTTCACTTGATTTATGATGAGAAAAACTATTACACAAGGTTAAATTTCTTATACTGTGGTTATCAGAAATATTGATTATAATGATAAATACAAGGTATAAAATATGATCTTAGACAATTCTGGATACAATTTTCCTGTGGAAAAGCTGCTTATATTTTAAATTTTAAATGAAACGTAGCTATTTTAATTTTGTCACTAGGATGGACGAAAGGAATTATACCATGACATCTTGTAACTACATTTGCGGACCTTTTGATCTGGCTATTGGGAGTTCATGATGAATTAGCATATGCAAGAAAGGTTGCTACCCTTAACCTCAGAGTGGTAACACTAATTTTATCTGCTGTGTAAGACTTTGTGCTTTTTACTTTGAAATAAAGATCTTTTCACACTTACAGAACTTCTTTAATAGAAACATTGATTTTAGGTACAGAATACAAAATGATGTGGCCTGGTAGGGAGGGGAGTAGACAAAGTTTTGTTTATAGGAAACATTAAATAGATGAAAAAATGTAGCAATATATAACTAGTATTCAAGTTGTGGACACTTAAGGATATTGATGCTTGGTTGCCCCCGTGAGGAAATTTTTCATTTTAAGGAAAATTGTAAGCATTTTGACAGTGCATTAAGGTTTGTTATTATTAAAACAAAAAACATTAAAATTGTATATAGCACAAGCAACACCTGCAGTCTCGAATTTATGGACTTGTTTCTTTGATACTCTTAGCACAGAGAGTAGTGATGTGATGGCCGGGAAAGCCTGTACGCTGTAGAGAGAAATACCCAAGTCACCTAAGGTACTTTTTCCAAGCTAGTGTTCTTCCTTTCCCACATTCCAACTCCTAGAAGGAAGGTCTGATGTGCCCTCTAGTTGACTGAAAGTCATTAGCTGGCTCAGAGTCACTGTTGCTGATGGGAGTGTGAGTTCTATCCCTCAAATATAGTGGAATGGAAAGCAGATGTGGAATCTATACCTTGAGTTTGTATGTTCCCATGTCTTTTATATTCCAAATAGAACCATGGAGAAATAGCAATAAGTGTTTTACTAAATTTTTAATACGTGTATACATACTTTAAAATAAAAATGAGTTTTTATTAAAGTGTTACATACATAGCTTAATTGTACTTTAAGCTTACAAAAAAAAAGTTGTATGGCCATCCTCGTTTCCATCCCAGGAGGCATTCAGCCTTCAGGGTTTTTTAGCATCTTGGTTTCAGGTTTCTAAATATTATTATTATGCTTGAGCCCATTGTTGCAGCCACTGTGTCAGTCCATCTTGTTGAGGGTCTTCCTGTTTTTCGCTGACCCTCTACCAAGCATGATGTCCTTCTTCAGGGACTAGTCCCTCCTGAGAACATATCCAAAGTACGTGAGATGAAGTCTCGCCATCCTTGTTTCTAAGGAGCATTCTGGCTTCTTGTGGCAGTCCATAGTATATTCAGTATTCTTCACCAACACCATAGTTCAAAGACATCAATTCTTGTTTGGTCTTCCCTATTCATTGTCCAGTTTTTGTGTGCGTATGAGGCAATTGAAAATACCATGCCTTTGGCCAGGTGCACCTTAGTCCTCAAAATGACATCTTTGCTTTTCAACACGTCAGAGAGTTCTTTTGCAGTAGATTTGCCCAATGCAATGCATCGTTTGATTTCTTAACTGCTGCTTCCATGAGCACTGATAATGGATTCAACTAAAATGAAGTCCTTGACAACTTCAGTCTACTCTGTTTATCACGATGATACTTATTGTTCCAGTTGTGAGGAATTTTGTTTTCTTTATGTTGAGATGTAATCCATATTGAAGGCTGTAGTCTTTGATGTTCATCTTCAAGTCCTCTTCGCTTTCAGCAAGCAAGGTTGTGTCTATCTGCATATCGCAGGTTATTAATGAATTTTCCTCCAATCTTGATGCCACGGTCTTCAGATAGTCCAGTTTCTCGGGTTATTCAGCATACAGATTGATTAAGTATGGTGAAAGGATATAACCTTGATGCACACCTTTCCTGATTTTGAACCTCACGATATACCCTTGTTCTGTTTGAATGACTGCCTCTTGGCCTACGTGTAGGTTCCTCATGAGCGCAATTAAGTGTTCTGAAATTCCTATTCTTCTCAATGTTACCATGATTTATGATCCACACAGTCGAATGCCTTTGCATAGTCAACAAGATGCAGGTAAACATCTTTCTGGTATTCTCTGCTTTTAGCCAAGATCCATTTGATATCAGCAATGATATCCCTTGTTACACATCCTCCTCTCAATCTGGCTTGAACTTGGGACAGTTCACTGTCAACTTTCTAGGCTGAAAATCAAATTTGGGATTTTGAAAGCATTGCTTCATTGCCTTCTAATTAGCAAAGTATTGTTAAGATGTCTTGATACAAATTTATTTCTGATTTATTTTGTGTTTTCCCTTCTGGAAGCTCTTAGATTTTGCTTTATCTCTACTGTTCTAAAATTGCGTGCCACTAGAGTCTGACAAGTAGTAGGTGACTTAAGTGTTCGCAGGGTGAATAAAGCTAGTGCTAGGCTTAACTTTAAAAGCATCATTAATTTTCTTTTCTAGACTCTACCTTCTTGCTTCATTCAGAGTGGCTGCTTTGCTCTCAGTGCTTTAAGACTTAAGAGTATTTGAACTTGACATGAATCAGGCTTTCTTAGCCAAATTTTAAGTTTTTATGTTCTTTTATGTTCTCTCCCCAATTTTCTTTGTTTGGAGACTCTGAGATACTGGATTTTCTGGATTGAGCCTCTGGTTTAATTTTTTCTTATTTTTCTTTCTGGGAGATTTCCTTAACACAATTTCCAATCTTTCTGTTGTATTTTTGACTAAATCAGCTCCATGTTTCACTGTTGCCCCCAAGTCCTGAGCCAGCCTGAGTTCTGCAGGCTCAGCACGTTTGTCAGTGACAGTCCTCCGGAGCCCTGATACGCAGGTACCACTCTGGGTACAGTTGTTAGTAAACACATTTGCTGAAATCATTTTCATTGTTGTTTTCCCCTGTTTTAATTGTTAGCTTTTGTGATTTTTATTTCTACTCTTACTGGGGTTTTTTGGAGGGAGAGGAGATAAATATGCAACTCTAGAATCAGCATATTAAATTTATAAATGGCTTTTTCATGAAATTGGTGGGTAATTGCTAGACAAGGATTACTGAGGACTTTAATAAGAATGCTTGAGTTTTTTTTTTTTTTTTTTTAAGTAAAATGGTGTGCAATAGACCAGTTGTTTGTTCCTTGATTCTTTGTTAATCTTGCTGGTTAGGGAATTTAAAATGGTCCCTGCCTCGTAAGTTCTTTATCTTGAGTCTCTAGCATTAATTTTGAAGGAATCAGCATCTGTGGTGCAAGTCTTTGATGGCATTTACTGAATTTTCTTGGAGTTGAATCTAGATATGGTGAGATACAGTATTTGAAAGAAAAAGCAAGAAATACTTGAAAATACTGCTGGGTTGTAAGGTTACAGGAGAGAGAAGAATCCATAGTAAATGCTAAAAAGTGAGACTGTTCTGTTTTTCTTCAAAGCATAGATGTTATAAGACGAGATCAGATAGTTGGGAGATTTTTTAATGAAGCTGGCCAAGACAATAGCTGACATGAGTATTTTCATTTTATAATTTGACATAGCTTTTTAATGTGTGATGGGCTTCTGAGAAAACATTTACTAGTTACATTGTTTTTCTCTATGAATTGGTCCTTGGGTTTAGATGAGGTTTAAGAAAATGACATTCCTTTCTCCCAAAAGCAGAGTAGGGCTCATCCTGAATGTAAGTGTAAAGGAAATTTTACGGAACAGACATCTAACAGAAGTGAAAAATACGTCAAGGACAAAAATGTCCACTTTGTCATGGCAGTGGAAGGTGGGATTATAAAGGACTGCATATCAGTTTATAACCTAACCCTTATCATCCTGCTGGGACGGTTAGTCCCTGTGGTCTGCGATCCCAGGCTTGTGGGATCAAGGACGATGTCTTTATTGCAGCATCTTTTACGTACACCAGAGGGCAGAAGCTCCTTGTCATGTAGGCATGGGAACCACATAAGAGAAAGGCTGACATTCCTGAGAAAGGAGAATGCACAAAACCTCACAGAATAAAGCCTCTGGAAAGGAAGTTGATGAGACAAAGTACTTCCATCAGCTGGAGGAGGGCTGCAGCCATGATGTCCCCACTCACAAACAGTTTTGGAGGCCACTGGAAGCCCTAGGAGCCCTCTGCCATGCTGTCATCTAATTAGGATGTCACAGCCTTATTCCGTCTCTGTTTACTGCAGTTCTCTGCTTGGTCCACAGTCCTGTACACGTTAATTATTATAGTGGCAGCTCCAGCTTGCTTTTTGTTGTTAGGTGCCGTCAGAGTCAATTGGTGTCCAGCTGCTACGGGATGTTTATATAGGGGAGGCAGAAGTGCTGGAAATGAGGTGTCAGCTTACACAGTAGCTTCAGCCAAATAAGGACATTACTTCAGTCCAATAAGAACCTCATCAGTTACCAATTGAACCTGGGCATGGTGTTTTTTTTTTTGTTTTTGTTTTTTTTTAAAGCATAGTTTCAGTAATATATTCACTAAAAACCTAAGCTATTTTAAAAAGTCAGTATTTGGAATCTTATCCTTGGCTAAAATGAACACTAAATATAGACCAACAGTTTCATGCTGGGGTTTATGGGCCTTATAGGAACTCCAGTGTGCTGAAGGAAGGCGAAGAAAGAACTACAGAATTCGTAGAATGTTTTCTTGTAGTTGCTGCTGAACTTTTTTTTCCTTGTAACCTAGCGGTCAAAGCTTACATGTTTGTAAGTAAATTTGCATGCTATAACCCTATCGAGACTGAATTGTTCTTATTAAGGCGGGACAGTTTTTGTTGCATGTGCTCTGTGCTTTTAACTTTTAATCGAAATTATTTAGACTTGATGGTAAATTTTACTTCCAGAATGTGAAGAGGCACTGACTTCGAAATGGAATTAACGAATTACCATGATTCACTCAGCAAAGCTTCCTATTAGCTTTAAATTAAGCCCTGTTACAAAAATTGTTATTTTGTGGCAAGCAGTACTGGTGTGAGTTATATCTGTGATTTGATACCAAGCCCCTGTGGGACAAAATAAAGAGCAAAGCCATTTTTCATAGACAGCTACCTTTATTTGTCAGAATATTTATTTGTAGGAGTCAAAGAGTTCTTAAATGACCAAGAGAATCAGTTGTTAGCACTGATCTAAACAGGAGGAAAATGAAATTACATGTTTCAGTCAAGCTATTAGAAAAAGCTCTGTTAAAAGAGTCCTGCTTCAATCAGTCTTAGCTAATGAACAGATTGTCACAATGGAGTGGGAAGGAGGGTCGAGTAAGTGTGATGCAGAGTTGTTAATAACACTGACTTCTCCAGCCAGGCTAGCTGTTCCCAGATGTCCTCATATGGAGATGCCAAAGATAGCAACAACTAAGTGTCAAAACAGCTGTGGGTCCTGGGTTTAGGGCCATGTGATGATGTATCATTTACCACAGAGTCATTTGCAAGCTCTTGGTGGCCACGAACCACAACCAACTCAGTTTTCTTTGCTAGTTCTTTATTTTCCATTTGCAGGTTGCAGTTAATTAAAAAATACATTGTAGTAGTGTCTATTTACGTTGTGACTTCACTCCAAAGAAGAAATTGTCTTTCAGAGTCCTTCATGGCTTGCTCTAGGCTGTTGTCTTCGTTCTTTTGGATTTGATGGTGCATTGAGTTACCTTTTGAGTAAGTAGCAAGGCCAATAATTTGGAGATTTTATTAGCTTTGCTGCTCTTAAGTCAGTTTTTGTCGCTATGATTTTCTAGCTAGTCCTCTGCTTTGTAAACACTGATTAAGCCTCACTGTGAGATTTAAGCAATAGCAGTTATGTTGTTAAAGGGGAAGCAAAGGCTCAAGAACGTTAAGTCAGAGAGCCAAAAATGAACCATGGCGTCAGTCACCAAGACTAAAATAGAAGCCGTGTTTGGAAACATGCTCCTATGATGTGACACATACAACCTGCATTTGTGGTCAAATATTAGTATTTGGGATAATAAAGTATAAAGAGGTGATAAAATATAAAATACTTGGAGAAGAATAGCTTAGAAATCTGTGATGATGCTTTTGGGTTTTGGTTTTATCAGCAAAAGGGTAAGATTGGATTGATCACTAAGGCCCTTTTAATCTTCTGCCTACTGCTTTTTTTTTTTGTCACTTCAGTTGATTCCTTTAGAAGCTCGTGAGCTATGTTTCAAATTCAGTGGTATCAGTATCTAAAGTGCTACAGTAGAATCTTATGTAAAATACTCAGGGAATTGTGTGTTCTTGTAAATCAAATTTCAGGATAACTGAAACACCGTTTCTAGTCTTAACTCTGATTGAAAAAAATGTAGTTGGCCCATGACTTTTCAAACTCACTATTTGTTGTAGCTAGGAGGAGTGCATTTTTTACAAATAGTAGTAGGTTTTGGATATTATTGTGAAATGGCTAGTTTTAAATTTCAGATTGCAGTTTAAACTGTTCAGTAAGATGACTGATTTTTCCCACAGATTTTCTATAGGTGTACTAATTTGTTCCCTTGAATTTAGATTCTTCCAACTCTAATTATACTTCTCTTCCATCTGCAGCTGTGTATTAAAGCAATAAAAAATGACAACAGAAGGTAATTATTGTGTTGCCACCTATAGGTGCAAAGTTTATTGCACTGACTTTGCTAGATTCTAGATAGAGTTTGGCTGCTAAACAAAAAGTGAGAGTTCAAATCCACTGGCTGCTCCTTGGAAACCCTATGGGACAGTTTTACTCTGCCTCACAGGGTCGCCATGAGTCGGAACTGACTCAACGGCAATGGGGTTAACGGGTTTTTAGACAGACATAAGGTGGGTTTTTGCCTTCAATCTTATTTTTATTAGTGTACTGATTATTAACTGCCTCAAATTCTTTTAAAAATAGATTTAAATTCTAAATAAATAAAATATTTTAAGTGTTTTAACTTAGCATAAGTCCCTGGCTTCTAAATCAGTTACTGGGCGTTTGAAGAACAGTATTGGTTCCTGCTTCCAGGAGTTTTCAGTGTGGTGTTGTTGTTGTTAGGTGCCATCGAGTCAATTTCTGCTCATAGCGACCCCATGTGACAGAGTGGAACTTCCCCATAGGGTTTTCTTGGCTGTAATTTTTACTGGAGCAGATCACCAGTCTTTCTCCTGCAGAGCTGCTGAGTGGGTTTGAACTACCAACCTTTCAGTTAATAGCTGAGCCACCAGGGCTCCTTTTTCAGTGTATTGGGAAACTCACAGATGTAAGCAAATAAATGGAATCAAATATTATAGATGCTCTGATAGAAGAATGTACAGGATCCAGTGAGGGCGCCAAGGAGGCACACGTCAATTCTCTCTTCTTAGAGGAGGTGATGTTTGAGTTGAGTCTTGAACAGGATTAGGAAAGGGTGTGGAGAAGAAAGATAGCACAAGGGAAAATGCAAGGATCTCTGAACCAAGAGGCCCCGTTCCAGCTCTGGAACTATATGAGTGATAGTGAGGTGTATGATCTTGGGCATTTACCTTTCTGAGCCTCAATTTCCTCATTTGTGGGAACAGTGGGCATTGTCTCAAATTCTTTTTAGATCAAACATCCTACGTCACCATTAGATTCATTTTGTGAAATCTGAGAAAGAGATAAGAAAAGAGAAGATTTTATATTAATTGGAATTTGTTTTTCTAGAGCCTCCTTTCCACATAATTAAAAGGCCACAAGCTCTCTGTTGTTCTAGAAAAGCAAAAAAAAACCAAACTCGTTGCCATTGAGTCAGACTTATGGTGACCCTATAGGACAGAGTAGAACTGCCCCATAGGGTTTCCAAGGAGCAGCTGATGGATTTGAACTGCTGACTGTTTGGTTAGCAGCTGAGTTCTTAACCAATATACCACCAGGGCTCCACCTTTCTAATCTGTTCAGGCTTTTCAGTATGTCTTGGAGTTGTGGTGTCTTTAGAGAATACTACTGTAACCGCAAACCTCAATACTTAAATATTTATTACATAAGTGACCTCAATCTAAGGGAAACTCTGGTGGAGGAGACCTCGGGTCCTGGAACGTAGTCTCCAACCTGCTGCAGAATTCCTTTGGAGCATCAGTGCTTGCTAAGGTTATCTCGGAGACTCAGAGCCAGCATCTAACAGCTAAAGGAAGACATTTTAGGGTGGGGACTAATATACAATATTGAGGGAGAAAATAAAAATTACAGTTTTATTGAGGCCTCATGCAGTTAGAATGGTTCACAGTAACACTTTCTCGTAGAATATATGTGATCCCAGCCTGACTAGCTTAATTTTATCTTTCTATATATTTATACATAGTCTTGCACAAAAGACTTGAAGCATCTCACCAGAACATACACAATGTAATAAAATGAAAAATTATAAAATAAAAAATCAAGTCCTGGGAAAAATAGAGTTGAGAAATCTGAGGAAGAGGAAAGACCATCGACAGACAAGCAGGGAATAAAGAGCTGGTGCCAATGGTTAATACGTTTGAATGCTATTTGAAAGGTTGGAGGTTCAAGTCCACCCAAAAGCACCTCGGAAGAAAGGCCTGACAATCTACTTATGAAAAATCAGCCATTGAAACCCAGTTGAGCACAGTTCTACTCTGACACACATGGGGTTGCCATGAGTTGGAATCAACTCCACTGCAACTTGTACGGTTCTTGAAATTGGGCCACACATTTGACTCTTGAGCTTTCTAGCAAGCAAAGCAAAAAGAATAGTTACAAAGTTGTCCGGAAAGGGAAGAAATTTCTTCCGGTCTAGACCCTTAGCTTGCAAATAGTATTTGTGGGCAATTCTTTATATGCTTGTGCAGCTTCTTACCGCTGTGGCTCTTCTGGAGCTGAGCTCCCAGCCCAAGCCTCTGTGTTTAATGTGTTTTCTCCCAGGGACAATGAATCATTCTTCCCAAGACACTGGCTCTCGTGGCATTCATGAAGATGGAAAGCTTTATGTTGTGGATTCCATAAATGACTTAAACAAACTAAACCTCTGGCCTGCCGGATCGCAGCATCTGTTCCGTATGTGTGCCCTTGGAGACCAGGTGGCCCTTCTCAGTTTCTAGGCCACCTAAAAATAACAAATGCTAACGTGAATGCGTGGGTGTGGTGGGGTGGGTGGGCCTTGGGAAAGGCTTGGCACTGGAAATGCTGTTTATTATTAGGCAATTTTTTTTCCCACGCAAAAATTTATATGTACATTGTTACATCCCACAGTCCAGTCCAATCCCTGTCTGAAGAGTTGGCCTTGGAAATTGTTTTAGTTCTGGGCTGATAGAGAATCCAGGGGCCATGCTTTCCGAGGTTCCTCCAGTCTCAGTCAGACCATTAAGTCTGGTCTTTTTACT